>NW_028133132.1:0-331120 GCF_964374135.1 Grampus griseus
GGTTTAGGGTCCAGGGGAGGGTACGACATCGCTTTAGGGGGAGCGTACGGGTGAGGGCGCGGGTTAGTGTTAGCGTACGGGTTAGGATTAGGGGACGAGTGAGGGTCAGGCTTCGGGGAAGCGTTAGGGTTAGGGTTCGGGCTAGGTTTAGGGTTAGGGGACGGGGACTGTTTAGGGTCCAGGGGAGGGTACGACAACGCTAAAGGGGGAGCGTACGCGTGAGGGCGCGGGTTAGTGTTAGCGTACGGGTTAGGATTAGGGGACGGGTGAGTGTCAGGCTTCGGGGAAGGGTTAGGGTTAGGGTTCGGGCTAGGGTTAGGGTTAAGGGACGGGGACGGTTTAGGGTCCAGGGGAGGGTACGACAACGCTTTAGGGGGAGCGTACGTGTGAGGGCGTGGGTTAGTGTTAGCGTACGGGTTAGGATTAGGGGATGGGTGAGGTTCAGGCTTCGGGGAAGGGTTAGGGTTAGGGTTCGGGCTAGGGTTAGGGTTAGGGGACGGGGACGGTTTAGGGTCCAGGGGAGGGTACGACAACGCTTTAGAGGGAGCGTACGTGTGAGGGCACGGGTTAGTGTTAGCGTACGGGTTAGGATTTAAGGGACGGGTGAGGGTCAGGCTTCGGGGAAGGGTTAGGGTTAGGGTTCGGGCTAGGGTTAGGGTTAGGGGACGGGGACGGTTTAGGGTCCAGGGGAGGGTACGACAACGCTTTAGGGGGAGCGTACGTGTGAGGGCGCGGGTTAGTGTTAGCGTACGGGTTAGGATTAGAGGACGGGTGAGGGTCAGGCTTCGGGGAAGGGTTAGGTTTAGGGTTCGGGCTAGGGTTAGGGTTAGGGGACGGGGACGGTTTAGGGTCCAGGGGAGGGTACGACAACGCTTTAGGGGGAGCGTACGTGTGAGGGCGCGGGTTAGTGTTAGCGTACGGTTTAGGGTTAGGGGACGGGTGAGGGTCAGGCTTCGGGGAAGGGTTAGGGTTAGGGTTCGGGCTAGGGTTAGGGTTAGGGGACGGGGACGGTTTAGGGTCCAGGGGAGGGTACGACAACGCTTTAGGGGGAGCGTACATGTGAGGGCGCGGGTTAGTGTTAGCGTACGGGTTCGGATTAGGAGACGGGTGAGGGTCAGGCTTCGGGGAAGGGTTAGGGTTAGGGTTCGGGCTAGGGTTAGGGTTAGGGGACGGGGACGGTTTAGGGTCCAGGGGAGGGTACGAAAACGCTTTAGGGGGAGCGTACGTGTGAGGGCGCGGGTTAGTGTTAGCGTACGGGTTAGGATTAGGGGATGGGTGAGGGTCAGGCTTCGGGGAAGGGTTAGGGTTAGGGTTCGGGCTAGGGTTAGGGTTAGGGGACGGGGACGGTTTAGGGTCCAGGGGAGGGTACGACAACGCTTTAGGGGGAGCGTACGTGTGAGGGCGCGGGTTAGTGTTAGCGTACGGTTTAGGATTAGAGGACGGGTGAGGGTCAGGCTTCGGGGAAGGGTTAGGGTTAGGGTTCGGGCTAGGGTTATGGTTAGGGGATGGGGACGGTTTAGGGTCCAGGGGAGGGTACGACAACGCTTTAGGGGGAGCGTACGTGTGAGGGCGCGAGTTAGTGTTAGCGTATGGGTTAGTATAAGGGGACGGGTGAGGGTCAGGCTTCGGAAAGGGTTAGGTTTAGGGTTCGGGCTAGGGTTAGGGTTAGGGGACTGGGACGGTTTAGGGTCCAGGGGAGGGTACGACAACGCTTTAGGGGGAGCGTACGTGTGAGGGCGCGAGTTAGTGTTAGCGTATGGGTTAGTATAAGGGGACGGGTGAGGGTCAGGCTTCGGGAAGGGTTAGGTTTAGGGTTCGGGCTAGGGTTAGGATTAGGGGACGGGGACGGTTTAGGGTCCAGGGGAGGGTACGACAACGCTTTAGGGGGAGCGTACATGTGAGGGCGTGGGTTAGTGTTAGCATACGGCTTAGGATTAGGGGACGTGTGAGGGTCAGGCTTCGGGGAAGGGTTAGGGTTAGGGTTCGGGCTAGGGTTAGGGTTAGGGGACGGGGACGGTTTAGGGTCCAGGGGAGGGTACGACAACGCTTTAGGGGGAGCGTACGTGTGAGGGCGCGGGTTACTGTTAGCGTACGGGTTAGGATTAGGGGACGGGTGAGGGTCAGGCTTCGGGGAAGGGTTAGGGTTAGGGTTCGGGCTAGGGTTAGGGTTAGGGGACGGGGACGGTTTAGGTTCCAGGGGAGGGTACGACAACGCTTTAGGGGGAGCGTACGTGTGAGCGCGCGGGTAAGTGTTAGCGTACGGGTTAGGATTAGGGGACGGGTGAGGGTCAGGCTTCGGGGAAGGGTTAGGGTTAGGGTTCGGGCTAGGGTTAGGGTTAGGAGACGGGGATGGTTTAGGGTCCAGGGGAGGGTACGACAATGCTTTAGGGGTAGCGTACGTGTGAGGGCGTGGGTTAGTGTTAGCGTACGGGTTAGGGTTATGGGACGGTTGAGGGTCAGGCTTCGGGGAAGGGTTAGGGTTTCGGTTCGGGCTAGGGTTAGGGTTAGGGGACGGGGACTGTTTAGGGTCCAGGGGAGGGTACGACAACGCTTTAGGGGGAGCGTACGTGTGAGGGCGCGGGTTAGTGTTAGCGTACGGGTTAGGATTAGGGGACGGGTGAGGGTCAGGCTTCGGGGAAGGGTTAGGGTTAGGGTTCGGGCTAGGGTTAGGGTTAGGGGACGGGGACGGTTTAGGGTCCAGGGGAGGGTACGACAACGCTTTAGGGGGAGCGTACGTGTGAGGGCGCGGGTTAGTGTTAGCGTACGGGTTAGGATTAGGGGACGGGTGAGGGTCAGGCTTCGGGGAAGGGTTAGGGTTAGGGCTCGGGCTAGGGTTAGGGTTAGGGTACGGGGACGGTTTAGGGTCCAGGGGAGGGTACGACAACGCTTTAGGGGGAGCGTACGTGTGAGGGCGCGGGTTAGTGTTAGCATACAGGTTAGGTTTAGTGGACGGGTGAGGGTCAAGCTTCGGGGAAGGGTTAGGGTTAGCGTTCGGGCTAGGGTTAGGGTTAGGGGACGAGGACGGTTTAGGGTCCAGGGGAGGGTACGACAACGCTTTAGGGGGAGCGTACGTGTGAGGGCGCGGGTTAGTGTTAGCGTACGGGTTAGGATTAGGGGACGGGTGAGGGTCAGGCTTCGGGGAAGTGTTAGGGTTAGGGTTCGGGCTAGGATTAGGGTTAGGGGACGGGGACGGTTTAGGGTCCAGGGGAGGGTACGACAACGCTTTAGGGGGAGCGTACATGTGAGGGCACGGGTTAGTGTTAGCGTACGTGTTCGGATTAGGGGACGGGTGAGGGTCAGGCTTCGGGGAAGGGTTAGGGTTAGGGTTCGGGCTAGGGTTAGGGTTAGGGGACGGGGACGGTTTAGGGTCCAGGGGAGGGTACGACAGCGCTTTAAGGGGAGCGTACGTATGAGGGCGCGGGTTAGTGTTAGCGTACGGGTTAGGATTAGGGGATGGGTGAGGGTCAGGCTTCGGGAAAGGGTTAGGGTTAGGGTTCGGGCTAGGGTTAGGGTTAGGGGACGGGGACGGTTTAGGGTCCAGGGGAGGGTAGCGAGAGCGCTTTAGGGGGAGCGTACGTGTGAGGGCGCGGGTTAGTGTTAGCGTATGGGTTAGGATTAGGGGACGGATGAGGGTCAGGCTTCGGTGAAGTGTTAGGGTTAGGGTTCGGCCTAGGTTTAGGGTTAGGGGACGGGGACGGTTTAGGGTCCAGGGGAGGGTACGACAGCGCTTTAGGGGGAGCGTACGTGTGAGGGCGCGGGTTAGTGTTAGCGTATGGGTTAGGATTAGGGGACGGATGAGGGTCAGGCTTCGGTGAAGTGTTAGGGTTAGTGTTTGGCCTAGGTTTAGGGTTAGGGGACGGGGACGGTTTAGGGTCCAGGGGAGGGTACGACAACGCTTTAGGGGGAGCGTATGTGTGAGGGCGCGGGTTAGTGTTAGCGTACGGGTTAGGATTAGGGGACGGTTGAGGGTCAGGCTTCGGGGAAGGGTTAGGCTTAGGGTTCGGGCTAGGGTTAGGTTTAGGGGACGGGGACGGTTTAGGGTCTAGGGGGGGGTACGACAACGCTTTAGGGGGAGCGTACGTGTGAGGGCGCGGGTTAGTGTTAGCGTACGGGTTAGGATTAGGGGACGGGTGAGGGTCAGGCTTCGGGGAAGGGTTAGGCTTAGGGTTCGGGCTAGGGTTAGGGTTAGGGGACGGGGACGGTTTAGGGTCCAGGGGAGGGTACGACAACGCTTTAGGGGGAGCGTACGTGTGAGGGCGCGGGTTAGTGTTAGCGTACGGGTTAGGATTAGGGGACGGGTGAGGGTCAGGCTTCGGGGAAGGGTTAGGGTTAGGGTTCGGGCTAGGGTTAGGGTTAGGGGACGGGGACGGTTTAGGGTCCAGGGGAGGGTACGACAACGCTTTAGGGGGAGCGTACGTGTGAGGGCGCGGGTTAGTGTAAGCGTACGGGTTAGGATTAGAGGACGGGTGAGGGTCAGGCTTCGGGGAAGGGTTAGGGTTAGGGTTCGGGCTAGGGTTAGGGTTAGGGGACGGGGACGGTTTAGGGTCCAAGGGAGGGTACGACAACGCTTTAGGGGGAGCGTACGCGTGAGGGTTAGGGTTAGTGTTAGCGTATTGGTTAGTATAAGGGGACGGATGAGGGTCAGGCTTCGGGGAAGGGTTAGGTTTAGGGTTCGGGCTAGGGTTCGGGTTAGGGGACAGGGACGGTTTAGGGTCCAGGGGAGGGTACGACAACGCTTTAGGGGGAGCGTACGTGTGAGGGCGCGGGTTAGTGTTAGCGTACGGTTTAGGGTTAGGGGAAGGGTCAGGGTCAGGCTTCGGGGAAGGGTTAGGGTTAGGGTTTGGGCTAGGGTTAGTGTTAGGGGACGGGGACGGTTTAGGGTCCAGGGGAGGGTACGAAAACACTTTAGGGGGAGCGTACATGTGAGGGCGTGGGTTAGTGTTAGCGTACGGGTTAGGATTAGGGGACGGCTGAGGGTCAGGCTTCGGGGAAGTGTTAGGGTTAGGGTTCGGGCTAGGGTTAGGGTTAGGGTACGGGGACGGTTTAGGGTCCAGGGGAGGGTACGACAATGCTTTAGGGGGAGCGTACGTGTGAGGGCGTGGGTTAGTGTTAGCGTACGGGTTAGGATTAGGGGACGGGTGAGGGTCAGGCTTCGGGGAAGGGTTAGGGTTAGGGTTCGGTCTAGGGTTAGGGTTAGGGAACGGGGACGGTTTAGGGTCCAGGGGAGGGTACGACAACGCTTAAGGGGGAGCATACGCGTGAGGGCGTGGGTTAGTGTTAGCGTACGGGTTAGGATTAGAGGACGGGTGAGGGTCAGGCTTCGGGGAAGGGTTAGGGTTAGGGTTCGGGCTAGGGTTAGGGTTAGGGGACGGGGACGGTTTAGGGTCCAGGGGAGGGTACGACAACGCTTTAGGGGGAGCGTACATGTGAGGGCGCGGGTTAGTGTTAGCGTACGGGTTCGGATTAGGAGACGGGTGAGGGTCAGGCTTCGGGGAAGGGTTAGGGTTAGGGTTCGGGCTAGGGTTAGGGTTAGGGGACGGGGACGGTTTAGGGTCCAGGGGAGGGTACGAAAACGCTTTAGGGGGAGCGTACGTGTGAGGGCGCGGGTTAGTGTTAGCGTACGGGTTAGGATTAGGGGATGGGTGAGGGTCAGGCTTCGGGGAAGGGTTAGGGTTAGGGTTCGGGCTAGGGTTAGGGTTAGGGGACGGGGACGGTTTAGGGTCCAGGGGAGGGTACGACAACGCTTTAGGGGGAGCGTACGTGTGAGGGCGCGGGTTAGTGTTAGCGTACGGTTTAGGATTAGAGGACGGGTGAGGGTCAGGCTTCGGGGAAGGGTTAGGGTTAGGGTTCGGGCTAGGGTTATGGTTAGGGGATGGGGACGGTTTAGGGTCCAGGGGAGGGTACGACAACGCTTTAGGGGGAGCGTACGTGTGAGGGCGCGAGTTAGTGTTAGCGTATGGGTTAGTATAAGGGGACGGGTGAGGGTCAGGCTTCGGAAAGGGTTAGGTTTAGGGTTCGGGCTAGGGTTAGGGTTAGGGGACTGGGACGGTTTAGGGTCCAGGGGAGGGTACGACAACGCTTTAGGGGGAGCGTACGTGTGAGGGCGCGAGTTAGTGTTAGCGTATGGGTTAGTATAAGGGGACGGGTGAGGGTCAGGCTTCGGGAAGGGTTAGGTTTAGGGTTCGGGCTAGGGTTAGGATTAGGGGACGGGGACGGTTTAGGGTCCAGGGGAGGGTACGACAACGCTTTAGGGGGAGCGTACATGTGAGGGCGTGGGTTAGTGTTAGCATACGGCTTAGGATTAGGGGACGGGTGAGGGTCAGGCTTCGGGGAAGGGTTAGGGTTAGGGTTCGGGCTAGGGTTAGGGTTAGGGGACGGGGACGGTTTAGGGTCCAGGGGAGGGTACGACAACGCTTTAGGGGGAGCGTACGTGTGAGGGCGCGGGTTAGTGTTAGCGTACGGGTTAGGATTAGGGGACGGGTGAGGGTCAGGCTTCGGGGAAGGGTTAGGGTTAGGGTTCGGGCTAGGGTTAGGGTTAGGGGACGGGGACGGTTTAGGTTCCAGGGGAGGGTACGACAACGCTTTAGGGGGAGCGTACGTGTGAGCGCGCGGGTAAGTGTTAGCGTACGGGTTAGGATTAGGGGACGGGTGAGGGTCAGGCTTCGGGGAAGGGTTAGGGTTAGGGTTCGGGCTAGGGTTAGGGTTAGGGGACGGGGATGGTTTAGGGTCCAGGGGAGGGTACGACAATGCTTTAGGGGTAGCGTACGTGTGAGGGCGTGGGTTAGTGTTAGCGTACGGGTTAGGGTTATGGGACGGTTGAGGGTCAGGCTTCGGGGAAGGGTTAGGGTTTCGGTTCGGGCTAGGGTTAGGGTTAGGGGACGGGGACGGTTTAGGGTCCAGGGGAGGGTACGACAACGCTTTAGGGGGAGCGTACGTGTGAGGGCGTGGGTTAGTGTTAGCGTACGGGTTAGGATTAGGGGACGGGTGAGGGTCAGGCTTCGGGGAAGGGTTAGGGTTAGGGTTCGGGCTAGGGTTAGGGTTAGGGGACGGGGACGGTTTAGGGTCCAGGGGAGGGTACGACAACGCTTTAGGGGGAGCGTACGTGTGAGGGCGCGGGTTAGTGTTAGCGTACGGGTTAGGATTAGGGGACGGGTGAGGGTCAGGCTTCGGGGAAGGGTTAGGGTTAGGGCTCGGGCTAGGGTTAGGGTTAGGGTACGGGGACGGTTTAGGGTCCAGGGGAGGGTACGACAACGCTTTAGGGGGAGCGTACGTGTGAGGGCGCGGGTTAGTGTTAGCATACAGGTTAGGTTTAGTGGACGGGTGAGGGTCAAGCTTCGGGGAAGGGTTAGGGTTAGCGTTCGGGCTAGGGTTAGGGTTAGGGGACGAGGACGGTTTAGGGTCCAGGGGAGGGTACGACAACGCTTTAGGGGGAGCGTACGTGTGAGGGCGCGGGTTAGTGTTAGCGTACGGGTTAGGATTAGGGGACGGGTGAGGGTCAGGCTTCGGGGAAGTGTTAGGGTTAGGGTTCGGGCTAGGATTAGGGTTAGGGGACGGGGACGGTTTAGGGTCCAGGGGAGGGTACGACAACGCTTTAGGGGGAGCGTACATGTGAGGGCACGGGTTAGTGTTAGCGTACGTGTTCGGATTAGGGGACGGGTGAGGGTCAGGCTTCGGGGAAGGGTTAGGGTTAGGGTTCGGGCTAGGGTTAGGGTTAGGGGACGGGGACGGTTTAGGGTCCAGGGGAGGGTACGACAGCGCTTTAAGGGGAGCGTACGTATGAGGGCGCGGGTTAGTGTTAGCGTACGGGTTAGGATTAGGGGATGGGTGAGGGTCAGGCTTCGGGAAAGGGTTAGGGTTAGGGTTCGGGCTAGGGTTAGGGTTAGGGGACGGGGACGGTTTAGGGTCCAGGGGAGGGTAGCGAGAGCGCTTTAGGGGGAGCGTACGTGTGAGGGCGCGGGTTAGTGTTAGCGTATGGGTTAGGATTAGGGGACGGATGAGGGTCAGGCTTCGGTGAAGTGTTAGGGTTAGGGTTCGGCCTAGGTTTAGGGTTAGGGGACGGGGACGGTTTAGGGTCCAGGGGAGGGTACGACAGCGCTTTAGGGGGAGCGTACGTGTGAGGGCGCGGGTTAGTGTTAGCGTATGGGTTAGGATTAGGGGACGGATGAGGGTCAGGCTTCGGTGAAGTGTTAGGGTTAGGGTTTGGCCTAGGTTTAGGGTTAGGGGACGGGGACGGTTTAGGGTCCAGGGGAGGGTACGACAACGCTTTAGGGGGAGCGTATGTGTGAGGGCGCGGGTTAGTGTTAGCGTACGGGTTAGGATTAGGGGACGGTTGAGGGTCAGGCTTCGGGGAAGGGTTAGGCTTAGGGTTCGGGCTAGGGTTAGGTTTAGGGGACGGGGACGGTTTAGGGTCCGGGGGGGGTACGACAACGCTTTAGGGGGAGCGTACGTGTGAGGGCGCGGGTTAGTGTTAGCGTACGGGTTAGGATTAGGGGACGGGTGAGGGTCAGGCTTCGGGGAAGGGTTAGGCTTAGGGTTCGGGCTAGGGTTAGGGTTAGGGGACGGGGACGGTTTAGGGTCCAGGGGAGGGTACGACAACGCTTTAGGGGGAGCGTACGTGTGAGGGCGCGGGTTAGTGTTAGCGTACGGGTTAGGATTAGGGGACGGGTGAGGGTCAGGCTTCGGGGAAGGGTTAGGGTTAGGGTTCGGGCTAGGGTTAGGGTTAGGGGACGGGGACGGTTTAGGGTCCAGGGGAGGGTACGACAACGCTTTAGGGGGAGCGTACGTGTGAGGGCGCGGGTTAGTGTAAGCGTACGGGTTAGGATTAGAGGACGGGTGAGGGTCAGGCTTCGGGGAAGGGTTAGGGTTAGGGTTCGGGCTAGGGTTAGGGTTAGGGGACGGGGACGGTTTAGGGTCCAAGGGAGGGTACGACAACGCTTTAGGGGGAGCGTACGCGTGAGGGTTAGGGTTAGTGTTAGCGTATTGGTTAGTATAAGGGGACGGATGAGGGTCAGGCTTCGGGGAAGGTTTAGGTTTAGGGTTCGGGCTAGGGTTCGGTTTAGGGGACAGGGACGGTTTAGGGTCCAGGGGAGGGTACGACAACGCTTTAGGGGGAGCGTACGTGTGAGGGCGCGGGTTAGTGTTAGCGTACGGTTTAGGGTTAGGGGAAGGGTCAGGGTCAGGCTTCGGGGAAGGGTTAGGGTTAGGGTTCGGGCTAGGGTTAGTGTTAGGGGACGGGGACGGTTTAGGGTCCAGGGGAGGGTACGAAAACACTTTAGGGGGAGCGTACATGTGAGGGCGTGGGTTAGTGTTAGCGTACGGGTTAGGATTAGGGGACGGCTGAGGGTCAGGCTTCGGGGAAGTGTTAGGGTTAGGGTTCGGGCTAGGGTTAGGGTTAGGGTACGGGGACGGTTTAGGGTCCAGGGGAGGGTACGACAATGCTTTAGGGGGAGCGTACGTGTGAGGGCGTGGGTTAGTGTTAGCGTACGGGTTAGGATTAGGGGACGGGTGAGGGTCAGGCTTCGGGGAAGGGTTAGGGTTAGGGTTCGGTCTAGGGTTAGGGTTAGGGAACGGGGACGGTTTAGGGTCCAGGGGAGGGTACGACAACGCTTAAGGGGGAGCATACGCGTGAGGGCGTGGGTTAGTGTTAGCGTACGGGTTAGGATTAGGGGACGGGTGAGGGTCAGGCTTCGGGGAAGGGTTAGGGTTAGGGTTCGGGCTAGGGTTAGGGTTAGGGGACGGGGACGGTTTAGGGTCCAGGGGAGGGTACGACAACGCTTTAGAGGGAGCGTACGTGTGAGGGTGCGGGTTAGTGTTAGCGTACGGGTTAGGATTAGGGGACGGGTGAGGGTCAGGCTTCGGGGAAGGGTTAGGGTTAGGGTTCAGGCTAGGGTTAGGGTTAGGGGACGGGGACGGTTTAGGGTCCAGGGGAGGGTACGACAACGCTATAGGGGGAGCGTACGTGTGAGGGCGCGGGTTAGTGTAAGCGTACGGGTTAGGATTAGAGGACGGGTGAGTGTCAGGCTTCGGGGAAGGGTTAGGTTTAGGGTTCGGGCTAGGGTTAGGGTTAGGGGACTGGGACGGTTTAGGGTCCAGGGGAGGGTACGACAACGCATTAGGGGGAGCGTACGTGTGAGGGCGCGGGTTAGTGTTAGCATACGGGTTAGGATTAGGGGACAGGTGAGGGTCAGGCTTCGGGGAAGGGTTAGGGTTAGGGTTCGGACTAGGGTTAGGGTTAGGGGACGGGGACGGTTTAGGGTCCAGGGGAGGGTACGACAACGCTTAAGGGGGAGCGTACTTGTGAGGGCGCGGGATAGTGTTAGCGTACGGGTTAGTATTAGGGGACGGTTGAGGGTCAGGCTTCGGGGAAGTGTTAGTGTTAGGGTTCGGGCTAGGGTTAGGGTTAGGGGACAGGGACGGTTTAGGGTCTAAGGGAGGGTACGACAACGCTTTAGGGTGAGCGTACGCGTGAGGGTTAGGGTTAGTGTTAGCGTATTGGTTAGGATTAGGGGACGGATGAATGTCAGGCTTCGGGGAAGGGTTAGGTTTAGGGTTCGGGCTAGGGTTAGGGTTAGGGGACGGGGACGGTTTAGGGTCCAGGGGAGGGTACGACAACGCTTTAGGGGGAGCGTACGTGTGAGGGGGCGGGTTAGTGTTAGCGTACGGTTTAGGGTTAGGTGAAGGGTGAGGGTCAGGCTTCGGGGAAGGGTTAGGGTTAGGGTTCGGGCTAGGGTTAGTGTTAGGGGACGGGGACGGTTTAGGGTCCAGGGGAGGGTACGACAACGCTTTAGGGGGAGCGTACGTGTGAGGGCGCGGGTTAGTGTTAGCGTACGGGTTAGGATTAGGGGACGGGTGAGGGTCAGGCTTCGGGGAAGGGTTAGGGTTAGGGTTCGGGCTAGGGTTAGAGTTAGGGGACGGGGACGGTTTAGGATCCAGGGGAGGGTACGACAACGCTTTAGGGGGAGCGTACGTGTGAGGGCGCGGGTTAGTGTTAGCGTACGGTTTAGGATTAGGGGACGAGTGAGGGTCAGGCTTCGGGGAAGGGTTAGGGTTAGGGTTCGGGCTAGGGTTAATGTTAGGGGACGGGGACGGTTTAGGGTCCAGGGGAGGGTACGACATCGCTTTAGGGGGAGCGTACGGGTGAGGGCGCGGGTTAGTGTTAGCGTACGGGTTAGGATTAGGGGACGAGTGAGGGTCAGGCTTCGGGGAAGCGTTAGGGTTAGGGTTCGGGCTAGGTTTAGGGTTAGGGGACGGGGACTGTTTAGGGTCCAGGGGAGGGTACGACAACGCTAAAGGGGGAGCGTACGCGTGAGGGCGCGGGTTAGTGTTAGCGTACGGGTTAGGATTAGGGGACGGGTGAGTGTCAGGCTTCGGGGAAGGGTTAGGGTTAGGGTTCGGGCTAGGGTTAGGGTTAAGGGACGGGGACGGTTTAGGGTCCAGGGGAGGGTACGACAACGCTTTAGGGGGAGCGTACGTGTGAGGGCGTGGGTTAGTGTTAGCGTACGGGTTAGGATTAGGGGATGGGTGAGGTTCAGGCTTCGGGGAAGGGTTAGGGTTAGGGTTCGGGCTAGGGTTAGGGTTAGGGGACGGGGACGGTTTAGGGTCCAGGGGAGGGTACGACAACGCTTTAGAGGGAGCGTACGTGTGAGGGCACGGGTTAGTGTTAGCGTACGGGTTAGGATTAAGGGACGGGTGAGGGTCAGGCTTCGGGGAAGGGTTAGGGTTAGGGTTCGGGCTAGGGTTAGGGTTAGGGGACGGGGACGGTTTAGGGTCCAGGGGAGGGTACGACAACGCTTTAGGGGGAGCGTACGTGTGAGGGCGCGGGTTAGTGTTAGCGTACGGGTTAGGATTAGAGGACGGGTGAGGGTCAGGCTTCGGGGAAGGGTTAGGTTTAGGGTTCGGGCTAGGGTTAGGGTTAGGGGACGGGGACGGTTTAGGGTCCAGGGGAGGGTACGACAACGCTTTAGGGGGAGCGTACGTGTGAGGGCGCGGGTTAGTGTTAGCGTACGGTTTAGGGTTAGGGGACGGGTGAGGGTCAGGCTTCGGGGAAGGGTTAGGGTTAGGGTTCGGGCTAGGGTTAGGGTTAGGGGACGGGGACGGTTTAGGGTCCAGGGGAGGGTACGACAACGCTTTAGGGGGAGCGTACATGTGAGGGCGCGGGTTAGTGTTAGCGTACGGGTTCGGATTAGGAGACGGGTGAGGGTCAGGCTTCGGGGAAGGGTTAGGGTTAGGGTTCGGGCTAGGGTTAGGGTTAGGGGACGGGGACGGTTTAGGGTCCAGGGGAGGGTACGAAAACGCTTTAGGGGGAGCGTACGTGTGAGGGCGCGGGTTAGTGTTAGCGTACGGGTTAGGATTAGGGGATGGGTGAGGGTCAGGCTTCGGGGAAGGGTTAGGGTTAGGGTTCGGGCTAGGGTTAGGGTTAGGGGACGGGGACGGTTTAGGGTCCAGGGGAGGGTACGACAACGCTTTAGGGGGAGCGTACGTGTGAGGGCGCGGGTTAGTGTTAGCGTACGGTTTAGGATTAGAGGACGGGTGAGGGTCAGGCTTCGGGGAAGGGTTAGGGTTAGGGTTCGGGCTAGGGTTATGGTTAGGGGATGGGGACGGTTTAGGGTCCAGGGGAGGGTACGACAACGCTTTAGGGGGAGCGTACGTGTGAGGGCGCGAGTTAGTGTTAGCGTATGGGTTAGTATAAGGGGACGGGTGAGGGTCAGGCTTCGGAAAGGGTTAGGTTTAGGGTTCGGGCTAGGGTTAGGGTTAGGGGACTGGGACGGTTTAGGGTCCAGGGGAGGGTACGACAACGCTTTAGGGGGAGCGTACGTGTGAGGGCGCGAGTTAGTGTTAGCGTATGGGTTAGTATAAGGGGACGGGTGAGGGTCAGGCTTCGGGAAGGGTTAGGTTTAGGGTTCGGGCTAGGGTTAGGATTAGGGGACGGGGACGGTTTAGGGTCCAGGGGAGGGTACGACAACGCTTTAGGGGGAGCGTACATGTGAGGGCGTGGGTTAGTGTTAGCATACGGCTTAGGATTAGGGGACGTGTGAGGGTCAGGCTTCGGGGAAGGGTTAGGGTTAGGGTTCGGGCTAGGGTTAGGGTTAGGGGACGGGGACGGTTTAGGGTCCAGGGGAGGGTACGACAACGCTTTAGGGGGAGCGTACGTGTGAGGGCGCGGGTTACTGTTAGCGTACGGGTTAGGATTAGGGGACGGGTGAGGGTCAGGCTTCGGGGAAGGGTTAGGGTTAGGGTTCGGGCTAGGGTTAGGGTTAGGGGACGGGGACGGTTTAGGTTCCAGGGGAGGGTACGACAACGCTTTAGGGGGAGCGTACGTGTGAGCGCGCGGGTAAGTGTTAGCGTACGGGTTAGGATTAGGGGACGGGTGAGGGTCAGGCTTCGGGGAAGGGTTAGGGTTAGGGTTCGGGCTAGGGTTAGGGTTAGGGGACGGGGATGGTTTAGGGTCCAGGGGAGGGTACGACAATGCTTTAGGGGTAGCGTACGTGTGAGGGCGTGGGTTAGTGTTAGCGTACGGGTTAGGGTTATGGGACGGTTGAGGGTCAGGCTTCGGGGAAGGGTTAGGGTTTCGGTTCGGGCTAGGGTTAGGGTTAGGGGACGGGGACTGTTTAGGGTCCAGGGGAGGGTACGACAACGCTTTAGGGGGAGCGTACGTGTGAGGGCGCGGGTTAGTGTTAGCGTACGGGTTAGGATTAGGGGACGGGTGAGGGTCAGGCTTCGGGGAAGGGTTAGGGTTAGGGTTCGGGCTAGGGTTAGGGTTAGGGGACGGGGACGGTTTAGGGTCCAGGGGAGGGTACGACAACGCTTTAGGGGGAGCGTACGTGTGAGGGCGCGGGTTAGTGTTAGCGTACGGGTTAGGATTAGGGGACGGGTGAGGGTCAGGCTTCGGGGAAGGGTTAGGGTTAGGGCTCGGGCTAGGGTTAGGGTTAGGGTACGGGGACGGTTTAGGGTCCAGGGGAGGGTACGACAACGCTTTAGGGGGAGCGTACGTGTGAGGGCGCGGGTTAGTGTTAGCATACAGGTTAGGTTTAGTGGACGGGTGAGGGTCAAGCTTCGGGGAAGGGTTAGGGTTAGCGTTCGGGCTAGGGTTAGGGTTAGGGGACGAGGACGGTTTAGGGTCCAGGGGAGGGTACGACAACGCTTTAGGGGGAGCGTACGTGTGAGGGCGCGGGTTAGTGTTAGCGTACGGGTTAGGATTAGGGGACGGGTGAGGGTCAGGCTTCGGGGAAGTGTTAGGGTTAGGGTTCGGGCTAGGATTAGGGTTAGGGGACGGGGACGGTTTAGGGTCCAGGGGAGGGTACGACAACGCTTTAGGGGGAGCGTACATGTGAGGGCACGGGTTAGTGTTAGCGTACGTGTTCGGATTAGGGGACGGGTGAGGGTCAGGCTTCGGGGAAGGGTTAGGGTTAGGGTTCGGGCTAGGGTTAGGGTTAGGGGACGGGGACGGTTTAGGGTCCAGGGGAGGGTACGACAGCGCTTTAAGGGGAGCGTACGTATGAGGGCGCGGGTTAGTGTTAGCGTACGGGTTAGGATTAGGGGATGGGTGAGGGTCAGGCTTCGGGAAAGGGTTAGGGTTAGGGTTCGGGCTAGGGTTAGGGTTAGGGGACGGGGACGGTTTAGGGTCCAGGGGAGGGTAGCGAGAGCGCTTTAGGGGGAGCGTACGTGTGAGGGCGCGGGTTAGTGTTAGCGTATGGGTTAGGATTAGGGGACGGATGAGGGTCAGGCTTCGGTGAAGTGTTAGGGTTAGGGTTCGGCCTAGGTTTAGGGTTAGGGGACGGGGACGGTTTAGGGTCCAGGGGAGGGTACGACAGCGCTTTAGGGGGAGCGTACGTGTGAGGGCGCGGGTTAGTGTTAGCGTATGGGTTAGGATTAGGGGACGGATGAGGGTCAGGCTTCGGTGAAGTGTTAGGGTTAGTGTTTGGCCTAGGTTTAGGGTTAGGGGACGGGGACGGTTTAGGGTCCAGGGGAGGGTACGACAACGCTTTAGGGGGAGCGTATGTGTGAGGGCGCGGGTTAGTGTTAGCGTACGGGTTAGGATTAGGGGACGGTTGAGGGTCAGGCTTCGGGGAAGGGTTAGGCTTAGGGTTCGGGCTAGGGTTAGGTTTAGGGGACGGGGACGGTTTAGGGTCTAGGGGGGGGTACGACAACGCTTTAGGGGGAGCGTACGTGTGAGGGCGCGGGTTAGTGTTAGCGTACGGGTTAGGATTAGGGGATGGGTGAGGGTCAGGCTTCGGGGAAGGGTTAGGCTTAGGGTTCGGGCTAGGGTTAGGGTTAGGGGACGGGGACGGTTTAGGGTCCAGGGGAGGGTACGACAACGCTTTAGGGGGAGCGTACGTGTGAGGGCGCGGGTTAGTGTTAGCGTACGGGTTAGGATTAGGGGACGGGTGAGGGTCAGGCTTCGGGGAAGGGTTAGGGTTAGGGTTCGGGCTAGGGTTAGGGTTAGGGGACGGGGACGGTTTAGGGTCCAGGGGAGGGTACGACAACGCTTTAGGGGGAGCGTACGTGTGAGGGCGCGGGTTAGTGTAAGCGTACGGGTTAGGATTAGAGGACGGGTGAGGGTCAGGCTTCGGGGAAGGGTTAGGGTTAGGGTTCGGGCTAGGGTTAGGGTTAGGGGACGGGGACGGTTTAGGGTCCAAGGGAGGGTACGACAACGCTTTAGGGGGAGCGTACGCGTGAGGGTTAGGGTTAGTGTTAGCGTATTGGTTAGTATAAGGGGACGGATGAGGGTCAGGCTTCGGGGAAGGGTTAGGTTTAGGGTTCGGGCTAGGGTTCGGGTTAGGGGACAGGGACGGTTTAGGGTCCAGGGGAGGGTACGACAACGCTTTAGGGGGAGCGTACGTGTGAGGGCGCGGGTTAGTGTTAGCGTACGGTTTAGGGTTAGGGGAAGGGTCAGGGTCAGGCTTCGGGGAAGGGTTAGGGTTAGGGTTCGGGCTAGGGTTAGTGTTAGGGGACGGGGACGGTTTAGGGTCCAGGGGAGGGTACGAAAACACTTTAGGGGGAGCGTACATGTGAGGGCGTGGGTTAGTGTTAGCGTACGGGTTAGGATTAGGGGACGGCTGAGGGTCAGGCTTCGGGGAAGTGTTAGGGTTAGGGTTCGGGCTAGGGTTAGGGTTAGGGTACGGGGACGGTTTAGGGTCCAGGGGAGGGTACGACAATGCTTTAGGGGGAGCGTACGTGTGAGGGCGTGGGTTAGTGTTAGCGTACGGGTTAGGATTAGGGGACGGGTGAGGGTCAGGCTTCGGGGAAGGGTTAGGGTTAGGGTTCGGTCTAGGGTTAGGGTTAGGGAACGGGGACGGTTTAGGGTCCAGGGGAGGGTACGACAACGCTTAAGGGGGAGCATACGCGTGAGGGCGTGGGTTAGTGTTAGCGTACGGGTTAGGATTAGGGGACGGGTGAGGGTCAGGCTTCGGGGAAGGGTTAGGGTTAGGGTTCGGGCTAGGGTTAGGGTTAGGGGACGGGGACGGTTTAGGGTCCAGGGGAGGGTACGACAACGCTTTAGAGGGAGCGTACGTGTGAGGGTGCGGGTTAGTGTTAGCGTACGGGTTAGGATTAGGGGACGGGTGAGGGTCAGGCTTCGGGGAAGGGTTAGGGTTAGGGTTCAGGCTAGGGTTAGGGTTAGGGGACGGGGACGGTTTAGGGTCCAGGGGAGGGTACGACAACGCTATAGGGGGAGCGTACGTGTGAGGGCGCGGGTTAGTGTAAGCGTACGGGTTAGGATTAGAGGACGGGTGAGTGTCAGGCTTCGGGGAAGGGTTAGGTTTAGGGTTCGGGCTAGGGTTAGGGTTAGGGGACTGGGACGGTTTAGGGTCCAGGGGAGGGTACGACAACGCATTAGGGGGAGCGTACGTGTGAGGGCGCGGGTTAGTGTTAGCATACGGGTTAGGATTAGGGGACAGGTGAGGGTCAGGCTTCGGGGAAGGGTTAGGGTTAGGGTTCGGACTAGGGTTAGGGTTAGGGGACGGGGACGGTTTAGGGTCCAGGGGAGGGTACGACAACGCTTAAGGGGGAGCGTACTTGTGAGGGCGCGGGTTAGTGTTAGCGTACGGGTTAGTATTAGGGGACGGTTGAGGGTCAGGCTTCGGGGAAGTGTTAGTGTTAGGGTTCGGGCTAGGGTTAGGGTTAGGGGACAGGGACGGTTTAGGGTCTAAGGGAGGGTACGACAACGCTTTAGGGTGAGCGTACGCGTGAGGGTTAGGGTTAGTGTTAGCGTATTGGTTAGGATTAGGGGACGGATGAATGTCAGGCTTCGGGGAAGGGTTAGGTTTAGGGTTCGGGCTAGGGTTAGGGTTAGGGGACGGGGACGGTTTAGGGTCCAGGGGAGGGTACGACAACGCTTTAGGGGGAGCGTACGTGTGAGGGGGCGGGTTAGTGTTAGCGTACGGTTTAGGGTTAGGTGAAGGGTGAGGGTCAGGCTTCGGGGAAGGGTTAGGGTTAGGGTTCGGGCTAGGGTTAGTGTTAGGGGACGGGGACGGTTTAGGGTCCAGGGGAGTGTACGACAACGCTTTAGGGGGAGCGTACGTGTGAGGGCGCGGGTTAGTGTTAGCGTACGGGTTAGGATTAGGGGACGGGTGAGGGTCAGGCTTCGGGGAAGGGTTAGGGTTAGGGTTCGGGCTAGGGTTAGAGTTAGGGGACGGGGACGGTTTAGGATCCAGGGGAGGGTACGACAACGCTTTAGGGGGAGCGTACGTGTGAGGGCGCGGGTTAGTGTTAGCGTACGGTTTAGGATTAGGGGACGAGTGAGGGTCAGGCTTCGGGGAAGGGTTAGGTTTAGGGTTCGGGCTAGGGTTAATGTTAGGGGACGGGGACGGTTTAGGGTCCAGGGGAGGGTACGACATCGCTTTAGGGGGAGCGTACGCATGAGGGCGCGGGTTAGTGTTAGCGTACGGGTTAGGATTAGGGGACGAGTGAGGGTCAGGCTTCGGGGAAGCGTTAGGGTTAGGGTTCGGGCTAGGTTTAGGGTTAGGGGACGGGGACTGTTTAGGGTCCAGGGGAGGGTACGACAACGCTAAAGGGGGAGCGTACGCGTGAGGGCGCGGGTTAGTGTTAGCGTACGGGTTAGGATTAGGGGACGGGTGAGTGTCAGGCTTCGGGGAAGGGTTAGGGTTAGGGTTCGGGCTAGGGTTAGGGTTAGGGGACGGGGACGGTTTAGGGTCCAGGGGAGGGTACGACAACGCTTTAGGGGGAGCGTACGTGTGAGGGCGTGGGTTAGTGTTAGCGTACGGGTTAGGATTAGGGGATGGGTGAGGTTCAGGCTTCGGGGAAGGGTTAGGGTTAGGGTTCGGGCTAGGGTTAGGGTTAGGGGACGGGGACGGTTTAGGGTCCAGGGGAGGGTACGACAACGCTTTAGAGGGAGCGTACGTGTGAGGGCACGGGTTAGTGTTAGCGTACGGGTTAGGATTAAGGGACGGGTGAGGGTCAGGCTTCGGGGAAGGGTTAGGGTTAGGGTTCGGGCTAGGGTTAGGGTTAGGGGACGGGGACGGTTTAGGGTCCAGGGGAGGGTACGACAACGCTTTAGGGGGAGCGTACGTGTGAGGGCGCGGGTTAGTGTTAGCGTACGGGTTAGGATTAGAGGACGGGTGAGGGTCAGGCTTCGGGGAAGGGTTAGGTTTAGGGTTCGGGCTAGGGTTAGGGTTAGGGGACGGGGACGGTTTAGGGTCCAGGGGAGGGTACGACAACGCTTTAGGGGGAGCGTACGTGTGAGGGCGCGGGTTAGTGTTAGCGTACGGTTTAGGGTTAGGGGACGGGTGAGGGTCAGGCTTCGGGGAAGGGTTAGGGTTAGGGTTCGGGCTAGGGTTAGGGTTAGGGGACGGGGACGGTTTAGGGTCCAGGGGAGGGTACGACAACGCTTTAGGGGGAGCGTACGAGTGAGGGCGCGGGTTAGTGTTAGCGTACGGTTTAGGATTAGAGGACGGGTGAGGGTCAGGCTTCGGGGAAGGGTTAGGGTTAGGGTTCGGGCTAGGGTTATGGTTAGGGGATGGGGACGGTTTAGGGTCCAGGGGAGGGTACGACAACGCTTTAGGGGGAGCGTACGTGTGAGGGCGCGAGTTAGTGTTAGCGTATGGGTTAGTATAAGGGGACGGGTGAGGGTCAGGCTTCGGAAAGGGTTAGGTTTAGGGTTCGGGCTAGGGTTAGGGTTAGGGGACGGGGACGGTTTAGGGTCCAGGGGAGGGTACGACAACGCTTTAGGGGGAGCGTACGTGTGAGGGCGCGAGTTAGTGTTAGCGTATGGGTTAGTATAAGGGGACGGGTGAGGGTCAGGCTTCGGGAAGGGTTAGGTTTAGGGTTCGGGCTAGGGTTAGGATTAGGGGACGGGGACGGTTTAGGGTCCAGGGGAGGGTACGACAACGCTTTAGGGGGAGCGTACATGTGAGGGCGTGGGTTAGTGTTAGCATACGGCTTAGGATTAGGGGACGGGTGAGGGTCAGGCTTCGGGGAAGGGTTAGGGTTAGGGTTCGGGCTAGGGTTAGGGTTAGGGGACGGGGACGGTTTAGGGTCCAGGGGAGGGTACGACAACGCTTTAGAGGGAGCGTACGTGTGAGGGCGCGGGTTAGTGTTAGCGTACGGGTTAGGATTAGGGGACGGGTGAGGGTCAGGCTTCGGGGAAGGGTTAGGGTTAGGGTTCGGGCTAGGGTTAGGGTTATGGGACGGGGACGGTTTAGGGTCCAGGGGAGGGTACGACAACGCTTTAGGGGGAGCCTACGTGTGAGGGCGCAGGTTAGTGTAAGCGTACGGGTTAGGATTAGGGGACGGTTGAGGGTCAGGCTTCGGGGAAGGGTTAGGGTTAGCGTTCGGGCTAGGGTTAGGGTTAGGGGACGGGGACGGTTTAGGGTCCAAGGGAAGGTACGACAACGCTTTATGGGGGAGCGTACGTGTGAGGGCGCGGGTTTGTGTTGGCGTACGGGTTAGTATAAGGGGACGGGTGAGGGTCAGGCTTCGGGAAGGGTTAGGTTTAGGGTTCGGGCTAGGGTTAGGGTTAGGGGACGGGGACGGTTTAGGGTCCAGGGGAGGGTACGACAACGCTTTAGGGGGAGCGTACGTGTGAGGGCGCGGGTTAGTGTTAGCGTACGGGTTAGGATTAGGGGACGGGTGAGGGTCAGGCTTCGGGGAAGTGTTAGGGATAGGGTTCGGGCTAGGGTTAGGGTTAGGGGATGGGGACGGTTTAGGGTCCAGGGGAGGGTACGACAACGCTTTAGGGGGAGCGTACGTGTGAGGGCGCGGGTTAGTGTTAGCGTACGGGTTAGGATTAGGGGACGGGTGAGGGTCAGGCTTCGGGGAAGTGTTAGGGTTAGGGTTCGGACTAGGGTTAGGGTTAGGGGACGGGGACGGTTTAGGGTCCAGGGGAGGGTACGAAAACGCTTAAGGGGGAGCGTACGCATGAGGGCGCGGGTTAGTGTTAGCGTACGGGTTAGGATTAGGGGACGGGTGAGGGTCAGGCTTCGGGGAAGTGTTAGGGTTAGCGTTCGGGCTAGGGTTAGGGTTAGGTTTAGGGGACGGGGACGGTTTAGGGTCCAAGGGAGGGTACGACAACGCTTTAGGGGGAGTGTACGCGTGAGGGTTAGGGTTAGTGTTAGCGTATTGGTTAGGATTAGGGGACGGATGAGGGTCAGGCTTCGGGGAAGTGTTAGGTTTAGGGTTCGTGCTAGGGTTCGGGTTAGGGGACAGGGACGGTTTAGGGTCCAGGGGAGGGTACGACAACGCTTTAGGGGGAGCGTACGTGTGAGGGCGCGGGTTAGTGTTAGCGTAAGGTTTAGGGTTAGGGTAAGGGTCAGGGTCAGGCTTCGGGGAAGGGTTAGGGTTAGGGTTCGGGCTAGGGTTAGTGTTAGGGGACGGGGACGGTTTAGGGTCCAGGGGAGGGTACGACAACGCTTTAGGGGGAGCGTACGTGTGAGGGCACGGGTTAGTGTTAGCGTACGGGTTAGGATTAGGGCACGAGTGAGGGTCAGGCTTCGGGGAAGGGTTAGGGTTAGGGTTCGGGCTAGGGTTAGGGTTAGGGGACGGGGACGGTTTAGGGTCCAGGGGAGGGTACGACAACGCTTTAGGGAGAGCGTACGTGTGAGGGCGCGGGTTAGTGTAAGCGTACGGGTTAGGATTAGAGGACGGGTGAGGGTCAGGATTCGGGGAAGGGTTAGGGTTAGGGTTCGGGCTAGGGTAAGGGTTAGGGGACGGGGACGGTTTAGGGTCCAGGGGAGGGTACGACAACGCTTTAGGGGGAGCGTACGTGTGAGGGCGCGGGTTAGTGTTAGCGTACGGGTTAGGATTACGGGACGTGTGAGGGTCAGGATTCGGGGAAGGTTTAGGTTTAGGGTTCGGGCTAGGGTTAGTGTTAGGGGACGGGGACGGTTTAGGGTCCAGGGGAGGGTACGACAACGCTTTAGGGGGAGCGTACGTGTGAGGGCGCGGGTTAGTGTTAGCGTACGGGTTAGGATTAGGGGACGGGTGACGGTCAGGCTTCGGGGAAGGGTTAGGCTTAGGGTTCGGGCTAGGGTTAGGGTTAGGGGACGGGGATGGTTTAGGGTCCAGGGGAGGGTACGACAACGCTTTAGGGGGAGCGTACGTGTGAGGGCGCGGTTTAGTGTTAGCGTACGGGTTAGTATTAGGGGACGGGTGAGGTTCAGGCTTCGGGGACGTGTTAGGCTTAGGGTTCGGGCTAGGGTTAGGGTTAGGGGACGGGGACGGTTTAGGGTCCAGGGAAGGGTATGATAGCGCTTTAGGGGGAGCGTACGTGTGAGGGCGCGGGTTAGTGTTAGCGTATGGGTTAGGATTAGGGGACGGATGAGGGTCAGGCTTCGGGGAAGGGTTAGGTTTAGGGTTCGGCCTAGGGTTAGGGTTAGGGTACGGGGACGGTTTAGGGTCCAGGGGAGGGTACGACAACGCTTTAGGGGGAGCGTACGTGTGAGGGCGCGGGTTAGTGTTAGCGTACGTGTTAGGATTATGGGACGGGTGAGGGTCAGGCTTCGGGGAAGGGTTAGGTTTAGGTTTCGGGCTAGGGTTAGGGTTAGGGGACTGGGACGGTTTAGGGTCCAGGGGAGGGTACGACAACGCTTTAGGGGGAGCGTACGTGTGAGAGCGCGGGTTAGTGTTAGCGTACGGGTTAGGATTAAGGGACGTGTGAGGGTCAGGCTTCGGGGAAGGGTTAGGGTTAGGGTTCGGGCTAGGGTTAGGGTTAGGGGACGGGGAAGGTTTAGGGTCCAGGGGAGGGTACGACAACGCTTTAGGGGGAGCATACGTGTGAGGGCGCGGGTTAGTGTTAGCGTACGGGTTAGGATTAGGGGACGGGTGAGGGTCAGGCTTCGGGGAAGGGTTAGGGTTAGGGTTCGGGCTAGGGTAAGTGTTAGGGGACGGGGACGGTTTAGGGTCCAGGGGAGGGTACGACAACGCTTTAGGGGGAGCGTACGTGTGAGGGCGCGGGTTAGTGTTAGCGTACGGGTTAGGATTATGGGACGGGTGAGGGTCAGGCTTCGGGGAAGGGTTAGGGTTAGGGTTCGGGCTAGGGTTAGGGTTAGGGGACGGGGACGGTTTAGGGTCCAGGGGAGGGTACGACAACGCTTTAGGGGGAGCGTACGTGTGAGGGCGTGGGTTAGTGTTAGCGTACGGGTTAGGATTAGGGGATGGGTGAGGTTCAGGCTTCGGGGAAGGGTTAGGGTTAGGGTTAAGGCTAGGGTTAGGGTTAGGGGACGGGGACGGTTTAGGGTCCAGGGGAGGGTACGACAACGCTTTAGGGGGAGCGTACGTGTGAGGGCACAGGTTAGTGTTAGCGTACGGGTTAGGATTAAGGGACGGGTGAGGGTCAGGCTTCGGGGAAGGGTTAGGGTTAGGGTTCGGGCTAGGGTTAGGGTTAGGGGACGGGGACGGTTTAGGGTCCAGGGGAGGGTACGACAACGCTTTAGGGGGAGCGTACGTGTGAGGGCGCGGGTTAGTGTTAGCGTACGGGTTAGGATTAGGGGACGGGTGAGGGTCAGGCTTCGGGGAAGGGTTAGATTTAGGGTTCGGGCTAGGGTTAGGGTTAGGGGACGGGGACGGTTTAGGGTCCAGGGGAGGGTACGACAACGCTTTAGGGGGAGCGTACGTGTGAGGGCGCGGGTTAGTGTTAGCGTACGGGTTAGGATTAGGGGACGGGTGAGGGTCAGGCTTCGGGGAAGGGTTAGGGTTAGGGTTCGGGCTAGGGTTAGGGTTAGGGGACGGGGACGGTTTAGGGTCCAGGGGAGGGTACGACAACGCTTTAGGGGGAGCGTACGTGTGAGGGCGCGGGTTAGTGTAAGCGTACGGGTTAGGATTAGAGGACGGGTGAGGGTCAGGCTTCGGGGAAGGGTTAGGGTTAGGGTTCGGGCTAGGGTTAGGGTTAGGGGACGGGGACGGTTTAGGGTCCAAGGGAGGGTACGACAACGCTTTAGGGGGAGCGTACGCGTGAGGGTTAGGGTTAGTGTTAGCGTATTGGTTAGTATAAGGGGACGGATGAGGGTCAGGCTTCGGGGAAGGGTTAGGTTTAGGGTTCGGGCTAGGGTTCGGGTTAGGGGACAGGGACGGTTTAGGGTCCAGGGGAGGGTACGACAACGCTTTAGGGGGAGCGTACGTGTGAGGGCGCGGGTTAGTGTTAGCGTACGGTTTAGGGTTAGGGGAAGGGTCAGGGTCAGGCTTCGGGGAAGGGTTAGGGTTAGGGTTCGGGCTAGGGTTAGTGTTAGGGGACGGGGACGGTTTAGGGTCCAGGGGAGGGTACGAAAACACTTTAGGGGGAGCGTACATGTGAGGGCGTGGGTTAGTGTTAGCGTACGGGTTAGGATTAGGGGACGGCTGAGGGTCAGGCTTCGGGGAAGTGTTAGGGTTAGGGTTCGGGCTAGGGTTAGGGTTAGGGTACGGGGACGGTTTAGGGTCCAGGGGAGGGTACGACAATGCTTTAGGGGGAGCGTACGTGTGAGGGCGTGGGTTAGTGTTAGCGTACGGGTTAGGATTAGGGGACGGGTGAGGGTCAGGCTTCGGGGAAGGGTTAGGGTTAGGGTTCGGTCTAGGGTTAGGGTTAGGGAACGGGGACGGTTTAGGGTCCAGGGGAGGGTACGACAACGCTTAAGGGGGAGCATACGCGTGAGGGCGTGGGTTAGTGTTAGCGTACGGGTTAGGATTAGGGGACGGGTGAGGGTCAGGCTTCGGGGAAGGGTTAGGGTTAGGGTTCGGGCTAGGGTTAGGGTTAGGGGACGGGGACGGTTTAGGGTCCAGGGGAGGGTACGACAACGCTTTAGAGGGAGCGTACGTGTGAGGGTGCGGGTTAGTGTTAGCGTACGGGTTAGGATTAGGGGACGGGTGAGGGTCAGGCTTCGGGGAAGGGTTAGGGTTAGGGTTCAGGCTAGGGTTAGGGTTAGGGGACGGGGACGGTTTAGGGTCCAGGGGAGGGTACGACAACGCTATAGGGGGAGCGTACGTGTGAGGGCGCGGGTTAGTGTAAGCGTACGGGTTAGGATTAGAGGACGGGTGAGTGTCAGGCTTCGGGGAAGGGTTAGGTTTAGGGTTCGGGCTAGGGTTAGGGTTAGGGGACTGGGACGGTTTAGGGTCCAGGGGAGGGTACGACAACGCATTAGGGGGAGCGTACGTGTGAGGGCGCGGGTTAGTGTTAGCATACGGGTTAGGATTAGGGGACAGGTGAGGGTCAGGCTTCGGGGAAGGGTTAGGGTTAGGGTTCGGACTAGGGTTAGGGTTAGGGGACGGGGACGGTTTAGGGTCCAGGGGAGGGTACGACAACGCTTAAGGGGGAGCGTACTTGTGAGGGCGCGGGTTAGTGTTAGCGTACGGGTTAGTATTAGGGGACGGTTGAGGGTCAGGCTTCGGGGAAGTGTTAGTGTTAGGGTTCGGGCTAGGGTTAGGGTTAGGGGACAGGGACGGTTTAGGGTCTAAGGGAGGGTACGACAACGCTTTAGGGTGAGCGTACGCGTGAGGGTTAGGGTTAGTGTTAGCGTATTGGTTAGGATTAGGGGACGGATGAATGTCAGGCTTCGGGGAAGGGTTAGGTTTAGGGTTCGGGCTAGGGTTAGGGTTAGGGGACGGGGACGGTTTAGGGTCCAGGGGAGGGTACGACAACGCTTTAGGGGGAGCGTACGTGTGAGGGGGCGGGTTAGTGTTAGCGTACGGTTTAGGGTTAGGTGAAGGGTGAGGGTCAGGCTTCGGGGAAGGGTTAGGGTTAGGGTTCGGGCTAGGGTTAGTGTTAGGGGACGGGGACGGTTTAGGGTCCAGGGGAGTGTACGACAACGCTTTAGGGGGAGCGTACGTGTGAGGGCGCGGGTTAGTGTTAGCGTACGGGTTAGGATTAGGGGACGGGTGAGGGTCAGGCTTCGGGGAAGGGTTAGGGTTAGGGTTCGGGCTAGGGTTAGAGTTAGGGGACGGGGACGGTTTAGGATCCAGGGGAGGGTACGACAACGCTTTAGGGGGAGCGTACGTGTGAGGGCGCGGGTTAGTGTTAGCGTACGGTTTAGGATTAGGGGACGAGTGAGGGTCAGGCTTCGGGGAAGGGTTAGGGTTAGGGTTCGGGCTAGGGTTAATGTTAGGGGACGGGGACGGTTTAGGGTCCAGGGGAGGGTACGACATCGCTTTAGGGGGAGCGTACGCATGAGGGCGCGGGTTAGTGTTAGCGTACGGGTTAGGATTAGGGGACGAGTGAGGGTCAGGCTTCGGGGAAGCGTTAGGGTTAGGGTTCGGGCTAGGTTTAGGGTTAGGGGACGGGGACTGTTTAGGGTCCAGGGGAGGGTACGACAACGCTAAAGGGGGAGCGTACGCGTGAGGGCGCGGGTTAGTGTTAGCGTACGGGTTAGGATTAGGGGACGGGTGAGTGTCAGGCTTCGGGGAAGGGTTAGGGTTAGGGTTCGGGCTAGGGTTAGGGTTAGGGGACGGGGACGGTTTAGGGTCCAGGGGAGGGTACGACAACGCTTTAGGGGGAGCGTACGTGTGAGGGCGTGGGTTAGTGTTAGCGTACGGGTTAGGATTAGGGGATGGGTGAGGTTCAGGCTTCGGGGAAGGGTTAGGGTTAGGGTTCGGGCTAGGGTTAGGGTTAGGGGACGGGGACGGTTTAGGGTCCAGGGGAGGGTACGACAACGCTTTAGAGGGAGCGTACGTGTGAGGGCACGGGTTAGTGTTAGCGTACGGGTTAGGATTAAGGGACGGGTGAGGGTCAGGCTTCGGGGAAGGGTTAGGGTTAGGGTTCGTGCTAGGGTTAGGGTTAGGGGACGGGGACGGTTTAGGGTCCAGGGGAGGGTACGACAACGCTTTAGGGGGAGCGTACGTGTGAGGGCGCGGGTTAGTGTTAGCGTACGGGTTAGGATTAGAGGACGGGTGAGGGTCAGGCTTCGGGGAAGGGTTAGGTTTAGGGTTCGGGCTAGGGTTAGGGTTAGGGGACGGGGACGGTTTAGGGTCCAGGGGAGGGTACGACAACGCTTTAGGGGGAGCGTACGTGTGAGGGCGCGGGTTAGTGTTAGCGTACGGTTTAGGGTTAGGGGACGGGTGAGGGTCAGGCTTCGGGGAAGGGTTAGGGTTAGGGTTCGGGCTAGGGTTAGGGTTAGGGGACGGGGACGGTTTAGGGTCCAGGGGAGGGTACGACAACGCTTTAGGGGGAGCGTACATGTGAGGGCGCGGGTTAGTGTTAGCGTACGGGTTCGGATTAGGAGACGGGTGAGGGTCAGGCTTCGGGGAAGGGTTAGGGTTAGGGTTCGGGCTAGGGTTAGGGTTAGGGGACGGGGACGGTTTAGGGTCCAGGGGAGGGTACGACAACGCTTTAGGGGGAGCGTACGTGTGAGGGCGCGGGTTAGTGTTAGCGTACGGTTTAGGATTAGAGGACGGGTGAGGGTCAGGCTTCGGGGAAGGGTTAGGGTTAGGGTTCGGGCTAGGGTTAGGGTTAGGGGACGGGGACGGTTTAGGGTCCAGGGGAGGGTACGACAACGCTTTAGGGGGAGCGTACGTGTGAGGGCGCGGGTTAGTGTTAGCGTACGGTTTAGGATTAGAGGACGGGTGAGGGTCAGGCTTCGGGGAAGGGTTAGGGTTAGGGTTCGGGCTAGGGTTATGGTTAGGGGATGGGGACGGTTTAGGGTCCAGGGGAGGGTACGACAACGCTTTAGGGGGAGCGTACGTGTGAGGGCGCGAGTTAGTGTTAGCGTATGGGTTAGTATAAGGGGACGGGTGAGGGTCAGGCTTCGGAAAGGGTTAGGTTTAGGGTTCGGGCTAGGGTTAGGGTTAGGGGACGGGGACGGTTTAGGGTCCAGGGGAGGGTACGACAACGCTTTAGGGGGAGCGTACGTGTGAGGGCGCGAGTTAGTGTTAGCGTATGGGTTAGTATAAGGGGACGGGTGAGGGTCAGGCTTCGGGAAGGGTTAGGTTTAGGGTTCGGGCTAGGGTTAGGATTAGGGGACGGGGACGGTTTAGGGTCCAGGGGAGGGTACGACAACGCTTTAGGGGGAGCGTACATGTGAGGGCGTGGGTTAGTGTTAGCATACGGCTTAGGATTAGGGGACGGGTGAGGGTCAGGCTTCGGGGAAGGGTTAGGGTTAGGGTTCGGGCTAGGGTTAGGGTTAGGGGACGGGGACGGTTTAGGGTCCAGGGGAGGGTACGACAACGCTTTAGAGGGAGCGTACGTGTGAGGGCGCGGGTTAGTGTTAGCGTACGGGTTAGGATTAGGGGACGGGTGAGGGTCAGGCTTCGGGGAAGGGTTAGGGTTAGGGTTCGGGCTAGGGTTAGGGTTATGGGACGGGGACGGTTTAGGGTCCAGGGGAGGGTACGACAACGCTTTAGGGGGAGCCTACGTGTGAGGGCGCAGGTTAGTGTAAGCGTACGGGTTAGGATTAGGGGACGGTTGAGGGTCAGGCTTCGGGGAAGGGTTAGGGTTAGCGTTCGGGCTAGGGTTAGGGTTAGGGGACGGGGACGGTTTAGGGTCCAAGGGAAGGTACGACAACGCTTTATGGGGGAGCGTACGTGTGAGGGCGCGGGTTTGTGTTGGCGTACGGGTTAGTATAAGGGGACGGGTGAGGGTCAGGCTTCGGGAAGGGTTAGGTTTAGGGTTCGGGCTAGGGTTAGGGTTAGGGGACGGGGACGGTTTAGGGTCCAGGGGAGGGTACGACAACGCTTTAGGGGGAGCGTACGTGTGAGGGCGCGGGTTAGTGTTAGCGTACGGGTTAGGATTAGGGGACGGGTGAGGGTCAGGCTTCGGGGAAGTGTTAGGGATAGGGTTCGGGCTAGGGTTAGGGTTAGGGGACGGGGACGGTTTAGGGTCCAGGGGAGGGTACGACAACGCTTTAGGGGGAGCGTACGTGTGAGGGCGCGGGTTAGTGTTAGCGTACGGGTTAGGATTAGGGGACGGGTGAGGGTCAGGCTTCGGGGAAGTGTTAGGGTTAGGGTTCGGACTAGGGTTAGGGTTAGGGGACGGGGACGGTTTAGGGTCCAGGGGAGGGTACGAAAACGCTTAAGGGGGAGCGTACGCATGAGGGCGCGGGTTAGTGTTAGCGTACGGGTTAGGATTAGGGGACGGGTGAGGGTCAGGCTTCGGGGAAGTGTTAGGGTTAGCGTTCGGGCTAGGGTTAGGGTTAGGTTTAGGGGACGGGGACGGTTTAGGGTCCAGGGGAGGGTACGACAACGCTTTAGGGGGAGCGTACGTGTGAGGGCGCGGGTTAGTGTTAGCGTACGGTTTAGGGTTAGGGGACGGGTGAGGGTCAGGCTTCGGGGAAGGGTTAGGGTTAGGGTTCGGGCTAGGGTTAGGGTTAGGGGACGGGGACGGTTTAGGGTCCAGGGGAGGGTACGACAACGCTTTAGGGGGAGCGTACGAGTGAGGGCGCGGGTTAGTGTTAGCGTACGGTTTAGGATTAGAGGACGGGTGAGGGTCAGGCTTCGGGGAAGGGTTAGGGTTAGGGTTCGGGCTAGGGTTATGGTTAGGGGATGGGGACGGTTTAGGGTCCAGGGGAGGGTACGACAACGCTTTAGGGGGAGCGTACGTGTGAGGGCGCGAGTTAGTGTTAGCGTATGGGTTAGTATAAGGGGACGGGTGAGGGTCAGGCTTCGGAAAGGGTTAGGTTTAGGGTTCGGGCTAGGGTTAGGGTTAGGGGACGGGGACGGTTTAGGGTCCAGGGGAGGGTACGACAACGCTTTAGGGGGAGCGTACGTGTGAGGGCGCGGGTTAGTGTTAGCGTATGGGTTAGTATAAGGGGACGGGTGAGGGTCAGGCTTCGGGAAGGGTTAGGTTTAGGGTTCGGGCTAGGGTTAGGATTAGGGGACGGGGACGGTTTAGGGTCCAGGGGAGGGTACGACAACGCTTTAGGGGGAGCGTACATGTGAGGGCGTGGGTTAGTGTTAGTATACGGCTTAGGATTAGGGGACGGGTGAGGGTCAGGCTTCGGGGAAGGGTTAGGGTTAGGGTTCGGGCTAGGGTTAGGGTTAGGGGACGGGGACGGTTTAGGGTCCAGGGGAGGGTACGACAACGCTTTAGAGGGAGCGTACGTGTGAGGGCGCGGGTTAGTGTTAGCGTACGGGTTAGGATTAGGGGACGGGTGAGGGTCAGGCTTCGGGGAAGGGTTAGGGTTAGGGTTCGGGCTAGGGTTAGGGTTATGGGACGGGGACGGTTTAGGGTCCAGGGGAGGGTACGACAACGCTTTAGGGGGAGCCTACGTGTGAGGGCGCAGGTTAGTGTAAGCGTACGGGTTAGGATTAGGGGACGGTTGAGGGTCAGGCTTCGGGGAAGGGTTAGGGTTAGCGTTCGGGCTAGGGTTAGGGTTAGGGGACGGGGACGGTTTAGGGTCCAAGGGAAGGTACGACAACGCTTTATGGGGGAGCGTACGTGTGAGGGCGCGGGTTTGTGTTGGCGTACGGGTTAGTATAAGGGGACGGGTGAGGGTCAGGCTTCGGGAAGGGTTAGGTTTAGGGTTCGGGCTAGGGTTAGGGTTAGGGGACGGGGACGGTTTAGGGTCCAGGGGAGGGTACGACAACGCTTTAGGGGGAGCGTACGTGTGAGGGCGCGGGTTAGTGTTAGCGTACGGGTTAGGATTAGGGGACGGGTGAGGGTCAGGCTTCGGGGAAGTGTTAGGGATAGGGTTCGGGCTAGGGTTAGGGTTAGGGGATGGGGACGGTTTAGGGTCCAGGGGAGGGTACGACAACGCTTTAGGGGGAGCGTACGTGTGAGGGCGCGGGTTAGTGTTAGCGTACGGGTTAGGATTAGGGGACGGGTGAGGGTCAGGCTTCGGGGAAGTGTTAGGGTTAGGGTTCGGACTAGGGTTAGGGTTAGGGGACGGGGACGGTTTAGGGTCCAGGGGAGGGTACGAAAACGCTTAAGGGGGAGCGTACGCATGAGGGCGCGGGTTAGTGTTAGCGTACGGGTTAGGATTAGGGGACGGGTGAGGGTCAGGCTTCGGGGAAGTGTTAGGGTTAGCGTTCGGGCTAGGGTTAGGGTTAGGTTTAGGGGACGGGGACGGTTTAGGGTCCAAGGGAGGGTACGACAACGCTTTAGGGGGAGTGTACGCGTGAGGGTTAGGGTTAGTGTTAGCGTATTGGTTAGGATTAGGGGACGGATGAGGGTCAGGCTTCGGGGAAGGGTTAGGTTTAGGGTTCGTGCTAGGGTTCGGGTTAGGGGACAGGGACGGTTTAGGGTCCAGGGGAGGGTACGACAACGCTTTAGGGGGAGCGTACGTGTGAGGGCGCGGGTTAGTGTTAGCGTAAGGTTTAGGGTTAGGGTAAGGGTCAGGGTCAGGCTTCGGGGAAGGGTTAGGGTTAGGGTTCGGGCTAGGGTTAGTGTTAGGGGACGGGGACGGTTTAGGGTCCAGGGGAGGGTACGACAACGCTTTAGGGGGAGCGTACGTGTGAGGGCACGGGTTAGTGTTAGCGTACGGGTTAGGATTAGGGCACGAGTGAGGGTCAGGCTTCGGGGAAGGGTTAGGGTTAGGGTTCGGGCTAGGGTTAGGGTTAGGGGACGGGGACGGTTTAGGGTCCAGGGGAGGGTACGACAACGCTTTAGGGAGAGCGTACGTGTGAGGGCGCGGGTTAGTGTAAGCGTACGGGTTAGGATTAGAGGACGGGTGAGGGTCAGGATTCGGGGAAGGGTTAGGGTTAGGGTTCGGGCTAGGGTAAGGGTTAGGGGACGGGGACGGTTTAGGGTCCAGGGGAGGGTACGACAACGCTTTAGGGGGAGCGTACGTGTGAGGGCGCGGGTTAGTGTTAGCGTACGGGTTAGGATTACGGGACGTGTGAGGGTCAGGATTCGGGGAAGGTTTAGGTTTAGGGTTCGGGCTAGGGTTAGTGTTAGGGGACGGGGACGGTTTAGGGTCCAGGGGAGGGTACGACAACGCTTTAGGGGGAGCGTACGTGTGAGGGCGCGGGTTAGTGTTAGCGTACGGGTTAGGATTAGGGGACGGGTGACGGTCAGGCTTCGGGGAAGGGTTAGGCTTAGGGTTCGGGCTAGGGTTAGGGTTAGGGGACGGGGATGGTTTAGGGTCCAGGGGAGGGTACGACAACGCTTTAGGGGGAGCGTACGTGTGAGGGCGCGGTTTAGTGTTAGCGTACGGGTTAGTATTAGGGGACGGGTGAGGTTCAGGCTTCGGGGACGTGTTAGGCTTAGGGTTCGGGCTAGGGTTAGGGTTAGGGGACGGGGACGGTTTAGGGTCCAGGGAAGGGTATGATAGCGCTTTAGGGGGAGCGTACGTGTGAGGGCGCGGGTTAGTGTTAGCGTATGGGTTAGGATTAGGGGACGGATGAGGGTCAGGCTTCGGGGAAGGGTTAGGTTTAGGGTTCGGCCTAGGGTTAGGGTTAGGGTACGGGGACGGTTTAGGGTCCAGGGGAGGGTACGACAACGCTTTAGGGGGAGCGTACGTGTGAGGGCGCGGGTTAGTGTTAGCGTACGTGTTAGGATTATGGGACGGGTGAGGGTCAGGCTTCGGGGAAGGGTTAGGTTTAGGTTTCGGGCTAGGGTTAGGGTTAGGGGACTGGGACGGTTTAGGGTCCAGGGGAGGGTACGACAACGCTTTAGGGGGAGCGTACGTGTGAGAGCGCGGGTTAGTGTTAGCGTACGGGTTAGGATTAAGGGACGTGTGAGGGTCAGGCTTCGGGGAAGGGTTAGGGTTAGGGTTCGGGCTAGGGTTAGGGTTAGGGGACGGGGAAGGTTTAGGGTCCAGGGGAGGGTACGACAACGCTTTAGGGGGAGCATACGTGTGAGGGCGCGGGTTAGTGTTAGCGTACGGGTTAGGATTAGGGGACGGGTGAGGGTCAGGCTTCGGGGAAGGGTTAGGGTTAGGGTTCGGGCTAGGGTAAGTGTTAGGGGACGGGGACGGTTTAGGGTCCAGGGGAGGGTACGACAACGCTTTAGGGGGAGCGTACGTGTGAGGGCGCGGGTTAGTGTTAGCGTACGGGTTAGGATTATGGGACGGGTGAGGGTCAGGCTTCGGGGAAGGGTTAGGGTTAGGGTTCGGGCTAGGGTTAGGGTTAGGGGACGGGGACGGTTTAGGGTCCAGGGGAGGGTACGACAACGCTTTAGGGGGAGCGTACGTGTGAGGGCGTGGGTTAGTGTTAGCGTACGGGTTAGGATTAGGGGATGGGTGAGGTTCAGGCTTCGGGGAAGGGTTAGGGTTAGGGTTAAGGCTAGGGTTAGGGTTAGGGGACGGGGACGGTTTAGGGTCCAGGGGAGGGTACGACAACGCTTTAGGGGGAGCGTACGTGTGAGGGCACAGGTTAGTGTTAGCGTACGGGTTAGGATTAAGGGACGGGTGAGGGTCAGGCTTCGGGGAAGGGTTAGGGTTAGGGTTCGGGCTAGGGTTAGGGTTAGGGGACGGGGACGGTTTAGGGTCCAGGGGAGGGTACGACAACGCTTTAGGGGGAGCGTACGTGTGAGGGCGCGGGTTAGTGTTAGCGTACGGGTTAGGATTAGGGGACGGGTGAGGGTCAGGCTTCGGGGAAGGGTTAGATTTAGGGTTCGGGCTAGGGTTAGGGTTAGGGGACGGGGACGGTTTAGGGTCCAGGGGAGGGTACGACAACGCTTTAGGGGGAGCGTACGTGTGAGGGCGCGGGTTAGTGTTAGCGTACGGGTTAGGATTAGGGGACGGGTGAGGGTCAGGCTTCGGGGAAGGGTTAGGGTTAGGGTTCGGGCTAGGGTTAGGGTTAGGGGACGGGGACGGTTTAGGGTCCAGGGGAGGGTACGACAACGCTTTAGGGGGAGCGTACGTGTGAGGGCGCGGGTTAGTGTAAGCGTACGGGTTAGGATTAGAGGACGGGTGAGGGTCAGGCTTCGGGGAAGGGTTAGGGTTAGGGTTCGGGCTAGGGTTAGGGTTAGGGGACGGGGACGGTTTAGGGTCCAAGGGAGGGTACGACAACGCTTTAGGGGGAGCGTACGCGTGAGGGTTAGGGTTAGTGTTAGCGTATTGGTTAGTATAAGGGGACGGATGAGGGTCAGGCTTCGGGGAAGGGTTAGGTTTAGGGTTCGGGCTAGGGTTCGGGTTAGGGGACAGGGACGGTTTAGGGTCCAGGGGAGGGTACGACAACGCTTTAGGGGGAGCGTACGTGTGAGGGCGCGGGTTAGTGTTAGCGTACGGTTTAGGGTTAGGGGAAGGGTCAGGGTCAGGCTTCGGGGAAGGGTTAGGGTTAGGGTTCGGGCTAGGGTTAGTGTTAGGGGACGGGGACGGTTTAGGGTCCAGGGGAGGGTACGAAAACACTTTAGGGGGAGCGTACATGTGAGGGCGTGGGTTAGTGTTAGCGTACGGGTTAGGATTAGGGGACGGCTGAGGGTCAGGCTTCGGGGAAGTGTTAGGGTTAGGGTTCGGGCTAGGGTTAGGGTTAGGGTACGGGGACGGTTTAGGGTCCAGGGGAGGGTACGACAATGCTTTAGGGGGAGCGTACGTGTGAGGGCGTGGGTTAGTGTTAGCGTACGGGTTAGGATTAGGGGACGGGTGAGGGTCAGGCTTCGGGGAAGGGTTAGGGTTAGGGTTCGGTCTAGGGTTAGGGTTAGGGAACGGGGACGGTTTAGGGTCCAGGGGAGGGTACGACAACGCTTAAGGGGGAGCATACGCGTGAGGGCGTGGGTTAGTGTTAGCGTACGGGTTAGGATTAGGGGACGGGTGAGGGTCAGGCTTCGGGGAAGGGTTAGGGTTAGGGTTCGGGCTAGGGTTAGGGTTAGGGGACGGGGACGGTTTAGGGTCCAGGGGAGGGTACGACAACGCTTTAGAGGGAGCGTACGTGTGAGGGTGCGGGTTAGTGTTAGCGTACGGGTTAGGATTAGGGGACGGGTGAGGGTCAGGCTTCGGGGAAGGGTTAGGGTTAGGGTTCAGGCTAGGGTTAGGGTTAGGGGACGGGGACGGTTTAGGGTCCAGGGGAGGGTACGACAACGCTATAGGGGGAGCGTACGTGTGAGGGCGCGGGTTAGTGTAAGCGTACGGGTTAGGATTAGAGGACGGGTGAGTGTCAGGCTTCGGGGAAGGGTTAGGTTTAGGGTTCGGGCTAGGGTTAGGGTTAGGGGACTGGGACGGTTTAGGGTCCAGGGGAGGGTACGACAACGCATTAGGGGGAGCGTACGTGTGAGGGCGCGGGTTAGTGTTAGCATACGGGTTAGGATTAGGGGACAGGTGAGGGTCAGGCTTCGGGGAAGGGTTAGGGTTAGGGTTCGGACTAGGGTTAGGGTTAGGGGACGGGGACGGTTTAGGGTCCAGGGGAGGGTACGACAACGCTTAAGGGGGAGCGTACTTGTGAGGGCGCGGGTTAGTGTTAGCGTACGGGTTAGTATTAGGGGACGGTTGAGGGTCAGGCTTCGGGGAAGTGTTAGTGTTAGGGTTCGGGCTAGGGTTAGGGTTAGGGGACAGGGACGGTTTAGGGTCTAAGGGAGGGTACGACAACGCTTTAGGGTGAGCGTACGCGTGAGGGTTAGGGTTAGTGTTAGCGTATTGGTTAGGATTAGGGGACGGATGAATGTCAGGCTTCGGGGAAGGGTTAGGTTTAGGGTTCGGGCTAGGGTTAGGGTTAGGGGACGGGGACGGTTTAGGGTCCAGGGGAGGGTACGACAACGCTTTAGGGGGAGCGTACGTGTGAGGGGGCGGGTTAGTGTTAGCGTACGGTTTAGGGTTAGGTGAAGGGTGAGGGTCAGGCTTCGGGGAAGGGTTAGGGTTAGGGTTCGGGCTAGGGTTAGTGTTAGGGGACGGGGACGGTTTAGGGTCCAGGGGAGTGTACGACAACGCTTTAGGGGGAGCGTACGTGTGAGGGCGCGGGTTAGTGTTAGCGTACGGGTTAGGATTAGGGGACGGGTGAGGGTCAGGCTTCGGGGAAGGGTTAGGGTTAGGGTTCGGGCTAGGGTTAGAGTTAGGGGACGGGGACGGTTTAGGATCCAGGGGAGGGTACGACAACGCTTTAGGGGGAGCGTACGTGTGAGGGCGCGGGTTAGTGTTAGCGTACGGTTTAGGATTAGGGGACGAGTGAGGGTCAGGCTTCGGGGAAGGGTTAGGGTTAGGGTTCGGGCTAGGGTTAATGTTAGGGGACGGGGACGGTTTAGGGTCCAGGGGAGGGTACGACATCGCTTTAGGGGGAGCGTACGCATGAGGGCGCGGGTTAGTGTTAGCGTACGGGTTAGGATTAGGGGACGAGTGAGGGTCAGGCTTCGGGGAAGCGTTAGGGTTAGGGTTCGGGCTAGGTTTAGGGTTAGGGGACGGGGACTGTTTAGGGTCCAGGGGAGGGTACGACAACGCTAAAGGGGGAGCGTACGCGTGAGGGCGCGGGTTAGTGTTAGCGTACGGGTTAGGATTAGGGGACGGGTGAGTGTCAGGCTTCGGGGAAGGGTTAGGGTTAGGGTTCGGGCTAGGGTTAGGGTTAGGGGACGGGGACGGTTTAGGGTCCAGGGGAGGGTACGACAACGCTTTAGGGGGAGCGTACGTGTGAGGGCGTGGGTTAGTGTTAGCGTACGGGTTAGGATTAGGGGATGGGTGAGGTTCAGGCTTCGGGGAAGGGTTAGGGTTAGGGTTCGGGCTAGGGTTAGGGTTAGGGGACGGGGACGGTTTAGGGTCCAGGGGAGGGTACGACAACGCTTTAGAGGGAGCGTACGTGTGAGGGCACGGGTTAGTGTTAGCGTACGGGTTAGGATTAAGGGACGGGTGAGGGTCAGGCTTCGGGGAAGGGTTAGGGTTAGGGTTCGTGCTAGGGTTAGGGTTAGGGGACGGGGACGGTTTAGGGTCCAGGGGAGGGTACGACAACGCTTTAGGGGGAGCGTACGTGTGAGGGCGCGGGTTAGTGTTAGCGTACGGGTTAGGATTAGAGGACGGGTGAGGGTCAGGCTTCGGGGAAGGGTTAGGTTTAGGGTTCGGGCTAGGGTTAGGGTTAGGGGACGGGGACGGTTTAGGGTCCAGGGGAGGGTACGACAACGCTTTAGGGGGAGCGTACGTGTGAGGGCGCGGGTTAGTGTTAGCGTACGGTTTAGGGTTAGGGGACGGGTGAGGGTCAGGCTTTGGGGAAGGGTTAGGGTTAGGGTTCGGGCTAGGGTTAGGGTTAGGGGACGGGGACGGTTTAGGGTCCAGGGGAGGGTACGACAACGCTTTAGGGGGAGCGTACATGTGAGGGCGCGGGTTAGTGTTAGCGTACGGGTTCGGATTAGGAGACGGGTGAGGGTCAGGCTTCGGGGAAGGGTTAGGGTTAGGGTTCGGGCTAGGGTTAGGGTTAGGGGACGGGGACGGTTTAGGGTCCAGGGGAGGGTACGACAACGCTTTAGGGGGAGCGTACGTGTGAGGGCGCGGGTTAGTGTTAGCGTACGGTTTAGGATTAGAGGACGGGTGAGGGTCAGGCTTCGGGGAAGGGTTAGGGTTAGGGTTCGGGCTAGGGTTAGGGTTAGGGGACGGGGACGGTTTAGGGTCCAGGGGAGGGTACGACAACGCTTTAGGGGGAGCGTACGTGTGAGGGCGCGGGTTAGTGTTAGCGTACGGTTTAGGATTAGAGGACGGGTGAGGGTCAGGCTTCGGGGAAGGGTTAGGGTTAGGGTTCGGGCTAGGGTTATGGTTAGGGGATGGGGACGGTTTAGGGTCCAGGGGAGGGTACGACAACGCTTTAGGGGGAGCGTACGTGTGAGGGCGCGAGTTAGTGTTAGCGTATGGGTTAGTATAAGGGGACGGGTGAGGGTCAGGCTTCGGAAAGGGTTAGGTTTAGGGTTCGGGCTAGGGTTAGGGTTAGGGGACGGGGACGGTTTAGGGTCCAGGGGAGGGTACGACAACGCTTTAGGGGGAGCGTACGTGTGAGGGCGCGAGTTAGTGTTAGCGTATGGGTTAGTATAAGGGGACGGGTGAGGGTCAGGCTTCGGGAAGGGTTAGGTTTAGGGTTCGGGCTAGGGTTAGGATTAGGGGACGGGGACGGTTTAGGGTCCAGGGGAGGGTACGACAACGCTTTAGGGGGAGCGTACATGTGAGGGCGTGGGTTAGTGTTAGCATACGGCTTAGGATTAGGGGACGGGTGAGGGTCAGGCTTCGGGGAAGGGTTAGGGTTAGGGTTCGGGCTAGGGTTAGGGTTAGGGGACGGGGACGGTTTAGGGTCCAGGGGAGGGTACGACAACGCTTTAGAGGGAGCGTACGTGTGAGGGCGCGGGTTAGTGTTAGCGTACGGGTTAGGATTAGGGGACGGGTGAGGGTCAGGCTTCGGGGAAGGGTTAGGGTTAGGGTTCGGGCTAGGGTTAGGGTTATGGGACGGGGACGGTTTAGGGTCCAGGGGAGGGTACGACAACGCTTTAGGGGGAGCCTACGTGTGAGGGCGCAGGTTAGTGTAAGCGTACGGGTTAGGATTAGGGGACGGTTGAGGGTCAGGCTTCGGGGAAGGGTTAGGGTTAGCGTTCGGGCTAGGGTTAGGGTTAGGGGACGGGGACGGTTTAGGGTCCAAGGGAAGGTACGACAACGCTTTATGGGGGAGCGTACGTGTGAGGGCGCGGGTTTGTGTTGGCGTACGGGTTAGTATAAGGGGACGGGTGAGGGTCAGGCTTCGGGAAGGGTTAGGTTTAGGGTTCGGGCTAGGGTTAGGGTTAGGGGACGGGGACGGTTTAGGGTCCAGGGGAGGGTACGACAACGCTTTAGGGGGAGCGTACGTGTGAGGGCGCGGGTTAGTGTTAGCGTACGGGTTAGGATTAGGGGACGGGTGAGGGTCAGGCTTCGGGGAAGTGTTAGGGATAGGGTTCGGGCTAGGGTTAGGGTTAGGGGACGGGGACGGTTTAGGGTCCAGGGGAGGGTACGACAACGCTTTAGGGGGAGCGTACGTGTGAGGGCGCGGGTTAGTGTTAGCGTACGGGTTAGGATTAGGGGACGGGTGAGGGTCAGGCTTCGGGGAAGTGTTAGGGTTAGGGTTCGGACTAGGGTTAGGGTTAGGGGACGGGGACGGTTTAGGGTCCAGGGGAGGGTACGAAAACGCTTAAGGGGGAGCGTACGCATGAGGGCGCGGGTTAGTGTTAGCGTACGGGTTAGGATTAGGGGACGGGTGAGGGTCAGGCTTCGGGGAAGTGTTAGGGTTAGCGTTCGGGCTAGGGTTAGGGTTAGGTTTAGGGGACGGGGACGGTTTAGGGTCCAAGGGAGGGTACGACAACGCTTTAGGGGGAGTGTACGCGTGAGGGTTAGGGTTAGTGTTAGCGTATTGGTTAGGATTAGGGGACGGATGAGGGTCAGGCTTCGGGGAAGGGTTAGGTTTAGGGTTCGTGCTAGGGTTCGGGTTAGGGGACAGGGACGGTTTAGGGTCCAGGGGAGGGTACGACAACGCTTTAGGGGGAGCGTACGTGTGAGGGCGCGGGTTAGTGTTAGCGTAAGGTTTAGGGTTAGGGTAAGGGTCAGGGTCAGGCTTCGGGGAAGGGTTAGGGTTAGGGTTCGGGCTAGGGTTAGTGTTAGGGGACGGGGACGGTTTAGGGTCCAGGGGAGGGTACGACAACGCTTTAGGGGGAGCGTACGTGTGAGGGCACGGGTTAGTGTTAGCGTACGGGTTAGGATTAGGGCACGAGTGAGGGTCAGGCTTCGGGGAAGGGTTAGGGTTAGGGTTCGGGCTAGGGTTAGGGTTAGGGGACGGGGACGGTTTAGGGTCCAGGGGAGGGTACGACAACGCTTTAGGGAGAGCGTACGTGTGAGGGCGCGGGTTAGTGTAAGCGTACGGGTTAGGATTAGAGGACGGGTGAGGGTCAGGATTCGGGGAAGGGTTAGGGTTAGGGTTCGGGCTAGGGTAAGGGTTAGGGGACGGGGACGGTTTAGGGTCCAGGGGAGGGTACGACAACGCTTTAGGGGGAGCGTACGTGTGAGGGCGCGGGTTAGTGTTAGCGTACGGGTTAGGATTACGGGACGTGTGAGGGTCAGGATTCGGGGAAGGTTTAGGTTTAGGGTTCGGGCTAGGGTTAGTGTTAGGGGACGGGGACGGTTTAGGGTCCAGGGGAGGGTACGACAACGCTTTAGGGGGAGCGTACGTGTGAGGGCGCGGGTTAGTGTTAGCGTACGGGTTAGGATTAGGGGACGGGTGACGGTCAGGCTTCGGGGAAGGGTTAGGCTTAGGGTTCGGGCTAGGGTTAGGGTTAGGGGACGGGGATGGTTTAGGGTCCAGGGGAGGGTACGACAACGCTTTAGGGGGAGCGTACGTGTGAGGGCGCGGTTTAGTGTTAGCGTACGGGTTAGTATTAGGGGACGGGTGAGGTTCAGGCTTCGGGGACGTGTTAGGCTTAGGGTTCGGGCTAGGGTTAGGGTTAGGGGACGGGGACGGTTTAGGGTCCAGGGAAGGGTATGATAGCGCTTTAGGGGGAGCGTACGTGTGAGGGCGCGGGTTAGTGTTAGCGTATGGGTTAGGATTAGGGGACGGATGAGGGTCAGGCTTCGGGGAAGGGTTAGGTTTAGGGTTCGGCCTAGGGTTAGGGTTAGGGTACGGGGACGGTTTAGGGTCCAGGGGAGGGTACGACAACGCTTTAGGGGGAGCGTACGTGTGAGGGCGCGGGTTAGTGTTAGCGTACGTGTTAGGATTATGGGACGGGTGAGGGTCAGGCTTCGGGGAAGGGTTAGGTTTAGGTTTCGGGCTAGGGTTAGGGTTAGGGGACTGGGACGGTTTAGGGTCCAGGGGAGGGTACGACAACGCTTTAGGGGGAGCGTACGTGTGAGAGCGCGGGTTAGTGTTAGCGTACGGGTTAGGATTAAGGGACGTGTGAGGGTCAGGCTTCGGGGAAGGGTTAGGGTTAGGGTTCGGGCTAGGGTTAGGGTTAGGGGACGGGGAAGGTTTAGGGTCCAGGGGAGGGTACGACAACGCTTTAGGGGGAGCATACGTGTGAGGGCGCGGGTTAGTGTTAGCGTACGGGTTAGGATTAGGGGACGGGTGAGGGTCAGGCTTCGGGGAAGGGTTAGGGTTAGGGTTCGGGCTAGGGTAAGTGTTAGGGGACGGGGACGGTTTAGGGTCCAGGGGAGGGTACGACAACGCTTTAGGGGGAGCGTACGTGTGAGGGCGCGGGTTAGTGTTAGCGTACGGGTTAGGATTATGGGACGGGTGAGGGTCAGGCTTCGGGGAAGGGTTAGGGTTAGGGTTCGGGCTAGGGTTAGGGTTAGGGGACGGGGACGGTTTAGGGTCCAGGGGAGGGTACGACAACGCTTTAGGGGGAGCGTACGTGTGAGGGCGTGGGTTAGTGTTAGCGTACGGGTTAGGATTAGGGGATGGGTGAGGTTCAGGCTTCGGGGAAGGGTTAGGGTTAGGGTTAAGGCTAGGGTTAGGGTTAGGGGACGGGGACGGTTTAGGGTCCAGGGGAGGGTACGACAACGCTTTAGGGGGAGCGTACGTGTGAGGGCACAGGTTAGTGTTAGCGTACGGGTTAGGATTAAGGGACGGGTGAGGGTCAGGCTTCGGGGAAGGGTTAGGGTTAGGGTTCGGGCTAGGGTTAGGGTTAGGGGACGGGGACGGTTTAGGGTCCAGGGGAGGGTACGACAACGCTTTAGGGGGAGCGTACGTGTGAGGGCGCGGGTTAGTGTTAGCGTACGGGTTAGGATTAGAGGACGGGTGAGGGTCAGGCTTCGGGGAAGGGTTAGATTTAGGGTTCGGGCTAGGGTTAGGGTTAGGGGACGGGGACGGTTTAGGGTCCAGGGGAGGGTACGACAACGCTTTAGGGGGAGCGTACGTGTGAGGGCGCGGCTTAGTGTTAGCGTACGGTTTAGGGTTAGGGGACGGGTGAGGGTCAGGCTTCGGGGAAGGGTTAGGGTTAGGGTTCGGGCTAGGGTTAGGGTTAGGGGACGGGGACGGTTTAGGGTCCAGGGGAGGGTACGACAACGCTTTAGGGGGAGCGTACATGTGAGGGCGCGGGTTAGTGTTAGCGTACGGGTTCGGATTAGGGGACGGGTGAGGGTCAGGCTTCGGGGAAGGGTTAGGGTTAGGGTTCGGGTTAGGGTTAGGGTTAGGGGACGGGGACGGTTTAGGGTCCAGGGGAGGGTACGACAACGCTTTAGGGGGAGCGTACGTGTGAGGGCGCGGGTTAGTGTTAGCGTACGGGTTAGGATTAGGGGATGGGTGAGGGTCAGGCTTCGGGGAAGGGTTAGGGTTAGGGTTCGGGCTAGGGTTAGGGTTAGGGGACGGGGACGGTTTAGGGTCCAGGGGAGGGTACGACAACGCTTTAGGGGGAGCGTACGTGTGAGGGCGCGGGTTAGTGTTAGCGTACGGTTTAGGATTAGAGGACGGGTGAGGGTCAGGCTTCGGGGAAGGGTTAGGGTTAGGGTTCGGGCTAGGGTTATGGTTAGGGGATGGGGACGGTTTAGGGTCCAGGGGAGGGTACGACAACGCTTTAGGGGGAGCGTACGTGTGAGGGCGCGAGTTAGTGTTAGCGTATGGGTTAGTATAAGGGGACGGGTGAGGGTCAGGCTTCGGAAAGGGTTAGGTTTAGGGTTCGGGCTAGGGTTAGGGTTAGGGGACGGGGACGGTTTAGGGTCCAGGGGAGGGTACGACAACGCTTTAGGGGGAGCGTACGTGTGAGGGCGCGGGTTAGTGTTAGCGTACGTGTTAGGATTAGGGGACGGGTGAGGGTCAGGCTTCAGGGAAGGGTTAGGCTTAGGGTTCGGGCTAGGGTTAGGGTTAAGGGACGGAGACGGTTTAGGGTCCAGGGGAGGGTACGACAACGCTTTAGGGGGAGCGTACATGTGAGGGCGCGGGTTAGTGTTAGCGTACGGGTTAGGATTAGGGGACGGGTGAGGGTCAGGCTTCGGGGAAGTGTTAGGGTTAGGGTTCGGACTAGGGTTAGGGTTAGGGGACGGGGACGGTTTAGGGTCCAGGGGAGGGTACGAAAACGCTTAAGGGGGAGCGTACGCATGAGGGCGCGGGTTAGTGTTAGCGTACGGGTTAGGATTAGGGGACGGGTGAGGGTCAGGCTTCGGGGAAGTGTTAGGGTTAGCGTTCGGGCTAGGGTTAGGGTTAGGTTTAGGGGACGGGGACGGTTTAGGGTCCAAGGGAGGGTACGACAACGCTTTAGGGGGAGTGTACGCGTGAGGGTTAGGGTTAGTGTTAGCGTATTGGTTAGGATTAGGGGACGGATGAGGGTCAGGCTTCGGGGAAGGGTTAGGTTTAGGGTTCGTGCTAGGGTTCGGGTTAGGGGACAGGGACGGTTTAGGGTCCAGGGGAGGGTACGACAACGCTTTAGGGGGAGCGTACGTGTGAGGGCGCGGGTTAGTGTTAGCGTAAGGTTTAGGGTTAGGGTAAGGGTCAGGGTCAGGCTTCGGGGAAGGGTTAGGGTTAGGGTTCGGGCTAGGGTTAGTGTTAGGGGACGGGGACGGTTTAGGGTCCAGGGGAGGGTACGACAACGCTTTAGGGGGAGCATACGTGTGAGGGCACGGGTTAGTGTTAGCGTACGGGTTAGGATTAGGGGACGAGTGAGGGTCAGGCTTCGGGGAAGGGTTAGGGTTAGGGTTCGGGCTAGGGTTAGGGTTAGGGGACGGGGACGGTTTAGGGTCCAGGGGAGGGTACGACAACGCTTTAGGGAGAGCGTACGTGTGAGGGCGCGGGTTAGTGTAAGCGTACGGGTTAGGATTAGAGGACGGGTGAGGGTCAGGATTCGGGGAAGGGTTAGGGTTAGGGTTCGGGCTAGGGTAAGGGTTAGGGGACGGGGACGGTTTAGGGTCCAGGGGAGGGTACGACAACGCTTTAGGGGGAGCGTACGTGTGAGGGCGCGGGTTAGTGTTAGCGTACGGGTTAGGATTACGGGACGTGTGAGGGTCAGGATTCGGGGAAGGTTTAGGTTTAGGGTTCGGGCTAGGGTTAGTGTTAGGGGACGGGGACGGTTTAGGGTCCAGGGGAGGGTACGACAACGCTTTAGGGGGAGCGTACGTGTGAGGGCGCGGGTTAGTGTTAGCGTACGGGTTAGGATTAGGGGACGGGTGACGGTCAGGCTTCGGGGAAGGGTTAGGCTTAGGGTTCGGGCTAGGGTTAGGGTTAGGGGACGGGGATGGTTTAGGGTCCAGGGGAGGGTACGACAACGCTTTAGTGGGAGCGTACGTGTGAGGGCGCGGTTTAGTGTTAGCGTACGGGTTAGTATTAGGGGACGTGTGAGGTTCAGGCTTCGGGGACGTGTTAGGCTTAGGGTTCGGGCTAGGGTTAGGGTTAGGGGACGGGGAAGGTTTAGGGTCCAGGGGAGGGTACGACAACGCTTTAGGGGGAGCATACGTGTGAGGGCGCGGGTTAGTGTTAGCGTACGGGTTAGGATTAGGGGACGGGTGAGGGTCAGGCTTCGGGGAAGGGTTAGGGTTAGGGTTCGGGCTAGGGTAAGTGTTAGGGGACGGGGACGGTTTAGGGTCCAGGGGAGGGTACGACAACGCTTTAGGGGGAGCGTACGTGTGAGGGCGCGGGTTAGTGTTAGCGTACGGGTTAGGATTATGGGACGGGTGAGGGTCAGGCTTCGGGGAAGGGTTAGGGTTAGGGTTCGGGCTAGGGTTAGGGTTAGGGGACGGGGACGGTTTAGGGTCCAGGGGAGGGTACGACAACGCTTTAGGGGGATCGTACGTGTGAGGGCGTGGGTTAGTGTTAGCGTACGGGTTAGGATTAGGGGATGGGTGAGGTTCAGGCTTCGGGGAAGGGTTAGGGTTAGGGTTAAGGCTAGGGTTAGGGTTAGGGGACGGGGACGGTTTAGGGTCCAGGGGAGGGTACGACAACGCTTTAGGGGGAGCGTACGTGTGAGGGCACAGGTTAGTGTTAGCGTACGGGTTAGGATTAAGGGACGGGTGAGGGTCAGGCTTCGGGGAAGGGTTAGGGTTAGGGTTCGGGCTAGGGTTAGGGTTAGGGGACGGGGACGGTTTAGGGTCCAGGGGAGGGTACGACAACGCTTTAGGGGGAGCGTACGTGTGAGGGCGCGGGTTAGTGTTAGCGTACGGGTTAGGATTAGAGGACGGGTGAGGGTCAGGCTTCGGGGAAGGGTTAGATTTAGGGTTCGGGCTAGGGTTAGGGTTAGGGGACGGGGACGGTTTAGGGTCCAGGGGAGGGTACGACAACGCTTTAGGGGGAGCGTACGTGTGAGGGCGCGGCTTAGTGTTAGCGTACGGTTTAGGGTTAGGGGACGGGTGAGGGTCAGGCTTCGGGGAAGGGTTAGGGTTAGGGTTCGGGCTAGGGTTAGGGTTAGGGGACGGGGACGGTTTAGGGTCCAGGGGAGGGTACGACAACGCTTTAGGGGGAGCGTACATGTGAGGGCGCGGGTTAGTGTTAGCGTACGGGTTCGGATTAGGGGACGGGTGAGGGTCAGGCTTCGGGGAAGGGTTAGGGTTAGGGTTCGGGCTAGGGTTAGGGTTAGGGGACGGGGACGGTTTAGGGTCCAGGGGAGGGTACGACAACGCTTTAGGGGGAGCGTACGTGTGAGGGCGCGGGTTAGTGTTAGCGTACGGGTTAGGATTAGGGGATGGGTGAGGGTCAGGCTTCGGGGAAGGGTTAGGGTTAGGGTTCGGGCTAGGGTTAGGGTTAGGGGACGGGGACGGTTTAGGGTCCAGGGGAGGGTACGACAACGCTTTAGGGGGAGCGTACGTGTGAGGGCGCGGGTTAGTGTTAGCGTACGGTTTAGGATTAGAGGACGGGTGAGGGTCAGGCTTCGGGGAAGGGTTAGGGTTAGGGTTCGGGCTAGGGTTATGGTTAGGGGATGGGGACGGTTTAGGGTCCAGGGGAGGGTACGACAACGCTTTAGGGGGAGCGTACGTGTGAGGGCGCGAGTTAGTGTTAGCGTATGGGTTAGTATAAGGGGACGGGTGAGGGTCAGGCTTCGGAAAGGGTTAGGTTTAGGGTTCGGGCTAGGGTTAGGGTTAGGGGACGGGGACGGTTTAGGGTCCAGGGGAGGGTACGACAACGCTTTAGGGGGAGCGTACGTGTGAGGGCGCGGGTTAGTGTTAGCGTACGTGTTAGGATTAGGGGACGCGTGAGGGTCAGGCTTCAGGGAAGGGTTAGGCTTAGGGTTCGGGCTAGGGTTAGGGTTAGGGGACGGAGACGGTTTAGGGTCCAGGGGAGGGTACGACAACGCTTTAGGGGGAGCGTACGTGTGAGGGCGCAGGTTAGTGTTAGCGTACTGGTTAGGATTAGGGGACGGGTGAGGGTCAGGCTTCGGGGAAGTGTTAGGGTTAGGTTTCGGGCTAGGGTTAGGGTTAGGGTACGGGGACGGTTTAGGGTCCAGGGGAGGGTACGACAACGCTTTAAGGGGAGCGTACATGTGAGGGCACGGGTTAGTGTTAGCGTACGGGTTAGGATTAGGGGACGGGTGAGGGTCAGGCTTCGGGGAAGGGTTAGGGTTAGGGTTCGGGCTAGGGTTAGGGTTAGGGGACGGGGACGGTTTAGGGTCCAGGGGAGGGTACGACAACGCTTTAGGGGGAGCGTACGTGTGAGGGCGCGGGTTAGTGTTAGCGTACGGGTTAGGATTAGAGGACGGGTGAGGGTCAGGCTTCGGGGAAGGGTTAGGTTTAGGGTTCGGGCTAGGGTTAGGGTTAGGGGACGGGGACGGTTTAGGGTCCAGGGGAGGGTACGACAACGCTTTAGGGGGAGCGTACGTGTGAGGGCGCGGGTTAGTGTTAGCGTACGGTTTAGGGTTAGGGGACGGGTGAGGGTCAGGCTTCGGGGAAGGGTTAGGGTTAGGGTTCGGGCTAGGGTTAGGGTTAGGGGACGGGGACGGTTTAGGGTCCAGGGGAGGGTACGACAACGCTTTAGGGGGAGCGTACATGTGAGGGCGCGGGTTAGTGTTAGCGTACGGTTTCGGATTAGGGGACGGGTGAGGGTCAGGCTTCGGGGAAGGGTTAGGGTTAGGGTTCGGGCTAGGGTTAGGGTTAGGGGACGGGGACGGTTTAGGGTCCAGGGGAGGGTACGACAACGCTTTAGGGGGAGCGTAGGTGTGAGGGCGCGGGTTAGTGTTAGCGTACGGGTTAGGATTAGGGGATGGGTGAGGGTCAGGCTTCGGGGAAGGGTTAGGGTTAGGGTTCGGGCTAGGGTTAGGGTTAGGGGACGGGGACGGTTTAGGGTCCAGGGGAGGGTACGACAACGCTTTAGGGGGAGCGTACGTGTGAGGGCGCGGGTTAGTGTTAGCGTACGGTTTAGGATTAGAGGACGGGTGAGGGTCAGGCTTCGGGGAAGGGTTAGGGTTAGGGTTCGGGCTAGGGTTATGGTTAGGGGATGGGGACGGTTTAGGGTCCAGGGGAGGGTACGACAACGCTTTAGGGGGAGCGTACGTGTGAGGGCGCGAGTTAGTGTTAGCGTATGGGTTAGTATAAGAGGACGGGTGAGGGTCAGGCTTCGGAAAGGGTTAGGTTTAGGGTTCGGGCTAGGGTTAGGGTTAGGGGACGGGGACGGTTTAGGGTCCAGGGGAGGGTACGACAACGCTTTAGGGGGAGCGTACGTGTGAGGGCGCGAGTTAGTGTTAGCGTATGGGTTAGTATAAGGGGACGGGTGAGGGTCAGGCTTCGGGAAGGGTTAGGTTTAGGGTTCGGGCTAGGGTTAGGATTAGGGGACGGGGACGGTTTAGGGTCCAGGGGAGGGTACGACAACGCTTTAGGGGCAGCGTACGTGTGAGGGCGCGGGTTAGTGTTAGCGTAAGGGTTAGGATTAGGGGACGTGTGAGGGTCAGGCTTCGGGGAAGGTTTAGGTTTAGGGTTCGGGCTAGGGGTAGGGTTAGGGGACGGGGACGGTTTAGGGTCCAGGGGAGGGTACGACAACGCTTTAGGGGGAGCGTACGTGTGAGGGCGCTGGTTAGTGTTAGCGTACGGGTTAGGATTAGGGGACGGGTGAGGGTCAGGCTTCGGGGAAGGGTTAGGGTTAGGGTTCGGACTAGGGTTAGGGTTAGGGGACGGGGATGGTTTAGGGTCCAGGGGAGGGTACGACAACGCTTTAGGGGGAGCGTACATGTGAGGGCGCGGGTTAGTGTTAGCATACGGCTTAGGATTAGGGGACGGGTGAGGGTCAGGCTTCGGGGAAGGGTTAGGGTTAGGGTTCGGGCTAGGGTTAGGGTTAGGGGACGGGGACGGTTTAGGGTCCAGGGGAGGGTACGACAACGCTTTAGAGGGAGCGTACGTGTGAGGGCGCGGGTTAGTGTTAGCGTACGGGTTAGGATTAGGGGACGGGTGAGGGTCAGGCTTCGGGGAAGGGTTAGGGTTAGGGTTCGGGCTAGGGTTAGGGTTATGGGACGGGGACGGTTTAGGGTCCAGGGGAGGGTACGACAACGCTTTAGGGGGAGCCTACGTGTGAGGGCGCAGGTTAGTGTAAGCGTACGGGTTAGGATTAGGGGACGGTTGAGGGTCAGGCTTCGGGGAAGGGTTAGGGTTAGCGTTCGGGCTAGGGTTAGGGTTAGGGGACGGGGACGGTTTAGGGTCCAAGGGAAGGTACGACAACGCTTTATGGGGGAGCGTACGTGTGAGGGCGCGGGTTTGTGTTGGCGTACGGGTTAGTATAAGGGGACGGGTGAGGGTCAGGCTTCGGGAAGGGTTAGGTTTAGGTTTCGGGCTAGGGTTAGGGTTAGGGGACGGGGACGGTTTAGGGTCCAGGGGAGGGTACGACAACGCTTTAGGGGGAGCGTACGTGTGAGGGCGCGGGTTAGTGTTAGCGTACGGGTTAGGATTATGGGACATGTGAGGGTCAGGCTTCGGGGAAGGTTTAGGTTTAGGGTTCGGGCTAGGGTTAGGGTTAGGGGACGGGGACGGTTTAGGGTCCAGGGGAGGGTACGACAACGCTTTAGGGGGAGCGTACGTGTGAGGGCGCGGGTTAGTGTTAGCGTACGGGTTAGGATTAGGGGACGGGTGAGGGTCAGGCTTCGGGGAAGTGTTAGGGATAGGGTTCGGGCTAGGGTTAGGGTTAGGGGACGGGGACGGTTTAGGGTCCAGGGGAGGGTACGACAACGCTTTAGGGGGAGCGTACGTGTGAGGGCGCGGGTTAGTGTTAGCGTACGGGTTAGGATTAGGGGACGGGTGAGGGTCATGCTTCGGGGAAGTGTTAGGGTTAGGTTTCGGACTAGGGTTAGGGTTAGGGGACGGGGACGGTTTAGGGTCCAGGGGAGGGTACGAAAACGCTTAAGGGGGAGCGTACGCATGAGGGCGCGGGTTAGTGTTAGCGTACGGGTTAGGATTAGGGGACGGGTGAGGGTCAGGCTTCGGGGAAGTGTTAGGGTTAGCGTTCGGGCTAGGGTTAGGGTTAGGTTTAGGGGACGGGGACGGTTTAGGGTCCAAGGGAGGGTACGACAACGCTTTAGGGGGAGTGTACGCGTGAGGGTTAGGGTTAGTGTTAGCGTATTGGTTAGGATTATGGGACGGATGAGGGTCAGGCTTCGGGGAAGGGTTAGGTTTAGGGTTCGTGCTAGGGTTCGGGTTAGGGGACAGGGACGGTTTAGGGTCCAGGGGAGGGTACGACAACGCTTTAGGGGGAGCGTACGTGTGAGGGCGCGGGTTAGTGTTAGCGTAAGGTTTAGGGTTAAGGTAAGGGTCAGGGTCAGGCTTCGGGGAAGGGTTAGGGTTAGGGTTCGGGCTAGGGTTAGTGTTAGGGGACGGGGACGGTTTAGGGTCCAGGGGAGGGTACGACAACACTTTAGGGGGAGCGTACGTGTGAGGGCGTGGGTTAGTGTTAGCGTACGGGTTAGGATTAGGGGACGGGTGAGGGTCAGGCTTCGGGGAAGTGTTAGCGTTAGGGTTCGGGCTAGGGTTAGGGTTAGGGTACGGGGACGGTTTAGGGTCCAGGGGAGGGTACGACAATGCTTTAGGGGGAGCGTACGTGTGAGGGCGCGGGTTAGTGTTAGCGTATGGGTTAGGATTAGGGGACGGGTGAGGGTCAGGCTTCGGGGAAGGGTTAGGGTTAGGGTTCGGGCTAGGGTTAGGGTTAGGGGACGGGGACGGTTTAGGGTCCAGGGAAGGGTGCGACAACGCTTTAGGCGGAGCGTACGTGTGAGGGCGCGGGTTAGTGTTAGCGTACGGGTTAGGATTAGGGGACGGGTGAGGGTCAGGCTTCGGGGAAGGGTTAGGGTTAGGGTTCGGGCTAGGGTTAGGGTTAGGGAACGGGGACGGTTTAGGGTCCAGGGGAGGGTACGACAACGCTTAAGGGGGAGCATACGCGTGAGGGCGCGGGTTAGTGTTAGCGTACGGGTTAGGATTAGGGGACGGGTGAGGGTCAGGCTTCGGGGAAGGGTTAGGGCTAGGGTTCGGGCTAGGGTTAGGGTTAGGGGACGGGGACGGTTTAGGGTCCAGGGGAGGGTACGACAACGCTTTAGGGGGAGCGTACGTGTGAGGGTGCGGGTTAGTGTTAGCGTACGGGTTAGGATTAGGGGACGGGTGAGGGTCAGGCTTCGGGGAAGGGTTAGGGTTAGGGTTCGGGCTAGGGTTAGGGTTAGGGGACGGGGACGGTTTAGGGTCCAGGGGAGGGTACGACAACGCTTTAGGGGGAGCGTACGTGTGAGGGCGCGGGTTAGTGTAAGCGTACGGGTTATGATTAGAGGACGGGTGAGGGTCAGGCTTCGGGGAAGGGTTAGGGTTAGGGTTCGGGCTAGGATTAGGGTTAGGGGACGGGGAAGGTTTAGGGTCCAGGGGAGGGTACGACAACGCATTAGGGGGAGCGTACGTGTGAGGGCGCGGGTTAGTGTTAGCGTACGGGTTAGGATTAGGGGACGGGTGAGGGTCAGGCTTCGGAGAAGGGTTAGGGTTAGGGTTCGGACTAGGGTTAGGGTTAGGGGACGGGGACGGTTTAGGGTCCAGGGGAGGGTACGACAACGCTTAAGGGGGAGCGTACTTGTGAGGGCGCGGGTTAGTGTTAGCGTACGGGTTAGTATTAGGGGACGGGTGAGGGTCAGGTTTCGGGGAAGTGTTAGGGTTAGGGTTCGGGCTAGGTTTAGGGTTAGGGGACAGGGACGGTTTAGGGTGTAAGGGAGGGTACGACAACGCTTTAGGGTGAGCGTACGCGTGAGCGTTAGGGTTAGTGTTAGTGTATTGGTTAGGATTAGGGGACGGATGAGAGTCAGGCTTCGGGGAAGGGTTAGGTTTAGGGTTCGGGCTAGGGTTAGGGTTAGGGGACGGGGACGGTTTAGGGTCCAGGGGAGGGTACGACAACGCTTTAGGGGGAGCGTACGTGTGAGGGGGCGGGTTAGTGTTAGCGTACGGTTTAGGGTTAGGGGACGGGTGAGGGTCAGGCTTCGGGGAAGTGTTAGGGTTAGGGTTCGGGCTAGGGTTAGGGTTAGGGGACAGGGACGGTTTAGGGTCCAGGGGAGGGTACGACAATGCTTTAGGGGGAGCGTACGTGTGAGGGCACAGTTAGTGTTAGCGTACGGGTTAGGATTAGGGGACGGGTGAGGGTCAGGCTTCGGGGACGTGTTAGGCTTAGGGTTCGGGCTAGGGTTAGGGTTAGGGGACGGGGACGGTTTAGGGTCCAGGGAAGGGTACGACAGTGCTTTAGGGGGAGCGTACGTGTGAGGGCGCTGTTTAGTGTTAGCGTATGGGATAGGATTAGGGGACGGATGAGGGTCAGGCTTCGGTGAAGGGTTAGGGTTAGGGTTCGGCCTAGGGTTAGGGTTAGGGGACGGGGACGGTTTAGGGTCCAGGGGAGGGTACGACAACGCTTTAGGGGGAGCGTACGTGTGAGGGCGCGGGTTAGTGTTAGCGTACGGGTTAGGATTAGGGGACGGGTGAGGGTTAGGCTTCGGGGAAGGGTTAGGGTTAGGGTTCGGGCTAGGGTTAGGGTTAGGGGACAGGGACGGTTTAGGGTCCAGGGGAGGGTACGACAATGCTTTAGGGGGAGCGTACGTGTGAGGGCACAGTTAGTGTTAGCGTACGGGTTAGGATTAGGGGACGGGTGAGGGTCAGGCTTCGGGGACGTGTTAGGCTTAGCGTTCGGGCTAGGGTTAGGGTTAGGGGACGGGGACGGTTTAGGGTCCAGGGAAGGGTACGACAGCGCTTTAGGGGGAGCGTACGTGTGAGGGCGCGGGTTAGTGTTAGCGTACGGGTTAGTATTAGGGGACGGGTGAGGGTCAGGCTTCGGGGAAGGGTTAGGTTTAGGGTTCGGGCTAGGGTTAGGGTTAGGGGACGGGGACGGTTTAGGGTCCAGGGGAGGGTACGACAACGCTTTAGGGGGAGCGTACGTGTGAGGGCGCGGGTTAGTGTTAGCGTACGGTTTAGGGTTAGGGGACGGGTGAGGGTCAGGCTTCGGGGAAGTGTTAGGGTTAGGGTTCGGGCTAGGGTTAGGGTTAGGGGACGGGGACGGTTTAGGGTTCAGGGGAGGGTACGACAACGCTTTAGGGGGAGCGTACGTGAGAGGGCGCGGGTTAGTGTTAGCGTACGGGTTAGGATTAGGGGACGGGTGAGGGTCAGACTTCGGGGAAGGGTTAGGGTTAGGGTTCGGGCTAGGGTAAGGGTTAGGGGACGGGTCGGTTTAGGGTCCAGGGGAGGGTACGTCAACGCTTTAGGGGGAGCGTACGTGTGAGGGCGCGGGTTAGTGTTAGCGTACGGGTTAGGATTATGGGACGGGTGAGGGTCAGGCTTCGGGGAAGGGTTAGGGTTAGGGTTCGGGCTAGGGTTAGGGTTAGGGGACGGGGACGGTTTAGGGTCCAGGGGAGGGTACGACAACGCTTTAGGGGGAGCGTACGTGTGACGGCGCGGGTTAGTGTTAGCGTACGGGTTAGGATTAGGGGACGGGTGACGGTCAGGCTTCGGGGAAGGGTTAGGCTTAGGGTTCGGGCTAGGGTTAGGGTTAGGGGACAGGGATGGTTTAGGGTCCAGGGGAGGGTACGACAACGCTTTAGGGGGAGCGTACATGTGAGGGCGCAGGTTAGTGTTAGCGTACGGGTTAGGATTATGGGACGGGTGAGGGTCAGGCTTCGGGGAAGGGTTAGGGTTAGGGTTCGGGCTAGGGTTAGGGTTAGGGGACGGGGACGGTTTAGGGTCCAGGGGAAGGTACGACAACGCTTTAGGGGGAGCGTACGTGTGAGGGCGCGGGTTAGTGTTAGCGTACGGGTTAGGATTAGGGGACGGGTGAGGTTCAGGCTTCGGGGACGTGTTAGGCTTAGGGTTCGGGCTAGGGTTAGGCTTACGGGACGGGGACGGTTTAGGGTCCAGGAAACGGTATGACAGCGCTTTAGGGTGAGCATACGTGTGAGGGCGTGGGTTAGTGTTAGCGTACGTGTTAGGATTATGGGACGGGTGAGGGTCAGGCTTCGGGGAAGTGTTAGGTTTAGGTTTCGGGCTAGGGTTAGGGTTAGGGGACGGTGACGGTTTAGGGTCCAGGGGAGGGTACGACAACGCTTTAGGGGGAACGTACGTGTGAGAGCGCGGGTTAGTGTTAGCATACGGGTTAGGATTAGGGGACGGGTGAGGGTCAGGCTTCGGGGAAGGGTTAGGGTTAGTGTTCGGGCTAGGGTTAGGGTTAGGGGACGGGGACGGTTTAGGGTCCAGGGGAGGGTACGACAACGCTTTACGGGGAGCGTACGTGTGAGGGCGTGGGTTAGTGTTAGCGTACGGGTTAGGGTTAGGGGACGGTTGAGGGTCAGGCTTCGGGGACGTGTTAGGCTTAGGGTTCGGGCTAGGGTTAGGGTTAGGGGACGGGGACGGTTTAGGGTCCAGGGAAGGGTACGACAGCGCTTTAGGGTTAGCGTACGTGTGAGGGCGCGGGTTAGTGTTAGCGTACGGGTTAGTATTAGGGGACGGGTGAGGGTCAGGCTTCGGGGAAGGGTTAGGTTTAGGGTTCGGGCTAGGGTTAGGGTTAGGGGACGGGGACGGTTTAGGGTCCAGGGGAGGGTACGACAACGCTTTAGGGGGAGCGTACGTGTGAGGGCGCGGGTTAGTGTTAGCGTACGGTTTAGGGTTAGGGGACGGGTGAGGGTCAGGCTTCGGGGAAGGGTTAGGGTTAGGGTTCGGGCTAGGGTTAGGGTTAGGGGACGGGGACGGTTTAGGGTTCAGGGGAGGGTACGACAACGCTTTAGGGGGAGCGTACGTGTGAGGGCGCGGGTTAGTGTTAGCGTACAGGTTAGGATTAGGGGACGGGTGAGGGTCAGGCTTCGGGGAAGGGTTAGGGTTAGGGTTCGGGCTAGGGTTAGGTTTAGGGGACGGGGACGGTTTAGGGTCCAGGGGAGGGTACGACAACGCTTAAGGGGGAGCGTACGCGTGAGGGCGCGGGTTAGTGTTAGCGTACGGGTTAGGATTAGGGGACGGGTGAGGGTCAGGCTTCGGGGAAGGGTTAGGGTTAGTGTTCGGGCTAGGGTTAGGGTTAGGGGACGGGGACGGTTTAGGGTCCAGGGGAGGGTACGACAACGCTTTACGGGGAGCGTACGTGTGAGGGCGCGGGTTAGTGTTAGTGTACGGGTTAGGGTTAGGGGACGGTTGAGGGTCAGGCTTCGGGGAAGGGTTAGGGTTACGGTTCGAGCTAGGGTTAGGGTTAGGGGACGGGGACGGTTTAGGGTCCAGGGGAGAGTACGACAATGCTTTAGGGGGAGCGTACGTGTGAGGGCACGGGTTAGTGTTAGCGTACGGGTTAGGATTATGGGACGGGTGAGGGTCAGGTTTCGGGGAAGGGTTAGGGTTATGGTTTGGGCTAGGGTTAGGGTTAGGGGACGGGGACGGTTTAGGGTCCAGGGGAGGGTACGACAACGCTTTAGGGGGAGCGTACGTGTGAGGGCGCGGGTTAGTGTTAGCGTACGGGTTAGGATTAGGGGACGGGTGAGGGTCAGGCTTCGGGGAAGGGTTAGGGATAGGCTTCGGGCTAGGGTTAGGGTTAGGGGTCAGGGACGGTTTAGGGTCCAGGGGAGGGTACGAGAACGCTTTAGGGGGAGCGTACGTGTGAGGGTGCAGGTTAGGGTTAGCGTACAGGTTAGGTTTAGAGGACGGGTGAGGGTCAAGCTTCGGGGAAGGGTTAGGGTTAGCGTTCGGGCTAGGGTTAGGGTTAGGGGACGGGGACGGTTTAGGGTCCAGGGGAGGGTACGACAACGCTTTAGGGGGAGTGTACGTGTGAGGGCGCGGGTTAGTGTTAGCGTACGGGTTAGGATTAGGGGACGGGTGAGGGTCAGGATTCAGGGAAGAGTTAGGGTTAGGGTTCGGGCTAGGGTTAGGGTTAGGGTACGGGGACGGTTTAGGGTCCAGGGGAGGGTACGACAACGCTTTAGGGGGAGCGTACATGTGAGGGCGCGGGTTAGTGTTAGCGTACGGGTTAGGATTAGGGGACGGGTGAGGGTCAGGCTTCGGGGAAGGGTTAGGGTTAAGGTTCGGGCTTGGGTTAGGGTTAGGGGACAGGGACGGTTTAGGGTCCAGGGGAGGGTACGACAATGCTTTAGGGGGAGCGTACGTGTGAGGGCACAGTTAGTGTTAGCGTACGGGTTAGGATTAGGGGACGGGTGAGGGTCAGGCTTCGGGGACGTGTTAGGCTTAGGGTTCGGGCTAGGGTTAGGGTTAGGGGACAGGGACGGTTTAGGGTCCAGGGGAGGGTACGACAACGCTTTAGGGGGAGCGTACGTGTGAGGGCGCGGGTTAGTGTTAGCGTACGGGTTAGGATTAGGGGATGGGTGAGGGTCAGGCTTCGGGGAAGGGTTAGGGTTAGGGTTCGGGCTAGGGTTAGGGTTAGGGGACGGGGACGGTTTAGGGTCCAGGGGAGGGTACGACAACGCTTTAGGGGGAGCGTACGTGTGAGGGCGCGGGTTAGTGTTAGCGTACGGTTTAGGATTAGAGGACGGGTGAGGGTCAGGCTTCGGGGAAGGGTTAGGGTTAGGGTTCGGGCTAGGGTTATGGTTAGGGGATGGGGACGGTTTAGGGTCCAGGGGAGGGTACGACAACGCTTTAGGGGGAGCGTACGTGTGAGGGCGCGAGTTAGTGTTAGCGTATGGGTTAGTATAAGAGGACGGGTGAGGGTCAGGCTTCGGAAAGGGTTAGGTTTAGGGTTCGGGCTAGGGTTAGGGTTAGGGGACGGGGACGGTTTAGGGTCCAGGGGAGGGTACGACAACGCTTTAGGGGGAGCGTACGTGTGAGGGCGCGAGTTAGTGTTAGCGTATGGGTTAGTATAAGGGGACGGGTGAGGGTCAGGCTTCGGGAAGGGTTAGGTTTAGGGTTCGGGCTAGGGTTAGGATTAGGGGACGGGGACGGTTTAGGGTCCAGGGGAGGGTACGACAACGCTTTAGGGGCAGCGTACGTGTGAGGGCGCGGGTTAGTGTTAGCGTAAGGGTTAGGATTAGGGGACGTGTGAGGGTCAGGCTTCGGGGAAGGTTTAGGTTTAGGGTTCGGGCTAGGGGTAGGGTTAGGGGACGGGGACGGTTTAGGGTCCAGGGGAGGGTACGACAACGCTTTAGGGGGAGCGTACGTGTGAGGGCGCTGGTTAGTGTTAGCGTACGGGTTAGGATTAGGGGACGGGTGAGGGTCAGGCTTCGGGGAAGGGTTAGGGTTAGGGTTCGGACTAGGGTTAGGGTTAGGGGACGGGGATGGTTTAGGGTCCAGGGGAGGGTACGACAATGCTTTAGGGGGAGCGTACATGTGAGGGCGCGGGTTAGTGTTAGCATACGGCTTAGGATTAGGGGACGGGTGAGGGTCAGGCTTCGGGGAAGGGTTAGGGTTAGGGTTCGGGCTAGGGTTAGGGTTAGGGGACGGGGACGGTTTAGGGTCCAGGGGAGGGTACGACAACGCTTTAGAGGGAGCGTACGTGTGAGGGCGCGGGTTAGTGTTAGCGTACGGGTTAGGATTAGGGGACGGGTGAGGGTCAGGCTTCGGGGAAGGGTTAGGGTTAGGGTTCGGGCTAGGGTTAGGGTTATGGGACGGGGACGGTTTAGGGTCCAGGGGAGGGTACGACAACGCTTTAGGGGGAGCCTACGTGTGAGGGCGCAGGTTAGTGTAAGCGTACGGGTTAGGATTAGGGGACGGTTGAGGGTCAGGCTTCGGGGAAGGGTTAGGGTTAGCGTTCGGGCTAGGGTTAGGGTTAGGGGACGGGGACGGTTTAGGGTCCAAGGGAAGGTACGACAACGCTTTATGGGGGAGCGTACGTGTGAGGGCGCGGGTTTGTGTTGGCGTACGGGTTAGTATAAGGGGACGGGTGAGGGTCAGGCTTCGGGAAGGGTTAGGTTTAGGTTTCGGGCTAGGGTTAGGGTTAGGGGACGGGGACGGTTTAGGGTCCAGGGGAGGGTACGACAACGCTTTAGGGGGAGCGTACGTGTGAGGGCGCGGGTTAGTGTTAGCGTACGGGTTAGGATTATGGGACGTGTGAGGGTCAGGCTTCGGGGAAGGTTTAGGTTTAGGGTTCGGGCTAGGGTTAGGGTTAGGGGACGGGGACGGTTTAGGGTCCAGGGGAGGGTACGACAACGCTTTAGGGGGAGCGTACGTGTGAGGGCGCGGGTTAGTGTTAGCGTACGGGTTAGGATTAGGGGACGGGTGAGGGTCAGGCTTCGGGGAAGGGTTAGGGTTAGGGTTCGGGCTAGGGTTAGGGTTAGGGGACGGGGACGGTTTAGGGTCCAGGGGAGGGTACGACAACGCTTTAGGGGGAGCGTACGTGTGAGGGCGCGGGTTAGTGTTAGCGTACGGGTTAGGATTAGGGGACGGGTGAGGGTCATGCTTCGGGGAAGTGTTAGGGTTAGGGTTCGGACTAGGGTTAGGGTTAGGGGACGGGGACGGTTTAGGGTCCAGGGGAGGGTACGAAAACGCTTAAGGGGGAGCGTACGCATGAGGGCGCGGGTTAGTGTTAGCGTACGGGTTAGGATTAGGGGACGGGTGAGGGTCAGGCTTCGGGGAAGTGTTAGGGTTAGCGTTCGGGCTAGGGTTAGGGTTAGGTTTAGGGGACGGGGACGGTTTAGGGTCCAAGGGAGGGTACGACAACGCTTTAGGGGGAGTGTACGCGTGAGGGTTAGGGTTAGTGTTAGCGTATTGGTTAGGATTAGGGGACGGATGAGGGTCAGGCTTCGGGGAAGGGTTAGGTTTAGGGTTCGTGCTAGGGTTCGGGTTAGGGGACAGGGACGGTTTAGGGTCCAGGGGAGGGTATGACAACGCTTTAGGGGGAGCGTACGTGTGAGGGCGCGGGTTAGTGTTAGCGTAAGGTTTAGGGTTAAGGTAAGGGTCAGGGACAGGCTTCGGGGAAGGGTTAGGGTTAGGGTTCGTGCTAGGGTTAGTGTTAGGGGACGGGGACGTTTTAGGGTCCAGGGGAGGGTACGACAACACTTTAGGGGGAGCGTACGTGTGAGGGCGTGGGTTAGTGTTAGCGTACGGGTTAGGATTAGGGGACGGGTGAGGGTCAGGCTTCGGGGAAGTGTTAGCGTTAGGGTTCGGGCTAGGGTTAGGGTTAGGGTACGGGGACGGTTTAGGGTCCAGGGGAGGGTACGACAATGCTTTAGGGGGAGCGTACGTGTGAGGGCGCGGGTTAGTGTTAGCGTATGGGTTAGGATTAGGGGACGGGTGAGGGTCAGGCTTCGGGGAAGGGTTAGGGTTAGGGTTCGGGCTAGGGTTAGGGTTAGGGGACGGGGACGGTTTAGGGTCCAGGGGAGGGTACGACAACGCTTTAGGCGGAGCGTACGTGTGAGGGCGCGGGTTAGTGTTAGCGTACGGGTTAGGATTAGGGGACGGGTGAGGGTCAGGCTTCGGGGAAGGGTTAGGGTTAGGGTTCGGGCTAGGGTTAGGGTTAGGGAACGGGGACGGTTTAGGGTCCAGGGGAGGGTACGACAACGCTTAAGGGGGAGCATACGCGTGAGGGCGCGGGTTAGTGTTAGCGTACGGGTTAGGATTAGGGGACGGGTGAGGGTCAGGCTTCGGGGAAGGGTTAGGGCTAGGGTTCGGGCTAGGGTTAGGGTTAGGGGACGGGGACGGTTTAGGGTCCAGGGGAGGGTACGACAACGCTTTAGGGGGAGCGTACGTGTGAGGGTGCGGGTTAGTGTTAGCGTACGGGTTAGGATTAGGGGACGGGTGAGGGTCAGGCTTCGGGGAAGGGTTAGGGTTAGGGTTCGGGCTAGGGTTAGGGTTAGGGGACGGGGACGGTTTAGGGTCCAGGGGAGGGTACGACAACGCTTTAGGGGGAGCGTACGTGTGAGGGCGCGGGTTAGTGTAAGCGTACGGGTTATGATTAGAGGACGGGTGAGGGTCAGGCTTCGGGGAAGGATTAGGGTTAGGGTTCGGGCTAGGATTAGGGTTAGGGGACGGGGACGGTTTAGGGTCCAGGGGAGGGTACGACAACGCATTAGGGGGAGCGTACGTGTGAGGGCGCGGGTTAGTGTTAGCGTACGGGTTAGGATTAGGGGACGGGTGAGGGTCAGGCTTCGGAGAAGGGTTAGGGTTAGGGTTCGGACTAGGGTTAGGGTTAGGGGACGGGGACGGTTTAGGGTCCAGGGGAGGGTACGACAACGCTTAAGGGGGAGCGTACTTGTGAGGGCGCGGGTTAGTGTTAGCGTACGGGTTAGTATTAGGGGACGGGTGAGGGTCAGGTTTCGGGGAAGTGTTAGGGTTAGGGTTCGGGCTAGGTTTAGGGTTAGGGGACAGGGACGGTTTAGGGTGTAAGGGAGGGTACGACAACGCTTTAGGGTGAGCGTACGCGTGAGCGTTAGGGTTAGTGTTAGTGTATTGGTTAGGATTAGGGGACGGATGAGGGTCAGGCTTCGGGGAAGGGTTAGGTTTAGGGTTCGGGCTAGGGTTAGGGTTAGGGGACGGGGACGGTTTAGGGTCCAGGGGACGGTACGACAACGCTTTAGGGGGAGCGTACGTGTGAGGGGGCGGGATAGTGTTAGCGTACGGTTTAGGGTTAGGGGACGGGTGAGGGTCAGGCTTCGGGGAAGTGTTAGGGTTAGGGTTCGGGCTAGGGTTAGGGTTAGGGGACAGGGACGGTTTAGGGTCCAGGGGAGGGTACGACAATGCTTTAGGGGGAGCGTACGTGTGAGGGCACAGTTAGTGTTAGCGTACGGGTTAGGATTAGGGGACGGGTGAGGGTCAGGCTTCGGGGACGTGTTAGGCTTAGGGTTCGGGCTAGGGTTAGGGTTAGGGGACGGGGACGGTTTAGGGTCCAGGGAAGGGTACGACAGTGCTTTAGGGGGAGCGTACGTGTGAGGGCGCTGTTTAGTGTTAGCGTATGGGATAGGATTAGGGGACGGATGAGGGTCAGGCTTCGGTGAAGGGTTAGGGTTAGGGTTCGGCCTAGGGTTAGGGTTAGGGGACGGGGACGGTTTAGGGTCCAGGGGAGGGTACGACAACGCTTTAGGGGGAGCGTACGTGTGAGGGCGCGGGTTAGTGTTAGCGTACGGGTTAGGATTAGGGGACGGGTGAGGGTTAGGCTTCGGGGAAGGGTTAGGGTTAGGGTTCGGGCTAGGGTTAGGGTTAGGGGACAGGGACGGTTTAGGGTCCAGGGGAGGGTACGACAATGCTTTAGGGGGAGCGTACGTGTGAGGGCACAGTTAGTGTTAGCGTACGGGTTAGGATTAGGGGACGGGTGAGGGTCAGGCTTCGGGGACGTGTTAGGCTTAGGGTTCGGGCTAGGGTTAGGGTTAGGGGACGGGGACGGTTTAGGGTCCAGGGAAGGGTACGACAGCGCTTTAGGGGGAGCGTACGTGTGAGGGCGCGGGTTAGTGTTAGCGTTCTGGTTAGTATTAGGGGACGGGTGAGGGTCAGGCTTCGGGGAAGGGTTAGGTTTAGGGTTCGGGCTAGGGTTAGGGTTAGGGGACGGGGACGGTTTAGGGTCCAGGGGAGGGTACGACAACGCTTTAGGGGGAGCGTACGTGTGAGGGCGCGGGTTAGTGTTAGCGTACGGTTTAGGGTTAGGGGACGGGTGAGGGTCAGGCTTCGGGGAAGTGTTAGGGTTAGGGTTCGGGCTAGGGTTATGGTTAGGGGACGGGGACGGTTTAGGGTTCAGGGTAGGGTACGACAACGCTTTAGGGGGAGCGTACGTGTGAGGGCGCGGGTTAGTGTTAGCGTACGGGTTAGGATTAGGGGACGGGTGAGGGTCAGACTTCGGGGAAGGGTTAGGGTTAGGGTTCGGGCTAGGGTAAGGGTTAGGGGACGGGTCGGTTTAGGGTCCAGGGGAGGGTACGTCAACGCTTTAGGGGGAGCGTACGTGTGAGGGCGCGGGTTAGTGTTAGCGTACGGGTTAGGATTATGGGACGGGTGAGGGTCAGGCTTCGGGGAAGGGTTAAGGTTAGGGTTCGGGCTAGGGTTAGGGTTAGGGGACGGGGACGGTTTAGGGTCCAGGGGAGGGTACGACAACGCTTTAGGGAGAGCGTACGTGTGAGGGCGCGGGTTAGTGTAAGCGTACGGGTTAGGATTAGAGGACGGGTGAGGGTCAGGATTCGGGGAAGGGTTAGGGTTAGGGTTCGGGCTAGGGTTAGGGTTAGGGGACGGGGACGGTTTAGGGTCCAGGGGAGGGTACGACAACGCTTTAGGGGGAGCGTACGTGTGAGGGCGCGGGTTAGTGTTAGCGTACGGGTTAGGATTAGGGGACGGGTGACGGTCAGGCTTCGGGGAAGGGTTAGGCTTAGGGTTCGGGCTAGGGTTAGGGTTAGGGGACAGGGATGGTTTAGGGTCCAGGGGAGGGTACGACAACGCTTTAGGGGGAGCGTACATGTGAGGGCGCAGGTTAGTGTTAGCGTACGGGTTAGGATTATGGGACGGGTGAGGGTCAGGCTTCGGGGAAGGGTTAGGGTTAGGGTTCGGGCTAGGGTTAGGGTTAGGGGACGGGGACGGTTTAGGGTCCAGGGGAAGGTACGACAACGCTTTAGGGGGAGCGTACGTGTGAGGGCGCGGGTTAGTGTTAGCGTACGGGTTAGGATTAGGGGACGGGTGAGGTTCAGGCTTCGGGGACGTGTTAGGCTTAGGGTTCGGGCTAGGGTTAGGCTTACGGGACGGGGACGGTTTAGGGTCCAGGGAACGGTATGACAGCGCTTTAGGGTGAGCATACGTGTGAGGGCGTGGGTTAGTGTTAGCGTATGGGTTAGGATTAGGGGACGGATGAGGGTCAGGCTTCGGTGAAGGGTTAGGTTTAGGGTTCGTCCTAGGGTTAGGGTTAGGGTACGGGGACGGTTTAGGGTCCAGGGGAGGGTACGACAACGCTTTAGGGGGAGCGTACGTGTGAGGGCGCGGGTTAGTGTTAGCGTACGTGTTAGGATTATGGGACGGGTGAGGGTCAGGCTTCGGGGAAGTGTTAGGTTTAAGTTTCGGGCTAGGGTTAGGGTTAGGGGACGGTGACGGTTTAGGGTCCAGGGGAGGGTACGACAACGCTTTAGGGGGAACGTACGTGTGAGAGCGCGGGTTAGTGTTAGCGTACGGGTTAGGATTAGGGGACGGGTGAGGGTCAGGCTTCGGGGAAGGGTTAGGGTTAGTGTTCGGGCTAGGGTTAGGGTTAGGGGACGGGGACGGTTTAGGGTCCAGGGGAGGGTACGACAACGCTTTACGGGGAGCGTACGTGTGAGGGCGTGGGTTAGTGTTAGCGTACGGGTTAGGGTTAGGGGACGGTTGAGGGTCAGGCTTCGGGGAAGGGTTAGGGTTACGGTTCGGGCTAGGGTTAGGGTTAGGGGACGGGGACGGTTTAGGGTCCAAGGGAGAGTACGACAACGCTTTAGGGGGAGCTTACGTGTGAGGGCGCGGGTTAGTGTTAGCGTACGGGTTAGGATTATGGGACGGGTGAGGTTCAGGCTTCGGGGAAGGGTTAGGGTTATGGTTTGGGCTAGGGTTAGGGTTAGGGGACGGGGACGGTTTAGGGTCCAGGGGAGGGTACGACAACGCTTTAGGGGGAGCGTACGTGTGAGGGCGCGGGTTAGTGTTAGCGTACGGGTTAGGATTAGGGGACGGGTGAGGGTCAGGCTTCGGGGAATGGTTAGGGTTAGGCTTCGGGCTAGGGTTAGGGTTAGGGGTCAGGGACGGTTTAGGATCCAGGGGAGGGTACGAGAACGCTTTAGGGGGAGCGTACGTGTGAGGGTGCAGGTTAGGGTTAGCGTACAGGTTAGGTTTAGAGGACGGGTGAGGGTCAAGCTTCGGGGAAGGGTTAGGGTTAGCGTTCAGGCTAGGGTTAGGGATAGGGGACGGGGACGGTTTAGGGTCCAGGGGAGGGTACGACAACGCTTTAGGGGGAGCGTACGTGTGAGGGCGCGGGTTAGTGTTAGCGTACGGGTTAGGATTAGGGGACTGGTGAGTGTCAGGCTTCGGGGAAGGGTTAGGGTTAGGGTTCGGGCTAGGGTTAGGGTTAGGGTACGGGGACGGTTTAGGGTCCAGGGGAGGGTACGACAACGCTTTAGGGGGAGCGTACATGTGAGGGCGCGGGTTAGTGTTAGCGTACGGGTTAGGATTAGGGACGGGTGAGGGTCAGGCTTCGGGGAAGGGTTAGGTTTAGGGTTCGGGCTAGGGTTAGGGTTAGGGGACAGGGAATGTTTAGGGTCCAGGGGAGGGTACGACAATGCTTTAGGGGGAGCGTACGTGTGAGGGCACAGTTAGTGTTAGCGTACGGGTTAGGATTAGGGGACGGGTGAGGGTCAGGCTTCGGGGACGTGTTAGGCTTAGGGTTCGGGCTAGGGTTAGGGTTAGGGGACGGGGACGGTTTAGGGTCCAGGGAAGGGTACGACAGCGCTTTAGGGTTAGCGTACGTGTGAGGGCGCGGGTTAGTGTTAGCGTACGGGTTAGTATTAGTGGACGGGTGAGGGTCAGGCTTCGGGGAAGGGTTAGGTTTAGGGTTCGGGCTAGGGTTAGGGTTAGGGGACGGGGACGGTTTAGGGTCCAGGGGAGGGTACGACAACGCTTTAGGGGGAGCGTACGTGTGAGGGCGCGGGTTAGTGTTAGCGTACGGTTTAGGGTTAGGGGACGGGTGAGGGTCAGGCTTCGGGGAAGGGTTAGGGTTAGGGTTCGGGCTAGGGTTAGGGTTAGGGGACGGGGACGGTTTAGGGTTCAGGGGAGGGTACGACAACGCTTTAGGGGGAGCGTACGTGTGAGGGCGCGGGTTAGTGTTAGCGTACAGGTTAGGATTAGGGGACGGGTGAGGGTCAGGCTTCGGGGAAGGGTTAGGGTTAGGGTTCGGGCTAGGGTTAGGTTTAGGGGACGGGGACGGTTTAGGGTCCAGGGGAGGGTACGACAACGCTTAAGGGGGAGCGTACGCGTGAGGGCGCGGGTTAGTGTTAGCGTACGGGTTAGGATTAGGGGACGGGTGAGGGTCAGGCTTCGGGGAAGGGTTAGGGTTAGTGTTCGGGCTAGGGTTAGGGTTAGGGGACGGGGACGGTTTAGGGTCCAGGGGAGGGTACGACAACGCTTTACGGGGAGCGTACGTGTGAGGGCGCGGGTTAGTGTTAGTGTACGGGTTAGGGTTAGGGGACGGTTGAGGGTCAGGCTTCGGGGAAGGGTTAGGGTTACGGTTCGGGCTAGGGTTAGGGTTAGGGGACGGGGACGGTTTAGGGTCCAGGGGAGAGTACGACAATGCTTTAGGGGGAGCGTACGTGTGAGGGCACGGGTTAGTGTTAGCGTACGGGTTAGGATTATGGGACGGGTGAGGGTCAGGTTTCGGGGAAGGGTTAGGGTTATGGTTTGGGCTAGGGTTAGGGTTAGGGGACGGGGACGGTTTAGGGTCCAGGGGAGGGTACGACAACGCTTTAGGGGGAGCGTACGTGTGAGGGTGCGGGTTAGTGTTAGCGTACGGGTTAGGATTAGGGGACGGGTGAGGGTCAGGCTTCGGGGAAGGGTTAGGGATAGGCTTCGGGCTAGGGTTAGGGTTAGGGGTCAGGGACGGTTTAGGGTCCAGGGGAGGGTACGAGAACGCTTTAGGGGGAGCGTACGTGTGAGGGTGCAGGTTAGGGTTAGCGTACAGGTTAGGTTTAGAGGACGGGTGAGGGTCAAGCTTCGGGGAAGGGTTAGGGTTAGCGTTCGGGCTAGGGTTAGGGTTAGGGGACGGGGACGGTTTAGGGTCCAGGGGAGGGTACGACAACGCTTTAGGGGGAGTGTACGTGTGAGGGCGCGGGTTAGTGTTAGCGTACGGGTTAGGATTAGGGGACGGGTGAGGGTCAGGATTCAGGGAAGAGTTAGGGTTAGGGTTCGGGCTAGGGTTAGGGTTAGGGTACGGGGACGGTTTAGGGTCCAGGGGAGGGTACGACAACGCTTTAGGGGGAGCGTACATGTGAGGGCGCGGGTTAGTGTTAGCGTACGGGTTAGGATTAGGGGACGGGTGAGGTTCAGGCTTCGGGGAAGGGTTAGGGTTAAGGTTCGGGCTTGGGTTAGGGTTAGGGGACAGGGACGGTTTAGGGTCCAGGGGAGGGTACGACAATGCTTTAGGGGGAGCGTACGTGTGAGGGCACAGTTAGTGTTAGCGTACGGGTTAGGATTAGGGGACGGGTGAGGGTCAGGCTTCGGGGACGTGTTAGGCTTAGGTTTCGGGCTAGGGTTAGGGTTAGGGGACAGGGACGGTTTAGGGTCCAGGGGAGGGTACGACAACGCTTTAGGGGGAGCGTACGTGTGAGGGCGCGGGTTAGTGTTAGCGTACGGGTTAGGATTAGGGGATGGGTGAGGGTCAGGCTTCGGGGAAGGGTTAGGGTTAGAGTTCGGGCTAGGGTTAGGGTTAGGGGTCAGGGACGGTTTAGGGCCCAGGGGAGGGTACGAGAACGCTTTAGGGGGAGGGTACGTGTGAGGGCGCAGGTTAGGGTTAGCGTACAGGTTAGGTTTAGAGGACGGGTGAGGGTCAAGCTTCGGGGAAGTGTTAGGGTTAGCGTTCGGGCTAGGGTTAGGGTTAGGGGACGGGGACGGTTTAGGGTCCAGGGGAGGGTACGACAACGCTTTAGGGGGAGCGTACGTGTGAGGGCGCGGGTTCGTGTTAGCGTACGTGTTAGGATTAGGGGACGGGTGAGGGTCAGGCTTCGGGGAAGGGTTAGGCTTAGGGTTCGGGCTAGGGTTAGGGTTAGGGGACGGAGACGGTTTAGGGTCCAGGGGAGGGTACGACAACGCTTTAGGGGGAGCGTACGTGTGAGGGCGCGGGTTAGTGTTAGCGTACGGGTTAGGATTAGGGGACGGGTGAGGGTCAGGCTTCGGGGAAGGGTTAGGGTTAGGGTTCGGGCTAGGGTTAGGGTTAGGGGACGGGGACGGTTTAGGGTCCAGGGGAGGGTATGACAACGCTTTAGGGGGAGCGTACGTGTGAGTGCGCGGGTTAGTGTTAGCGTACGGGTTAGGATTAGGGGACGGGTGAGGGTCAGGCTTCGGGGAAGGGTTAGGGTTAGGGTTCGGGCTAGGGTTAATGTTAGGGGACGGGGACGGTTTAGGGTCCAGGGGAGGGTACGACAACGCTTTAGGGGGAGCGTACGCGTGAGGGCGCGGGTTAGTGTTAGCGTACGGGTTAGGATTAGGGGATGGGTGAGGGTCAGGCTTCGGGGAAGGGTTAGGGTTAGGGTTCGGGCTAGGGTTAGGGTTAGGGCACGGGGACGGTTTAGGGTCCAGGGGAGGGTACGACAACGCTTTAGGGGGAGCGTACGTGTGAGGGCGCGGGTTAGTGTTAGCGTACGGGTTAGGATTAAGGGACGGGTGAGGGTCAGGCTTCGGGGAAGGATTAGGGTTAGGGTTCGGGCTAGGCTTAGGGTTAGGGGACGGGGACGGTTTAGGGTCCAGGGGAGGGTACGACAACGCTTTAGGGGGAGCGTACGTGTGAGGGCGCGGGTTAGTGTAAGCGTACGGGTTAGGATTAGAGGACGGGTGAGGGTCAGGCTTCGGGGAAGGGTTAGGGTTAGGGTTCGGGCTAGGGTTAGGGTTAGGGGACGGGGACGGTTTAGGGTCCAGGGGAGGGTACGACAACGCTTTAGGGGGAGCGTACGTGTGAGGGCGCGGGTTAGTGTTAGCGTACGGGTTAGGATTAGGGGACGGGTGAGGGTCAGGCTTCGGGGAAGGGTTAGGGTTAGGGTTCGGGCTAGGGTTAATGTTAGGGGACGGGGACATTTAGGGTCAAGGGGAGGGTACGACAACGCTTTAGGGGGAGCGTACGCGTGAGGGCGCGGGTTAGTGTTAGCGTACGGGTTAGGATTAGGGGATGGGTGAGGGTCAGGCTTCGGGGAAGGGTTAGGGTTAGGGTTCGGGCTAGGGTTAGGGTTAGGGGACGGGGACGGTTTAGGGTCCAGGGGAGGGTATGACAACGCTTTCGGGGGAGCGTACGTGTGAGGGCGCGGGTTAGTATTAGCGTACGGGTTAGGATTAGGGGACCTGTGTGTGTCAGGCTTCGGGGAAGGTTTAGGTTTAGGGTTCGGGCTAGGGTTAGGGTTAGGGGACGGGGACGGTTTAGGGTCCAGGGGAGGGTACGACAACGCTTTAGGGGGAGCGTACGTGTGACGGCGCGCGTTAGTGTTAGCGTACGGGTTAGGATTAGGGGACGGGTGAGGGTCAGGCTTCGGGGAAGGGTTAGGCTTAGGGTTCGGGCTAGGGTTAGGGTTAGGGGACGGGGATGGTTTAGGGTCCAGGGGACGGTACGACAACGCTTTAGGGGGAGCGTACATGTGAGGGCGTGGGTTAGTGTTAGCGTACGGGTTAGGATTAGGGGACGGGTGAGGGTCAGGCTTCGGGGAAGGGTTAGGGTTAGGGTTCGGGCTAGGTTTAGGGTTAGGGGACGGGGACGGTTTAGGGTCCAGGGGAGGGTACGACAACACTTTAGGGGGAGCGTACGTGTGAGGGCGCGGGTTAGTGTTAGTATACGGGTTAGGATTAGGGGACGGGTGAGGGTCAGGCTTCGGGGAAGTGTTAGGGTTAGGGTTCGGGCTAGGGTTAGGGTTAGGGGACGGGGACGGTTTAGGGTCCAGGGGAGGGTACGACAACGCTTTGGGGGAGCGTACGTGTGAGGGCGCGGGTTAGTGTAAGCGTACGGGTTAGGATTAGAGGACGGGTGAGGGTCAGGCTTCGAGGAAGGATTAGGGTTAGGGTTCGGGCTAGGGTTAGGGTTAGGGGACGGGGACGGTTTAGGGTCCAGGGGAGGGTACGACAACGCTTTAGGGGGAGCGTACGTGTGAGGGCGCGGGTTAGTGTTAGCGTACGGGTTAGGATTAGGGGACGTGTGTGTGTCAGGCTTCGGGGAAGGTTTAGGTTTAGGGTTCGGGCTAGGGTTAGGGTTAGGGGACGGGGACGGTTTAGGGTCCAGGGGAGGGTACGACAACGCTTTAGGGGGAGCGTACGTGTGAGGGCGCGGCTTAGTGTAAGCGTACGGGTTAGGATTAGGGGACGGGTGAGGGTCAGGCTTCGGGGAAGGGTTAGGGTTAGTGTTCGGGCTAGGGTTAGGGTTAGAGGACGGGGACGGTTTAGGGTCCAGGGGAGGGTACGACAACGCTTTAGGGGGAGCGTACGTGTGAGGGCGCGGGTTAGTGTTAGCGTACGGGTTAGGATTAGGGGACGGGTGAGGGTCAGGCTTCGGGGAAGGGTTAGGGTTAGGGTTCGGGCTAGGGTTAGGATTAGGGGACGGGGACGGTTTAGGGTCCAGGGGAGGGTACGACAACGCTTTAGGGGGAGCGTACGTGTGAGGGCGCGGGTTAGTGTTAGCGTACGGTTTAGGATTAGGGGACGGGTGAGGGTCAGGCTTCGGGGAAGGGATAGGGTTAGGGTTCGGCCTAGGGTTAGGGTTAGGGGACGGGGACGGTTTAGGGTCCAGGGGAGGGTACGACAACGCTTTAGGGGGAGCATACGTGTGAGGGCGCGGGTTAGTGTTAGCGTACGGGTTAGGATTAGGGGACGGGTGAGGGTCAGGCTTCGGGCAAGGGTTAGGGTTAGGGTTCGGGCTAGGGTTAGGGTTAGGGGACGGGGACGGTTTAGGGTCTAAGGGAGGGTACGACAACGCTTTAGGGGGAGCGTACGTGTGAGGGCGCGGGTTAGTGTTAGCGTATGGGTTAGGATTAGGGGACGGGTGAGGGTCAGGCTTCGGGGAAGGGTTAGGGTTAGGGTTCGGACTAGGGTTAGGGTTAGGGGACGGGGACGGTTTAGGGTCCAGGGGAGGGTACGACAACGCTTTAGGGGGAGCATACGTGTGAGGGCGCGGGTTAGTGTTAGCGTACGGGTTAGGATTAGGGGACGGGTGAGGGTCAGGCTTCGGGGAAGGGTTAGGGTTAGGGTTCGGGCTAGGGTTAGGGTTAGGGGACGGGGACGGTTTAGGGTCCAGGGGAGGGTACGACAACGCTTAAGGGGGAGCGTACGCGTGAGGACGCGGGTTAGTGTTAGCGTACGGGTTAGGATTAGGGGACGGGTGATGGTCAGGCTTCGGGGAAGGGTTAGGGTTAGGGTTCGGGGTAGGGTTAGGGTTACGAGACGGGGACGGTTTAGGGTCCAGGGGAGGGTACGACAACGCTTTAGGGGGAGCGTACGTGTGAGGGCGCGGGTTAGTGTTAGCGTACGGGTTAGGATTAGGGGAAGTGTGAGGGTCAGGCTTCGGGGAAGGTTTAGTTTTAGGGTTCGGTCTAGGGTTAGGTTTAGGGGACGGGGACGGTTTAGGGTCCAGGGGAGGGTACGACAACGCTTTAGGGGGAGCGTACGTGTGAGGGCGTGGGTTAGTGTTAGCGTACGGGTAAGGATTATGGGACGGGTGAGAGTCAGGTTTCGGGGAAGGGTTAGGCTTAGGGTTCGGGCTAGGGTTAGGGTTAGGGGACGGGGACGGTTTAGGGTCCAGGGGAGGGTACGACAACGCTTTAGGGGGAGCGTACGTGTGAGGGCGCGGGTTAGTGTTAGCGTACGGGTTAGGATTAGGGGACGGGTGAGGGTTAGGCTTCGGGGAAGGGTTAGGCTTAGGGTTCGGGCTAGGGTTAGGGTTAGGGGACGGGGAATGTTTAGGGTCCAGGGGAGTGTACGACAACGCTTTAGGGGGAGCGTACGTGTGAGGGCGCGGGTTAGTGTTAGCGTACGGGTTAGGATTAGGGGACGGGTGAGGGTCAGGCTTCGGGGAAGGGTTAGGCTTAGGGTTTGGGCTAGGGTTAGGGTTAGGGGACGGAGACGGTTTAGGGTCCAGGGGAGGGTACGAAAACGCTTTAGGGGGAGCGTACGTGTGAGGGCGCGGGTTAGTGTTAGCGTACGGGTTAGGATTAGGGGACGGGTGAGGGTCAGGCTTCGGGGAAGGGTTAGGGTTAGGGTTCGGGCTAGGGTTAATGATAGGGGACGGGGATGGTTTAGGGTCCAGGGGAGGGTACGACAACGCTTTAGGGGGAGCGTACGCGTGAGGGCGCGGGTTAGTGTTAGCGTACGGGTTAGGATTAGGGGACGGGTGAGAGTCAGGCTTCGGGGAAGGGTTAGGGTTAGGGTTCGGGCTAGGGTTAGGGTTAGGGGACGGGGACGGTTTAGGGTCCAGGGGAGGGTACGACAATGCTTTAGGGGTAGCGTATGTGTGAGGGCGCGGGTTAGTGTTAGCGTACGGTTTAGGGTTAGGGGACGGTTGAGGGTCAGGCTTCGGGGAAGGGTTAGGGTTACGGTTCGGGCTAGGGTTAGGGTTAGGGGACGGGGACGGTTTAGGGTCCAGGGGAGGGTACGACAACGCTTTAGGGGTAGCGTATGTGTGAGGGCGCGGGTTAGTGTTAGCGTACGGGTTAGGATTATGGGACGAGTGAGGGTCAGGCTTCGGGGAAGGGTTAGGGTTAGGGTTCGGGCTAGGGTTAGGGTTAGGGGACGGGGACGGTTTAGGGTCCAGGGGAGGGTACGACAACGCTTTAGGCGGAGCGTACGTGTGAGGGCGCGGGTTAGTGTTAGCGTACGGGTTAGGATTATGGGACGGGTGAGTGTCAGGCTTCGGGGAAGGGTTAGGGTTAGGCTTCGGGCTAGGGTTAGGGTTAGGGGTCGGGGACGGTTTAGGGTCCAGGGGAGGGTACGACAACGCTTTAGGGGGAGCGTACGTGTGAGGGCGCAGGTTAGTGTTTGCGTACAGGTTAGGTTTAGAGGACTGTTGAGGGTCAAGCTTCGGGGAAGTGATAGGGTTAGCGTTCGGGCTAGGGTTAGGGTTAGGGGACGGGGACGCTTTAGGATCCAGGGGAGGGTACGACAACGCTTTAGGGGGAGCGTACGTGTGAGGGCGCGGGTTAGTGTTAGCGTACGGGTTAGTATTAGGGGACGGGTGAGGGTCAGGCTTCGGGGAAGTGTTAGGGTTAGGGTTCAGGCTAGGGTTAGGGTTAGGGGACGGGGACGGTTTAGGGTCCAGGGAAGGGTACGACAGCGCTTTAGGGGGAGCGTACGTGTGAGGGCACGGGTTAGTGTTAGCGTATGGTTTAGGATTAGGGGACGGATGAGGGTCAGGCTTCGGTGAAGTGTAAGGGTTAGGGTTCGGCCTAGGGTTAGGGTTAGGGGACGGGGACGGTTTAGGGTCCAGGGGAGGGTACGACAACGCTTTAGGGGGAGCGTACGTGTGAGGGCGCGGGTTAGTGTTAGCGTATGTGTTAGGATTATGGGACGGGTCAGGGTCAGGCTTCGGGGAAGGGTTAGGTTTAGGTTTTGGGCTAGGGTTAGGGTTAGGGGACGGGGATGGTTTAGGGTGCAGGGGAGGGTACGACAATGCTTTAGGGGGAGCGTACGTGTGAGGGCGCGGGTTAGTGTTAGCGTACGGGTTAGGATTAGGGGACGGGTGAGGGTTAGGCTTCGGGGAAGGGTTAGGCTTAGGGTTCGGGCTAGGGTTAGGGTTAGGGGACGGGCAATGTTTAGGGTCCAGGGGAGTGTACGACAACGCTTTAGGGGGAGCGTACGTGTGAGGGCGCGGGTTAGTGTTAGCGTACGGGTTAGGATTAGGGGACGGGTGAGGGTCAGGCTTCGGGGAACGGTTAGGCTTAGGGTTTGGGCTAGGGTTAGGGTTAGGTGACGGAGACGGTTTAGGGTCCAGGGGAGGGTACGAAAACGCTTTAGGGGGAGCGTACGTGTGAGGGCGCGGGTTAGTGTTAGCGTACGGGTTAGGATTAGGGGACGGGTGAGCGTCAGGCTTCGGGGAAGTGTTAGGGTTAGGGTTCGGGCTAGGGTTAATGATAGGGGACGGGGATGGTTTAGGGTCCAGGGGAGGGTACGACAACGCTTTAGGGGGAGCGTACGCGTGAGGGCGCGGGTTAGTGTTAGCGTACGGGTTAGGATTAGGGGATGGGTGAGGGTCAGGCTTCGGGGAAGGGTTAGGGTTAGGGTTCGGACTAGGGTTAGGGTTAGGGGATGGGGACGGTTTAGGGTCCAGGGGAGGGTACGACAACGCTTTAGGGGGAGCGTACGTGTGAGGGCGCGGGTTAGTGTTAGCGTACGGGTTAGGATTAGGGGACGGGTGAGGGTCAGGCTTCGGGGAAGGGTTAGGATTAGGGTTCGGACTAGGGTTAGGGTTAGGGGACGGGGACGGTTTAGGGTCCAGGGGAGGGTACGACAACGCTTTAGGGGGAGCGTACGTGTGAGGGCGCGGGTTAGTGTTAGCGTACGGTTTAGGATTAGGGGACGGGTGAGGGTCAGGCTTCGTGGAAGGGTTAGGGTAAGGGTTCGGGCTAGGGTAAGGGTTAGGGGACGGGGACGGTTTAGGCTCCAGGGGAGGGTACGACAACGCTTTAGGGGGAGTGTACGTGTGAGGGCGCGGGTTAGTGTTAGCGTACTGGTTAGGATTATGGGACGGGTGAGGGTCAGGCTTCGGGGAAGGGTTAGGGTTAGGGTTCGGGCTAGGGTTAGGGTTAGGGGACGGGGACGGTTTAGGGTCCAGGGGAGGGTACGACAACGCTTTAGGGGGAGCGTACGTGTGAGGGCGCGGGTTAGTGTTAGCGTACGGGTTAGGATTATGGGATGGGTGAGGGTCAGGCTTCGGGGAAGGGTTAGGGTTAGGGTTCGGACTAGGGTTAGGGTTAGGGGACGGGGACGGTTTAGGGTCCAGGGGAGGGTACGACAATGCTTTAGGGGGAGCGTACGTGTGAGGGCGCGGGTTAGTGTTAGCGTACGGGTTAGGATTAGGGGACGGGTGAGGGTCAGGCTTCGGGGAAGGGTTAGGGTTAGGGTTCGGGCTAGGGTTAGGGTTAGGGGACGGGGACGGTTTAGGATCCAGGGGAGGTTACCACAACGCTTTAGCGGGTGCGTATGTGTGAGGGCGCGGGTTAGTGTTAGCGTACGGGTTAGGATTAGGGGACGGGTGAGGGTCAGGCTTAGGGGAAGGGTTAGGGTTAGGGTTCAGGCAAGAGTTAGGGTTAGGGGACGGGGACGGTTTAGGGTCCAGGGGAGGGTACGACAACGCTTTAGGGGGAGCGTACGTGTGAGGGCGCGGGTTAGTGTAAGCGTACGGGTTAGGATTAGAGGACGGGTGAGGGTTAGGCTTCGGGGAATGGTTAGAGTTAGCGTTCGGGCTAGGGTTAGGGTTAGGGGACGGGGACGGTTTAGGGTCCAAGGGAGGGTACGACAACGCTTTAGGGGGAGCGTACGCGTGAGGGTTAGGGTTAGTGTTAGCGGATTGGTTAGGATTAGGGGACGGATGAGGGTCAGGCTTAGGGGAAGGGTTAGGGTTAGGGTTCGGGCAAGAGTTAGGGTTAGGGGACGGGGACGGTTTAGGGTCCAGGGGAGGGTACGACAACGCTTTAGGGGGAGCGTACGTGTGAGGGCGCGGGTTAGTGTAAGCGTACGGGTTAGGATTAGGGGACGTGTGAGGGTCAGGCTTCGGGGAAGGTTTAATTTTAGGGTTCGGTCTAGGGTTAGGTTTAGGGGACGGGGACGGTTTAGGGTCCAGGGGAGGGTACGACAACGCTTTAGGGGGAGCGTACGTGTGAGGGCGCGGGTTAGTGTTAGCGTACGGGTAAGGATTATGGGACGGGTGAGGGTCAGGTTTCGGGGAAGGGTTAGGCTTAGGGTTCGGGCTAGGGTTAGGGTTAGGGGACGGGGACGGTTTAGGGTCCAGGGGAGGGTACGACAACGCTTTAGGGGGAGCGTACATGTGAGGGCGTGGGTTAGTGTTAGCGTACGGGTTAGGATTAGGGGACGGGTGAGGGTCAGGCTTCGGGGAAGTGTTAGGGTTAGGGTTCGGGCTAGGGTTAGGGTTAGGGGACGGGGACGGTTTAGGGTCCAGGGGAGGGTACGACAACGCTTTAGGGGGAGCGTACGTGTGAGGGCGCGGGTTAGTGTTAGCGTACGGGTTAGGATTAGGGGACGGGTGAGGGTCAGGCTTCGGGGAAGCTTTAGGCTTAGGGTTCGGGCTAGGGTTAGGGTTAGGGGACGGGGATGGTTTAGGATAAAGGGGAGGGTACGACAACGCTTTAGGGGGAGCGTACGTGTGAGGGCGCGGGTTAGTGTTAGCGTACGGGTTAGGATTAGGGGACGGGTGAGGGTCAGGCTTCGGGGAATGGTTAGGGTTAGGGTTCGGGCTAGGGTTAGGGTTAGGGGACGGGGACGGTTTAGGGTCCAGGGGAGGGTACGACAACACTTTAGGGGCAGCGTACGTTTGAGGGTGCGGGTTAGTGTTAGCGTATGGGTTAGGATTAGGGGACGGGTGAGGGTCAGGCTTCGGGGAAGGGTTAGGGTTAGGGTTCGGGCTAGGGTTAGGGTTAGGGGACGGGGACGGTTCAGGGTCCACAGGAGGGTACGACAACGCTTCAGGGGGAGCGCACGCGTGAGGGCACGGGTTAGTGTTAGCGTACAGGTTAGGATTAGGGGACATGTGAGGGTCAGGCTTCGGGGAAAGGTTAGGGTTAGGGTTCGGGCTAGGGTTAGGGTTAGGGGACGGGGACGGTTTAGGATCCAGGGGAGGGTACGACAACGCTTTAGGGGGAGCGTACGTGTGAGGGCGCGGGTTAGTGTTAGCGTACGGGTTAGGATTAGGGGATGGGTGAGGGTCAGGCTTCGGGGAAGGGTTAGGGTTAGGGTTCGGGCTAGGGTTAGGGTTAGGGGACGGGGACGGTTTAGGGTCCAGGGGAGGGTACGACAACGCTTTAGGGGGAGCGTACGTGTGAGGGCGCGGGTTAGTGTTAGCGTACGGGTTAGGAGTAGGGGACGGGTGAGTGTTAGGCTTCGGGGAAGGGTTAGGGTTAGGGTTTGGGCTAGGGTTAGGGTTAGGGGACGGGGACGGTTTAGGGTCCAGGGGAGGGTACGACAACGCTTTAGGGGGAGCGTACGTGTGAGGGCGCGGGTTAGTGTCAGCGTACGGGTTAGGATTAGGGGACGGGTGAGGGTCAGGCTTCGGGGAAGTGTTAGGGTTAGGGTTCGGGCTAGGGTTAGGGTTAGGGGACGGGGACGGTTTAGGGTCCAGGGGAGGGTACGACAACGCTTTAGGGGGAGCATACGCATGAGGGCGGGGGTTAGTGTTAGCGTACGGGTTAGGATTAGGGGACGGGTGAGGGTCAGGCTTCGGGGAAGGGTTAGGGTTAGGGTTCGGGCTAGGGTTAGGCTTAGGGGACGGGGACGGTTTAGGGTCCATGGGAGGGTACGACAGTGCTTTAGGGGTAGCGTACGTGTGAGGGCGCGGGTTAGTGTTAGCGTACGGGTTAGGGTTAGGGGACGGGTGAGGGTCAGGCTTCGGGGAAGGGTTAGGGTTAGGGTTCGGGCTAGGGTTAGGGTTAGGGGACGGGGACGGTTTAGGATCCAGGGGAGGGTACAACAACGCTTTAGGGGGAGCGTACGTGTGAGGGCGCGGGTTAGTTTTAGCGTACGGGTTAGGATTAGGGGACGGGTGAGGGTCAGGCTTCGGGAAGTGTTAGGGTTAGGGTTCGGGCTAGGGTTAGGGTTAGGGAACGGGGACGGTTTAGGGGCCAGGGGAGGGTACCACAATGCTTTAGGGGGAGCGTACCCGTGAGAGCGCGGGTTAGTGTTAGCGTACGGGTTAGGATTAGGGGACGGGTGAGGGTCAGGCTTCGGGGAAGGGTTAGGGTTAGGGTTCGGGCTAGGGTTAGGGTTAGGGGACAGGGACTGTTTCGGGTCCTGGGGAGGCTACGACAACGCTTTAGGGGTAGCGTACATGTGAGGGCGCGGGTTAGTGTTAGCGTACGGGTTAGGGTTAGGGGACGGGTGAGGGTTAGGCTTCGGGGAAGGGTTAAGGTTAGGGTTCGGGCTAGGGTTAGGGTTAGGGGACGGGGACGGTTTAGGGTCAAGGGGAGGGTACGACAACGCTTTAGGGGGAGCATACGTGTGAGGGCGCGGGTTAGTGTTAGCGTACGGGTTAGGATTAGGGGACGGGTGAGGGTCAGGCTTCGGGGAAGTGTTAGGGTTAGGGTTCGGGCTAGGGTTAGGGTTAGGGGACGGGGACGGTGTAGGGTCCAGGGGAGGGTACGACAACGCTTTAGGGGGAGCGTACGCGTGAGGTTGCGGATTAGTGTTAGCGTACGGGGTAGGATTAGGGGACGAGTGAAGGTCAGGCTTTGGGGAAGGTTTAGGGTTAGGGTTCGGGCTAGGGTTAGGGTTAGGGGACGGGGACGCTTTAGGGTCCAGGGGAGGGTACGACAATGCTTTAGGGGGAGCGTACGTGTGAGGGCGCGGGTTAGTGTTAGCGTACGGGTTAGGGTTAGGGGACGGGTGAGGGTTAGGCTTCGGGGAAGGGTTAAGGTTAGGGTTCGGGCTAGGGTTAGGGTTAGGGGACGGGGACGGTTTAGGGTCCAGGGGAGGGTACGACAACGCTTTAGGGGGAGCGTACGTGTGAGGGCCCGGGTTAGTGTTAGCGTACGGGTTAGGATTAGGGGACGGGTGAGGGTCAGGCTTCGGGGAAGGGTTAGGGTTAGGGTTCGGGCTAGGGTTAGGATTAGGGGACGGGGACGGTTTAGGGACCAGGGGAGGGTACGACAACGCTTTAGGGGCAGCGTACGTGTGAGGGCGCGGGTTAGTGTTAGCGTATGGGTTAGGATTATGGGACGGGTGAGGGTCAGGCTTCGGGGAAGGGTTAGGTTTAGGTTTTGGGCTAGGGTTAGGGTTAGGGGACGGGGATGGTTTAGGGTGCAGGGGAGGGTACGACAATGCTTTAGGGGGAGCGTACGTGTGAGGGCGCGGGTTAGTGTTAGCGTACGGGTTAGGATTAGGGGACGGGTGAGGGTTAGGCTTCGGGGAAGGGTTAGGCTTAGGGTTCGGGCTAGGGTTAGGGTTAGGGGACGGGGAATGTTTAGGGTCCAGGGGAGTGTACGACAACGCTTTAGGGGGAGCGTACGTGTGAGGGCGCGGGTTAGTGTTAGCGTACGGGTTAGGATTAGGGGACGGGTGAGGGTCAGGCTTCGGGGAACGGTTAGGCTTAGGGTTTGGGCTAGGGTTAGGGTTAGGTGACGGAGACGGTTTAGGGTCCAGGGGAGGGTACGAAAACGCTTTAGGGGGAGCGTACGTGTGAGGGCGCAGGTTAGTGTTAGCGTACGGGTTAGGATTAGGGGACGGGTGAGCGTCAGGCTTCGGGGAAGTGTTAGGGTTAGGGTTCGGGCTAGGGTTAATGATAGGGGACGGGGATGGTTTAGGGTCCAGGGGAGGGTACGACAACGCTTTAGGGGGAGCGTACGCGTGAGGGCGCGGGTTAGTGTTAGCGTACGGGTTAGGATTAGGGGATGGGTGAGGGTCAGGCTTCGGGGAAGGGTTAGGGTTAGGGTTCGGACTAGGGTTAGGGTTATGGGACGGGGACGGTTTAGGGGCCAGGGTAGGGTACCACAATGCTTTAGGGGGAGCGTAACTGTGAGAGCGCGGGTGAGTGTTAGCGTACGGGTTAGGATTAGGGGACGGGTGAGGGTCAGGCTTCGGGGAAGGGTTAGGGTTAGGGTTCGGGCTAGGGTTAGGGTTAGGGGATGGGGACGGTTTAGGGTCCAGGGGAGGGTACGACAACGCTTTAGGGGGAGCGTACGTGTGAGGGCGCGGGTTAGTGTCAGCGTACGGTTTAGGGTTAGGGGACGGGTGAGGGTCAGGCTTCGGGGAAGGGTTAGGGTTAGGGTTCGGACTAGGGTTAGGGTTAGGGGTCGGGGACGGTTTAGGGTCCAGGGGAGGGTACCACAACGCTTTAGGGGGAGCGTACGTGTGAGAGCGCAGGTTAGTGTTAGCGTACAGTTTAGGTTTAGAGGACGGGTGAGGGTCAGGCTTCGGGGAAGGGTTAGGGTTAGCGTTCGGGCTAGGGTTAGGATTAGGGGACGGGGACGCTTTAGGGTCCAGGGGAGGGTACGACAACGCTTTAGGGGGAGCGTACGTGTGAGGGCGCGGGTTAGTGTTAGCGTACGGGTTAGGATTAGGGGACGGGTGAGGGTCAGGCTTCGGGGAAGTGTTAGGGTTAGGGTTCGGGCTAGGGTTAGGGTTAGGGTACGGGGACGGTTTAGGGTCCAGGGGAGGGTACGACAACGCTTTAGGGGGAGCGTACATGTGAGCGCGCGGGTTAGTGTTAGCGTACGGGTTAGGATTAGGGGACGGGTGAGGGTCAGGCTTCGGGGACGTGTTAGGCTTAGGGTTCGGGCTAGGGTTAGGGTTAGGGGACGGGGACGGTTTAGGGTCCAGGGAAGGGTACGACAGTGCTTTAGGGGGAGCGTACGTGTGAGGGCGCGGGTTAGTGTTAGCGTATGGTTTAGGATTAGGGGACGGATGAGGGTCAGGCTTCGGTGAAGTGTAAGGGTTAGGGTTCGGCCTAGGGTTAGGGTTAGGGGACGGGGACGGTTTTGGGTCCAGGGGAGGGTACGACAACGCTTTAGGGCGAGCGTACGTGTGAGGGCGCGGGTTAGTGTTAGCGTACGTGTTAGGATTATGGGACGGATGAGGGTCAGGCTTCGGGGAAGGGTTAGGTTTAGGTTTCGGGCTAGGGTTAGGGTTAGGGGACGGGGATGGTTTAGGGTCCAGGGGAGGGTACGACATCGCTTTAGGGGGAGCGTACGTGTGAGGGCGCGGGTTAGTGTTAGCTTACGGGTTAGGATTAGGGGACGGGTGAGGGTTAGGCTTCGGGGAAGGGTTAGGCTTAGGGTTCGGGCTAGGGTTAGGGTTAGGGGACGGGGAATGTTTAGGGTCCAGGGGAGTGTACGACAACGCTTTAGGGGGAGCGTACGTGTGAGGGCGCGGGTTAGTGTTAGCGTACGGGTTAGGATTAGGGGACGGGTGAGGGTCAGGCTTCGGGGAAGGGTTAGGGTTAGGGTTCGGGCTAGGGTTAATGAGAGGGGACGGGGATGGTTTAGGGTCCAGGGGAGGGTACGACAACGCTTTAGGGGGAGCGTACGCGTGAGGGCGCGGGTTAGTGTTAGCGTACGGGTTAGGATTAGGGGACGGGTGAGAGTCAGGCTTCGGGGAAGCGTTAGGGTTAGGGTTCGGGCTAGGGTTAGGGTTAGGGGACGGGGATGGTTTAGGGTCCAGGGGAGGGTACGACAACGCTTTAGGGGGAGCGTACGCGTGAGGGCGCGGGTTAGTGTTAGCGTACGTGTTAGGATTAGGGAACGGGTGAGGGTCAGGCTTCGGGGAAGGGTTAGGGTTAGGGTTCGGGCTAGGGTTAGGGTTAGGGGACGGGGACGGTTTAGGGTCCAGGGGAGGGTACGACAACGCTTTAGGGGGAGCGTACGTGTGAGGGCGCGGGTTAGTGTTAGCGTACGGGTTAGGATTAGGGGATGGGTGAGGGTCAGGCTTCGGGGAAGGGTTAGGGTTAGGGTTCGGACTAGGGTTAGGGTTAGGGGACGGTGACGGTTTAGGGTCCAGGGGAGGGTACAACAACGCTTTAGGGGGAGCGTACGTGTGAGGGCGCGGGTTAGTGTTAGCGTACGGTTTAGGGTTAGGGGACGGGTGAGGGTCAGGCTTCGGGGAAGTGTTAGGGTTAGGGTTCGGGCTAGGGTTAGGGTTAGGGTACGGGGACGGTTTAGGGTCCAGGGGAGGGTACGACAACGCTTTAGGGGGAGCGTACGTGTGAGGGCGCGGGTTAGTGTTAGCGTACGGGTTCGGATTAAGGGACGGGTGAGGGTCAGGCTTCGGGGAAGGATTAGGGTTAGGGTTCGGGCTAGGGTTAGGGTTAGGGGACGGGGACGGTTTAGGGTCCAGGGGAGGGTACGACAACGCTTTAGGGGGAGCGTACGTGTGAGGGCGCGGGTTAGTGTTAGCGTACGGGTTAGGATTAGGGGATGGGTGAGGGTCAGGCTTCGGGGTAGGGTTAGGGTTAGGGTTCGGACTAGGGTTAGGGTTAGGGGACGGGGACGGTTTAGGGTCCAGGGGAGGGTACGACAACGCTTTAGGGGGAGCGTACGTGTGAGGGCGCGGGTTAGTGTTAGCGTACGGGTTAGGATTAGGGGATGGGTGAGGGTCAGGCTTCGGGGAAGGGTTAGGGTTAGGGTTCGGACTAGGGTTAGGGTTAGGGGACGGGGACGGTTTAGGGTCCAGGGGAGGGTACGACAACGCTTTAGGGGGAGCGTACGTGTGAGGGCGCGGGTTAGTGTTAGCGTGCGGTTTAGGATTAGGGGACGGGTGAGGGTCAGGCTTCGTGGAAGGGTTAGGGTTAGGGTTCGGGCTAGGGTAAGGGTTAGGGGACGGGGACGGTTTAGGTTCCAGGGGAGGGTACGACAACGCTTTAGGGGGAGTGTACGTGTGAGGGCGCGGGTTAGTGTTAGCGTACGGGTTAGGATTATGGAACGGGTGAGGGTCAGGCTTCGGGGAAGTGTTAGGGTTAGGGTTCGGGCTAGGGTTAGGGTTAGGGGACGGGGACGGTTTAGGGTCCAGGGGAGGGTACGGCAACGCTTTAGGGGGAGCGTACGTGTGAGGGCGCAGGTTAGTGTTAGCGTACGGGTTAGGATTATGGGATGGGTGAGGGTCAGGCTTCGGGGAAGGGTTAGGGTTAGGGTTCGGGCTAGGGTTAGGGTTAGGGGACGGGGACGGTTTAGGGTCCAGGGGAGGGTACGACAACGCTTTAGGGGGAGCGTACGTGTGAGGGCGCGGGTTAGTGTTAGCGTACGTGTTAGGATTAGGGGACGGGTGAGGGTCAGGCTTCGGGGAAGGGTTAGGGTTAGGGTTCGGGCTAGGGTTAGGGTTAGGGGACGGGGACGGTTTAGGGTCCAGGGGAGGGTACGACAACGCTTTAGGGGGTGCGTTTGTGTGAGGGCGCGGGTTAGTGTTAGCGTACGGGTTAGGATTAGGGGACGGGTGAGGGTCAGGCTTCGGGGAAGGGTTAGGGTTAGGGTTCGGGCAAGAGTTAGGGTTAGGGGACGGGGACGGTTTAGGGTCCAGGGGAGGGTACGACAACGCTTTAGGGGGAGCGTACGTGTGAGGGCGTGGGTTAGTGTAAGCGTACGGGTTAGGATTAGAGGACGGGTGAGGGTCAGGCTTCGGGGAAGGGTTAGAGTTAGCGTTCGGGCTAGGGTTAGGGTTAGGGGACGGGGACGATTTAGGGTCCAAGGGAGGGTACGACAACGCTTTAGGGGGAGCGTACGCGTGAGGGTTAGGGTTAGTGTTAGCGTATTGGTTAGGATTAGGGGACGGATGAGGGTCAGGCTTCGGGGAAGGGTTAGGTTTAGGGTTCGGGCTAGGGTTAGGGTTAGGGGACGGGGACGGTTTAGGGTCCAGGGGAGGGTACGACAACGCTTTAGGGGGAGCGTAGGTGTGAGGGCGTGGGTTAGTGTTAGCGTACGGTTTAGGGTTAGGGGAAGGGTGAGGGTCAGGCTTCGGGGAAGGGTTAGGGTTAGCGTTCGGGCTAGGGTTAGTGTTAGGGGACGGGGACGGTTTAGGGTCCAGGGGAGGGTACGACAACGCTTTAGGGGGAGCGTACGTGTGAGGGCGCGGGTTAGTGTTAGCGTACGGGTTAGGATTAGGGGACGGGTGAGGGTCAGGCTTCGGGGAAGTGTTAGGGTTAGGTTTCGGGCTAGGGTTAGGGTTAGGGGACGGGGACGGTTTAGGGTCCAGGGGAGGGTACGACAACGCTTTAGGGGGAGGGTACGTGTGAGGGCGCGGGTTAGTGTTAGCGTACGGGTTAGGATTATGGGACGGGTGAGTGTCAGGCTTCGGGGAAAGGTTAGGGTTAGGGTTCGGGCTAGGGTTAGGGTTAGGGGACAGGGACGGTTTAGGGTCTAAGGGAGGGTACGACAACGCTTTAGGGGGAGCGTACGTGTGAGGGCGCGGGTTAGTGTTAGCGTACGGGTTAGGAGTAGGGGACGTGTGAGTGTCAGGCTTCGGGGAAGGGTTAGGGTTAGGGTTCGGGCTAGGGTTAGGGTTAGGGGACGGGGACGGTTTAGGGTCCAGGGGAGGGTACGACAACGCTTTAGGGGGAGCGTACGTGTGAGGGCGCGGGTTAGTGTCAGCGTACGGGTTAGGATTAGGGGACGGGTGAGGGTCAGGCTTCGGGGAAGTGTTAGGGTTAGGGTTCGGGCTAGGGTTAGGGTTAGGGGACGGGGACGGTTTAGGGTCCAGGGGAGGGTACGACAACGCTTTAGGGGGAGCGTACGCGTGAGGGCGCGGGTTAGTGTTAGCATACGGGTTAGGATTAGGGGACGGGTGAGGGTCAGGCTTCGGGGAAGGGTTAGGGTTAGGGTTCGGGCTAGGGTTAGGGTTAGGGGACGGGGACGGTTTAGGGTCCAGGGGAGGGTACGACAGTGCTTTAGGGGGAGCGTACGTGTGAGGGCGCGGGTTAGTGTTAGCGTACGGGTTAGGGTTAGGGGACGGGTGAGGGTCAGGCTTCGGGGAAGGGTTAGGGTTAGGGTTCGGGCTAGGGTTAGGGTTAGGGGACGGGGATGGTTTAGGGTCCAGGGGAGGGTACAACAACGCTTTAGGGGGAGCGTACGTGTGAGGGCGCGGGTTAGTGTTAGCGTACGGGTTAGGATTAGGGGACGGGTGAGTGTCAGGCTTCGGGGAAGTGTTAGGGTTAGGGTTCGGGCTAGGGTTAGGGTTTTGGGACGGGGACGGTTTAGGGGCCAGGGGAGGGTACCACAATGCTTTAGGGGGAGCGTAACCGTGAGAGCGCGGGTTAGTGTTAGCGTACGGGTTAGGATTAGGGGACGGGTGAGGGTCAGGCTTCGGGGAAGGGTTAGGGTTAGGGTTCGGGCTAGGGTTAGGGTTAGGGGATGGGGACGGTTTAGGGTCCAGGGGAGGGTACGACAACGGTTTAGGGGGAGCGTACGTGTGAGGGCGCGGGTTAGTGTCAGCGTACGGTTTAGGGTTAGGGGACGGGTGAGGGTCAGGCTTCGGGGAAGGGTTAGGGTTAGGGTTCGGACTAGGGTTAGGGTTAGGGGACGGGGACGGTTTAGGGTCCAGGGGAGGGTACGACAATGCTTTAGGGGGAGCGTACGCGTGAGGGCGCGGGTTAGTGTTAGCGTACGGGTTAGGATTAGGGGACGGGTGAGGGTCAGGCTTCGGGGAAGGGTTAGGGTTAGGGTTCGGGCTAGGGTTAGGGTTAGGGGACGGGGACGGTTTAGGGTCCAGGGGAGGGTACGACAACGCTTAAGGGGGAGCGTACGCGTGAGGACGCGGGTTAGTGTTAGCGTACGGGTTAGGATTAGGGGACGGGTGATGGTCAGGCTTCGGGGAAGGGTTAGGGTTAGGGTTCGGGCTAGGGTTAGGGTTAGGGGACGGGGACGGTTTAGGGTCCAGGGGAGGGTACGACAACGCTTTAGGGGGAGCGTACGTGTGAGGGCGCGGGTTAGTGTTAGCGTACGGGTTAGGATTAGTGGACGTGTGAGGGTCAGGCTTCGGGGAAGGTTTAGTTTTAGGGTTCGGGCTAGGGTTAGGTTTAGGGGACGGGGACGGTTTAGGGTCCAGGGGAGGGTACGACAACGCTTTAGGGGGAGCGTACGTGTGAGGGCGTGGGTTAGTGTTAGCGTACGGGTAAGGATTATGGGACGGGTGAGGGTCAGGTTTCGGGGAAGGGTTAGGCTTAGGGTTCGGGCTAGGGTTAGGGTTAGGGGACGGGGACGGTTTAGGGTCCAGGCGAGGGTAGGACAACGCTTTAGGGGGAGCGTACATGTGAGGGCGTGGGTTAGTGTTAGCGTACGGGTTAGGATTAGGGGACGGGTGAGGGTCAGGCTTCGGGGAAGGGTTAGGGTTAGGGTTCGGGCTAGGGTTAGGGTTAGGGGACGGGGACGGTTTAGGGTCCAGGGGAGGGTACGACAACACTTTAGGGGGAGCGTACGTGTGAGGGCGCGGGTTAGTGTTAGCGTACGGTTTAGGATTAGGGGACGGGTGAGGGTCAGGCTTCGGGGAAGGGTTAGGGTTAGGGTTCGGTCTAGGTTTAGGGTTAGGGGACGGGGACGGTTTAGGGTCCAGGGGAGGGTACGACAACGCTTTAGGGGGAGCGTACGTGTGAGGGCGCGGGTTAGTGTTAGCGTACGGGTTAGGATTAGGGGACGGGTGAGGGTCAGGCTTCGGGGAAGGGTTAGGGTTAGGCTTCGGGCTAGGGTTAGGGTTAGGGGTCGGGGACGGTTTAGGGTCCAGGGGAGGGTACGACAACGCTTTAGGGGGAGCGTACGTGTGAGAGCGCAGGTTAGTGTTAGCGTACAGGTTAGGTTTAGAGGACGGGTGAGGGTCAAGCTTCGGGGAAGTGTTAGGGTTAGCGTTCGGGCTAGGGTTAGGATTAGGGGCGGGGACGCTTTAGGGTCCAGGGGAGGGTACGACAACGCTTTAGGGGGAGCGTACGTGTGAGAGCGCGGGTTAGTGTTAGCGTACGGGTTAGGATTAGGGGACGGGTGAGGGTCAGGCTTCGGGGAAGTGTTAGGGTTAGGGTTCCGGCTAGGGTTAGGGTTAGGGTACGGGGACGGTTTAGGGTCCAGGGGAGGGTACGACAACGCTTTAGGGGGAGCGTACATGTGAGGGCGCGGGTTAGTGTTAGCGTACGGGTTAGGATTAGGGGACGGGTGAGGGTCAGGCTTCGGGGACGTGTTAGGCTTAGGGTTCGGGCTAGGGTTAGGGTTAGGGGACGGGGACGGTTTAGGGTCCAGGGAAGGGTACGACAGCGCTTTAGGGGGAGCGTACGTGTGAGGGCGCGGGTTAGTGTTAGCGTATGGTTTAGGTTTAGGGGACGGATGAGGGTCAGGCTTCGGTGAAGTGTAAGGGTTAGGGTTCGGCCTAGGGTTAGGGTTAGGGGACGGGGACGGTTTAGGGTCCAGGGGAGGGTACGACAACGCTTTAGGGCGAGCGTACGTGTGAGGGCGCGGGTTAGTGTTAGCGTACGTGTTAGGATTATGGGACGGATGAGGGTCAGGCTTCGGGGAAGGGTTAGGTTTAGGTTTCGGGCTAGGGTTAGGGTTAGGGGACGGGGATGGTTTAGGGTCCAGGGGAGGATACGACATCGCTTTAGGGGGAGCGTACGTGTGAGGGCGCGGGTTAGTGTTAGCTTACGGGTTAGGATTAGGGGACGGGTGAGGGTTAGGCTTCGGGGAAGGGTTAGGCTTAGGGTTCGGGCTAGGGTTAGGGTTAGGGGACGGGGAATGTTTAGGGTCCAGGGGAGTGTACGACAACGCTTTAGGGGGAGCGTACGTGTGAGGGCGCGGGTTAGTGTTAGCGTACGGGTTAGGATTAGGGGACGGGTGAGGGTCAGGCTTCGGGGAAGGGTTAGGGTTAGGGTTCGGGCTAGGGTTAATGAGAGGGGACGGGGATGGTTTAGGGTCCAGGGGAGGGTACGACAACGCTTTAGGGGGAGCGTACGCGTGAGGGCGCGGGTTAGTGTTAGCGTACGGGTTAGGATTAGGGGACGGGTGAGAGTCAGGCTTCGGGGAAGGGTTAGGGTTAGGGTTCGGGCTAGGGTTAGGGTTAGGGGACGGGGACGGTTTAGGGTCCAGGGGAGGGTACGACAACGCTTTAGGGGGAGCGTACGCGTGAGGGCGCGGGTTAGTGTTAGCGTACGTGTTAGGATTAGGGAACGGGTGAGGGTCAGGCTTCGGGGAAGGGTTAGGGTTAGGGTTCGGGCTAGGGTTAGGGTTAGGGGACGGGGACGGTTTAGGGTCCAGGGGAGGGTACGACAACGCTTTAGGGGGAGCGTACGTGTGAGGGCGCGGGTTAGTGTTAGCGTATGGTTTAGGGTTAGGGGACGGGTGAGGGTCAGGCTTCGGGGAAGTGTTAGGGTTAGGGTTCGGGTTAGGGTTAGGGTTAGGGTACGGGGACGGTTTAGGGTCCAGGGGAGGGTACGACAACGCTTTAGGGGGAGCGTACGTGTGAGGGCGCGGGTTAGTGTTAGCGTACGGGTTCGGATTAGGGGACGGGTGAAGGTCAGGCTTCGGGGAAGGATTAGGGTTAGGGTTCGGGCTAGGGTTAGGGTTAGGGGACGGGGACGGTTTAGGGTCCAGGGGAGGGTACGACAACGCTTTAGGGGGAGCGTACGTGTGAGGGCGCGGGTTAGTGTTAGCGTACGGGTTAGGATTAGGGGATGGGTGAGGGTCAGGCTTCGGGGAAGGGTTAGGGTTAGGGTTCGGACTAGGGTTAGGGTTAGGGGACGGGGACGGTTTAGGGTCCAGGGGAGGGTACGACAACGCTTTAGGGGGAGCGTACGTGTGAGGGCGCGGGTTAGTGTAAGCGTACGGGTTAGAATTAGGGGATGGGTGAGGGTCAGGCTTCGGGGAAGGGTTAGGGTTAGGGTTCGGACTAGGGTTAGGGTTAGGGGACGGGGACGGTCTAGGGTCCAGGGGAGGGTACGACAACGCTTTAGGGGGAGCGTACGTGTGAGGGCGCGGGTTAGTGTTAGCGTACGGTTTAGGATTAGGGGACGGGTGAGGGTCAGGCTTCGTGGAAGGGTTAGGGTTAGGGTTCGGGCTAGGGTAAGGGTTAGGGGACGGGGACGGTTTAGGTTCCAGGGGAGGGTACGACAACGCTTTAGGGGGAGTGTACGTGTGAGGGCGCGGGTTAGTGTTAGCGTACGGGTTAGGATTATGGAACGGGTGAGGGTCAGGCTTCGGGGAAGGATTAGGGTTAGGGTTCGGGCTAGGGTTAGGGTTAGGGGACGGGGACGGTTTAGGGTCCAGGGGAGGGTACGACAACGCTTTAGGGGGAGCGTACGTGTGAGGGCGCGGGTTAGTGTTAGCGTACGGGTTAGGATTATGGGACGGGTGAGGGTCAGACTTCGGGGAAGGGTTAGGGTTAGGCTTCGGGCTAGGGTTAGGGTTAGGGGTCGGGGACGGTTTAGGGTCCAGGGGAGGGTACGACAACGCTTTAGGGGGAGCGTACGTGTGAGAGCGCAGGTTAGTGTTAGCGTACAGGTTAGCTTTAGAGGACGGGTGAGGGTCAAGCTTCGGGGAAGTGTTAGGGTTAGCGTTCGGGCTAGGGTTAGGATTAGGGGACGGGGACGCTTTAGGGTCCAGGGGAGGGTACGACAACGCTTTAGGGGGAGCGTACATGTGAGGGCGCGGGTTAGTGTTAGCGTACGGGTTAGGATTAGGGGACGGGTGAGGGTCAGGCTTCGGGGACGTGTTAGGCTTAGGGTTCGGGCTAGGGTTAGGGTTAGGGGACGGGGACGGTTTAGGGTCCAGGGAAGGGTACGACAGCGCTTTAGGGGGAGCGTACGTGTGAGGGCGCGGGTTAGTGTTAGCGTATGGTTTAGGATTAGGGGACGGATGAGGGTCAGGCTTCGGTGAAGTGTAAGGGTTAGGGTTCGGCCTAGGGTTAGGGTTAGGGGACGGGGACGGTTTAGGGTCCAGGGGAGGGTACGACAACGCTTTAGGGCGAGCGTACGTGTGAGGGCGCGGGTTAGTGTTAGCGTACGGGTTAGGATTAGGGGACGGGTGAGGGTTAGGCTTCGGGGAAGGGTTAGGCTTAGGGTTCGGGCTAGGGTTAGGGTTAGGGGACGGGGAATGTTTAGGGTCCAGGGGAGTGTACGACAACGCTTTAGGGGGAGCGTACGTGTGAGGGCGCGGGTTAGTGTTAGCGTACGGGTTAGGATTAGGGGACGGGTGAGGGTCAGGCTTCGGGGAAGGGTTAGGGTTAGGGTTCGGGCTAGGGTTAATGAGAGGGGACGGGGATGGTTTAGGGTCCAGGGGAGGGTACGACAACGCTTTAGGGGGAGCGTACGTGTGAGAGCGCAGGTTAGTGTTAGCGTACAGTTTAGGTTTAGAGGACGGGTGAGGGTCAGGCTTCGGGGAAGGGTTAGGGTTAGCGTTCGGGCTAGGGTTAGGATTAGGGGACGGGGACGCTTTAGGGTCCAGGGGAGGGTACGACAACGCTTTAGGGGGAGCGTACGTGTGAGGGCGCGGGTTAGTGTTAGCGTACGGGTTAGGATTAGGGGACGGGTGAGGGTCAGGCTTCGGGGAAGTGTTAGGGTTAGGGTTCGGGCTAGGGTTAGGGTTAGGGTACGGGGACGGTTTAGGGTCCAGGGGAGGGTACGACAACGCTTTAGGGGGAGCGTACATGTGAGCGCGCGGGTTAGTGTTAGCGTACGGGTTAGGATTAGGGGACGGGTGAGGGTCAGGCTTCGGGGACGTGTTAGGCTTAGGGTTCGGGCTAGGGTTAGGGTTAGGGGACGGGGACGGTTTAGGGTCCAGGGAAGGGTACGACAGTGCTTTAGGGGGAGCGTACGTGTGAGGGCGCGGGTTAGTGTTAGCGTATGGTTTAGGATTAGGGGACGGATGAGGATCAGGCTTCGGTGAAGTGTAAGGGTTAGGGTTCGGCCTAGGGTTAGGGTTAGGGGACGGGGACGGTTTTGGGTCCAGGGGAGGGTACGACAATGCTTTAGGGCGAGCGTACGTGTGAGGGCGCGGGTTAGTGTTAGCGTACGGGTTAGGATTATGGGACGGGTGAGGGTCAGGCTTCGGGGAAGGGTTAGGGTTAGGCTTCGGGCTAGGGTTAGGGTTAGGGGACGGGGATGGTTTAGGGTCCAGGGGAGGGTACGACATCGCTTTAGGGGGAGCGTACGTGTGAGGGCGCGGGTTAGTGTTAGCTTACGGGTTAGGATTAGGGGACGGGTGAGGGTTAGGCTTCGGGGAAGGGTTAGGCTTAGGGTTCGGGCTAGGGTTAGGGTTAGGGGACGGGGAATGTTTAGGGTCCAGGGGAGTGTACGACAACGCTTTAGGGGGAGCGTACGTGTGAGGGCGCGGGTTAGTGTTAGCGTACGGGTTAGGATTAGGGGACGGGTGAGGGTCAGGCTTCGGGGAAGGGTTAGGTTTAGGGTTCGGGCTAGGGTTAATGAGAGGGGACGGGGATGGTTTAGGGTCCAGGGGAGGGTACGACAACGCTTTAGGGGGAGCGTACGCGTGAGGGCGCGGGTTAGTGTTAGCGTACGGGTTAGGATTAGGGGACGGGTGAGAGTCAGGCTTCGGGGAAGCGTTAGGGTTAGGGTTCGGGCTAGGGTTAGGGTTAGGGGACGGGGATGGTTTAGGGTCCAGGGGAGGGTACGACAACGCTTTAGGGGGAGCGTACGCGTGAGGGCGCGGGTTAGTGTTAGCGTACGTGTTAGGATTAGGGAACGGGTGAGGGTCAGGCTTCGGGGAAGGGTTAGGGTTAGGGTTCGGGCTAGGGTTAGGGTTAGGGGACGGGGACGGTTTAGGGTCCAGGGGAGGGTACGACAACGCTTTAGGGGGAGCGTACGTGTGAGGGCGCGGGTTAGTGTTAGCGTACGGGTTAGGATTAGGGGATGGGTGAGGGTCAGGCTTCGGGGAAGGGTTAGGGTTAGGGTTCGGACTAGGGTTAGGGTTAGGGGACGGTGACGGTTTAGGGTCCAGGGGAGGGTACAACAACGCTTTAGGGGGAGCGTACGTGTGAGGGCGCGGGTTAGTGTTAGCGTACGTTTTAGGGTTAGGGGACGGGTGAGGGTCAGGCTTCGGGGAAGTGTTAGGGTTAGGGTTCGGGCTAGGGTTAGGGTTAGGGTACGGGGACGGTTTAGGGTCCAGGGGAGGGTACGACAACGCTTTAGGGGGAGCGTACGTGTGAGGGCGCGGGTTAGTGTTAGCGTACGGGTTCGGATTAAGGGACGGGTGAGGGTCAGGCTTCGGGGAAGGATTAGGGTTAGGGTTCGGGCTAGGGTTAGGGTTAGGGGACGGGGACGGTTTAGGGTCCAGGGGAGGGTACGACAACGCTTTAGGGGGAGCGTACGTGTGAGGGCGCGGGTTAGTGTTAGCGTACGGGTTAGGATTAGGGGATGGGTGAGGGTCAGGCTTCGGGGTAGGGTTAGGGTTAGGGTTCGGACTAGGGTTAGGGTTAGGGGACGGGGACGGTTTAGGGTCCAGGGGAGGGTACGACAACGCTTTAGGGGGAGCGTACGTGTGAGGGCGCGGGTTAGTGTTAGCGTACGGGTTAGGATTAGGGGATGGGTGAGGGTCAGGCTTCGGGGAAGGGTTAGGGTTAGGGTTCGGACTAGGGTTAGGGTTAGGGGACGGGGACGGTTTAGGGTCCAGGGGAGGGTACGACAACGCTTTAGGGGGAGCGTACGTGTGAGGGCGCGGGTTAGTGTTAGCGTGCGGTTTAGGATTAGGGGACGGGTGAGGGTCAGGCTTCGTGGAAGGGTTAGGGTTAGGGTTCGGGCTAGGGTTAGGGTTAGGGGACGGGGACGGTTTAGGGTCCAGGGGAGGGTACGACAACGCTTAAGGGGGAGCGTACGCGTGAGGACGCGGGTTAGTGTTAGCGTACGGGTTAGGATTAGGGGACGGGTGAGGGTCAGGCTTCGGGGAAGGGTTAGGGTTAGGGTTCGGGCTAGGGTTAGGGTTAGGGGACGGGGACGGTTTAGGGTCCAGGGGAGGGTACGACAACGCTTTAGGGGGAGCGTACGTGTGAGGGCGCGGGTTAGTGTTAGCGTACGGGTTAGGATTAGTGGACGTGTGAGGGTCAGGCTTCGGGGAAGGTTTAGTTTTAGGGTTCGGGCTAGGGTTAGGTTTAGGGGACGGGGACGGTTTAGGGTCCAGGGGAGGGTACGACAACGCTTTAGGGGGAGCGTACGTGTGAGGGCGTGGGTTAGTGTTAGCGTACGGGTAAGGATTATGGGACGGGTGAGGGTCAGGTTTCGGGGAAGGGTTAGGCTTAGGGTTCGGGCTAGGGTTAGGGTTAGGGGACGGGGACGGTTTAGGGTCCAGGCGAGGGTAGGACAACGCTTTAGGGGGAGCGTACATGTGAGGGCGCGGGTTAGTGTTAGCGTACGGGTTAGGATTAGGGGACGGGTGAGGGTCAGGCTTCGGGGAAGGGTTAGGGTTAGGGTTCGGGCTAGGGTTAGGGTTAGGGGACGGGGACGGTTTAGGGTCCAGGGGAGGGTACGACAACGCTTTAGGGGGAGCGTACGTGTGAGGGCGCGGGTTAGTGTAAGCGTACGGGTTAGGATTAGAGGACGGGTGAGGGTCAGGCTTCGGGGAAGGGTTAGAGTTAGGGTTCGGTCTAGGTTTAGGGTTAGGGGACGGGGACGATTTAGGGTCCAAGGGAGGGTACGACAACGCTTTAGGGGGAGCGTACGTGTGAGGGCGCGGGTTAGTGTTAGCGTACGGGTTAGGATTAGGGGACGGGTGAGGGTCAGGCTTCGGGGAAGGGTTAGGGTTAGGCTTCGGGCTAGGGTTAGGGTTAGGGGTCGGGGACGGTTTAGGGTCCAGGGGAGGGTACGACAACGCTTTAGGGGGAGCGTACGTGTGAGAGCGCAGGTTAGTGTTAGCGTACAGGTTAGGTTTAGAGGACGGGTGAGGGTCAGGCTTCGGGGAAGGGTTAGGGTTAGCGTTCGGGCTAGGGTTAGGATTAGGGGCGGGGACGCTTTAGGGTCCAGGGGAGGGTACGACAACGCTTTAGGGGGAGCGTACGTGTGAGGGCGCGGGTTAGTGTTAGCGTACGGGTTAGGATTAGGGGACGGGTGAGGGTCAGGCTTCGGGGAAGTGTTAGGGTTAGGTTTCGGGCTAGGGTTAGGGTTAGGGGACGGGGACGGTTTAGGGTCCAGGGGAGGGTACGACAACGCTTTAGGGGGAGGGTACGTGTGAGGGCGCGGGTTAGTGTTAGCGTACGGGTTAGGATTATGGGACGGGTGAGTGTCAGGCTTCGGGGAAAGGTTAGGGTTAGGGTTCGGGCTAGGGTTAGGGTTAGGGGACAGGGACGGTTTAGGGTCTAAGGGAGGGTACGACAACGCTTTAGGGGGAGCGTACGTGTGAGGGCGCGGGTTAGTGTTAGCGTACGGGTTAGGAGTAGGGGACGTGTGAGTGTCAGGCTTCGGGGAAGGGTTAGGGTTAGGGTTCGGGCTAGGGTTAGGGTTAGGGGACGGGGACGGTTTAGGGTCCAGGGGAGGGTACGACAACGCTTTAGGGGGAGCGTACGTGTGAGGGCGCGGGTTAGTGTCAGCGTACGGGTTAGGATTAGGGGACGGGTGAGGGTCAGGCTTCGGGGAAGTGTTAGGGTTAGGGTTCGGGCTAGGGTTAGGGTTAGGGGACGGGGACGGTTTAGGGTCCAGGGGAGGGTACGACAACGCTTTAGGGGGAGCGTACGCGTGAGGGCGCGGGTTAGTGTTAGCATACGGGTTAGGATTAGGGGACGGGTGAGGGTCAGGCTTCGGGGAAGGGTTAGGGTTAGGGTTCGGGCTAGGGTTAGGGTTAGGGGACGGGGACGGTTTAGGGTCCAGGGGAGGGTACGACAGTGCTTTAGGGGGAGCGTACGTGTGAGGGCGCGGGTTAGTGTTAGCGTACGGGTTAGGGTTAGGGGACGGGTGAGGGTCAGGCTTCGGGGAAGGGTTAGGGTTAGGGTTCGGGCTAGGGTTAGGGTTAGGGGACGGGGATGGTTTAGGGTCCAGGGGAGGGTACAACAACGCTTTAGGGGGAGCGTACGTGTGAGGGCGCGGGTTAGTGTTAGCGTACGGGTTAGGATTAGGGGACGGGTGAGTGTCAGGCTTCGGGGAAGTGTTAGGGTTAGGGTTCGGGCTAGGGTTAGGGTTTTGGGACGGGGACGGTTTAGGGGCCAGGGGAGGGTACCACAATGCTTTAGGGGGAGCGTAACCGTGAGAGCGCGGGTTAGTGTTAGCGTACGGGTTAGGATTAGGGGACGGGTGAGGGTCAGGCTTCGGGGAAGGGTTAGGGTTAGGGTTCGGGCTAGGGTTAGGGTTAGGGGATGGGGACGGTTTAGGGTCCAGGGGAGGGTACGACAACGGTTTAGGGGGAGCGTACGTGTGAGGGCGCGGGTTAGTGTCAGCGTACGGTTTAGGGTTAGGGGACGGGTGAGGGTCAGGCTTCGGGGAAGGGTTAGGGTTAGGGTTCGGACTAGGGTTAGGGTTAGGGGACGGGGACGGTTTAGGGTCCAGGGGAGGGTACGACAATGCTTTAGGGGGAGCGTACGCGTGAGGGCGCGGGTTAGTGTTAGCGTACGGGTTAGGATTAGGGGACGGGTGAGGGTCAGGCTTCGGGGAAGGGTTAGGGTTAGGGTTCGGGCTAGGGTTAGGGTTAGGGGACGGGGACGGTTTAGGGTCCAGGGGAGGGTACGACAACGCTTAAGGGGGAGCGTACGCGTGAGGACGCGGGTTAGTGTTAGCGTACGGGTTAGGATTAGGGGACGGGTGATGGTCAGGCTTCGGGGAAGGGTTAGGGTTAGGGTTCGGGCTAGGGTTAGGGTTAGGGGACGGGGACGGTTTAGGGTCCAGGGGAGGGTACGACAACGCTTTAGGGGGAGCGTACGTGTGAGGGCGCGGGTTAGTGTTAGCGTACGGGTTAGGATTAGTGGACGTGTGAGGGTCAGGCTTCGGGGAAGGTTTAGTTTTAGGGTTCGGGCTAGGGTTAGGTTTAGGGGACGGGGACGGTTTAGGGTCCAGGGGAGGGTACGACAACGCTTTAGGGGGAGCGTACGTGTGAGGGCGTGGGTTAGTGTTAGCGTACGGGTAAGGATTATGGGACGGGTGAGGGTCAGGTTTCGGGGAAGGGTTAGGCTTAGGGTTCGGGCTAGGGTTAGGGTTAGGGGACGGGGACGGTTTAGGGTCCAGGCGAGGGTAGGACAACGCTTTAGGGGGAGCGTACATGTGAGGGCGTGGGTTAGTGTTAGCGTACGGGTTAGGATTAGGGGACGGGTGAGGGTCAGGCTTCGGGGAAGGGTTAGGGTTAGGCTTCGGGCTAGGGTTAGGGTTAGGGGACGGGGACGGTTTAGGGTCCAGGGGAGGGTACGACAACGCTTTAGGGGGAGCGTACGTGTGAGGGCGCGGGTTAGTGTTAGCGTACGGGTTAGGATTATGGGACGGGTGAGGGTCAGGCTTCGGGGAAGGGTTAGGGTTAGGCTTCGGGCTAGGGTTAGGGTTAGGGGTCGGGGACGGTTTAGGGTCCAGGGGAGGGTACGACAACGCTTTAGGGGGAGCGTACGTGTGAGAGCGCAGGTTAGTGTTAGCGTACAGGTTAGCTTTAGAGGACGGGTGAGGGTCAAGCTTCGGGGAAGTGTTAGGGTTAGCGTTCGGGCTAGGGTTAGGATTAGGGGACGGGGACGCTTTAGGGTCCAGGGGAGGGTACGACAACGCTTTAGGGGGAGCGTACATGTGAGGGCGCGGGTTAGTGTTAGCGTACGGGTTAGGATTAGGGGACGGGTGAGGGTCAGGCTTCGGGGACGTGTTAGGCTTAGGGTTCGGGCTGGGTTAGGGTTAGGGGACGGGGACGGTTTAGGGTCCAGGGAAGGGTACGACAGCGCTTTAGGGGGAGCGTACGTGTGAGGGCGCGGGTTAGTGTTAGCGTATGGTTTAGGATTAGGGGACGGATGAGGGTCAGGCTTCGGTGAAGTGTAAGGGTTAGGGTTCGGCCTAGGGTTAGGGTTAGGGGACGGGGACGGTTTAGGGTCCAGGGGAGGGTACGACAACGCTTTAGGGCGAGCGTACGTGTGAGGGCGCGGGTTAGTGTTAGCGTACGGGTTAGGATTAGGGGACGGGTGAGGGTTAGGCTTCGGGGAAGGGTTAGGCTTAGGGTTCGGGCTAGGGTTAGGGTTAGGGGACGGGGAATGTTTAGGGTCCAGGGGAGTGTACGACAACGCTTTAGGGGGAGCGTACGTGTGAGGGCGCGGGTTAGTGTTAGCGTACGGGTTAGGATTAGGGGACGGGTGAGGGTCAGGCTTCGGGGAAGGGTTAGGGTTAGGGTTCGGGCTAGGGTTAATGAGAGGGGACGGGGATGGTTTAGGGTCCAGGGGAGGGTACGACAACGCTTTAGGGGGAGCGTACGCGTGAGGGCGCGGGTTAGTGTTAGCGTACGGGTTAGGATTAGGGGACGGATGAGAGTCAGGCTTCGGGGAAGGGTTAGGGTTAGGGTTCGGGCTAGGGTTAGGGTTAGGGGACGGGGACGGTTTAGGGTCCAGGGGAGGGTACGACAACGCTTTAGGGGGAGCGTACGCGTGAGGGCGCGGGTTAGTGTTAGCGTACGTGTTAGGATTAGGGAACGGGTGAGGGTCAGGCTTCGGGGAAGGGTTAGGGTTAGGGTTCGGGCTAGGGTTAGGGTTAGGGGACGGGGACGGTTTAGGGTCCAGGGGAGGGTACGACAACGCTTTAGGGGGAGCGTACGTGTGAGGGCGCGGGTTAGTGTTAGCGTACGGTTTAGGGTTAGGGGACGGGTGAGGGTCAGGCTTCGGGGAAGTGTTAGGGTTAGGGTTCGGGCTAGGGTTAGGGTTAGGGTACGGGGACGGTTTAGGGTCCAGGGGAGGGTACGACAACGCTTTAGGGGGAGCGTACGTGTGAGGGCGCGGGTTAGTGTTAGCGTACGGGTTCGGATTAGGGGACGGGTGAGGGTCAGGCTTCGGGGAAGGATTAGGGTTAGGGTTCGGGCTAGGGTTAGGGTTAGGGGACGGGGACGGTTTAGGGTCCAGGGGAGGGTACGACAACGCTTTAGGGGGAGCGTACTTGTGAGGGCGCGGGTTAGTGTTAGCGTACGGGTTAGGATTAGGGGATGGGTGAGGGTCAGGCTTCGGGGAAGGGTTAGGGTTAGGTTTCGGACTAGGGTTAGGGTTAGGGGACGGGGACGGTTTAGGGTCCAGGGGAGGGTACGACAACGCTTTAGGGGGAGCGTACGTGTGAGGGCGCGGGTTAGTGTTAGCGTACGGGTTAGGATTAGGGGATGGGTGAGGGTCAGGCTTCGGGGAAGGGTTAGGGTTAGGGTTCGGACTAGGGTTAGGGTTAGGGGACGGGGACGGTTTAGGGTCCAGGGGAGGGTACGACAACGCTTTAGGGGGAGCGTACGTGTGAGGGCGCGGGTTAGTGTTAGCGTACGGTTTAGGATTAGGGGACGGGTGAGAGTCAGGCTTCGTGGAAGGGTTAGGGTTAGGGTTCGGGCTAGGGTAAGGGTTAGGGGACGGGGACGGTTTAGGTTCCAGGGGAGGGTACGACAACGCTTTAGGGGGAGTGTACGTGTGAGGGCGCGGGTTAGTGTTAGCGTACGGGTTAGGATTATGGAACGGGTGAGGGTCAGGCTTCGGGGAAGGGTTAGGGTTAGGGTTCGGGCTAGGGTTAGGGTTAGGGGACGGGGACGGTTTAGGGTCCAGGGGAGGGTACGACAACGCTTTAGGGGGAGCGTACGTGTGAGGGCGCGGGTTAGTGTTAGCGTACGGGTTAGGATTAGGGGACGGGTGAGGGTCAGGCTTCGGGGAAGGGTTAGGGTTAGGGTTCGGGCTAGGGTTAGGGTTAGGGGACGGGGACGGTTTAGGGTCCAGGGGAGGGTACGACAACGCTTTAGGGGGTGCGTTTGTGTGAGGGCGCGGGTTAGTGTTAGCGTACGGGTTAGGATTAGGGGACGGGTGAGGGTCAGGCTTCGGGGAAGGGTTAGGGTTAGGGTTCGGGCAAGAGTTAGGGTTAGGGGACGGGGACGGTTTAGGGTCCAGGGGAGGGTACGACAACGCTTTAGGGGGAGCGTACGTGTGAGGGCGTGGGTTAGTGTAAGCGTACGGGTTAGGATTAGAGGACGGGTGAGGGTCAGGCTTCGGGGAAGGGTTAGAGTTAGCGTTCGGGCTAGGGTTAGGGTTAGGGGACGGGGACGGTTTAGGGTCCAAGGGAGGGTACGACAACGCTTTAGGGGGAGCGTACGCGTGAGGGTTAGGGTTAGTGTTAGCATATTGGTTAGGATTAGGGGACGGATGAGGGTCAGGCGTCGGGGAAGGGTTAGGTTTAGGGTTCGGGCTAGGGTTAGGGTTAGGGGACGGGGACGGTTTAGGGTCCAGGGGAGGGTACGACAACGCTTTAGGGGGAGCGTAGGTGTGAGGGCGTGGGTTAGTGTTAGCGTACGGTTTAGGGTTAGGGGAAGGGTGAGGGTCAGGCTTCGGGGAAGGGTTAGGGTTAGCGTTCGGGCTAGGGTTAGTGTTAGGGGACGGGGACGGTTTAGGGTCCAGGGGAGGGTACGACAACGCTTTAGGGGGAGCGTACGTGTGAGGGCGCGGGTTAGTGTTAGCGTACGGGTTAGGATTAGGGGACGGGTGAGGGTCAGGCTTCGGGGAAGTGTTAGGGTTAGGTTTCGGGCTAGGGTTAGGGTTAGGGGACGGGGACGGTTTAGGGTCCAGGGGAGGGTACGACAACGCTTTAGGGGGAGGGTACGTGTGAGGGCGCGGGTTAGTGTTAGCGTACGGGTTAGGATTATTGGACGGGTGAGTGTCAGGCTTCGGGGAAAGGTTAGGTTTAGGGTTCTGGCTAGGGTTAGGGTTAGGGGAAGGGGACGGTTTAGGGTCTAAGGGAGGGTACGACAACGCTTTAGGGGGAGCGTACGTGTGAGGGCGTGGGTTAGTGTTAATGTACGGGTTAGGATTAGGGGACGGGTGAGGGTCAGGCTTCGGGGAAGTGTTAGGGATAGGGTTCTGGCTAGGGTTAGGGTTAGGGGACGGGGACGGTTTAGGGTCCAGGGGAGGGTACGACAACGCTTTAGGGGGAGCGTACGTGTGAGGGCGAGGGTTAGTGTTAGCGTATGGGTTAGGATTAGGGGACGGGTGAGTGTCAGGCTTCGGGGAAGGGTTAGGGTTAGGGTTCGGACTAGGGTTAGGGGACGGGGACGGTTTAGGGTCCAGGGGAGGGTACGACAACGCTTTAGGGGGAGCGTACGTGTGAGGGCGCGGGTTAGTGTTAGCGTATGGGTTAGGATTAGGGGACGGGTGAGGGTCAGGCTTCGGGGAAGGGTTAGGGTTAGGGTTCGGACTAGGGTTAGGTTTAGGGGACGGGGACGGTTTAGGGTCCTGGGGAGGGTACGACAACGCTTTAGGGGGAGCGTACGTGTGAGGGCGCGGGTTAGTGTTAGCGTACGGGTTAGGATTAGGGGACGGGTGAGGGTCAGGCTTCGGGGAAGGGTTAGGGTTAGGGTTCGGGCTAGGGTTAGGGTTAGGGGACGGGGACGGTTTAGGGTCCAGGGGAGGGTACGACAACGCTTAAGGGGGAGCGTACGCGTGAGGACGCGGGTTAGTGTTAGCGTACGGGTTAGGATTAGGGGACGGGTGAGGGTCAGGCTTCGGGGAAGCGTTATGGTTAGGGTTCAGGCTAGGGTTAGGTTTAGGGGACGGGGACGGTTTAGGGTCCAGGGGAGGGTACGACAACGCTTTAGGGGGAGCGTACGTGTGAGGGCGCGGGTTAGTGTTAGCGTACGGGTTAGGACTAGGGGACGTGTGAGGGTCAGGCTTCGGGGAAGGTTTAGTTTTAGGGTTCGGTCTAGGGTTAGGTTTAGGGGACGGGGACGGTTTAGGGTCCAGGGGAGGGTACGACAACGCTTTAGGGGGAGCGTACGTGTGAGGGCGCGGGTTAGTGTTAGCGTACGGGTTAGGATTATGGGATGGGTGAGGGTCAGGCTTCGGGAAAGGGTTAGGCTTAGGGTTCGGGCTAGGGTTAGGGTTAGGGGACGGGGACGGTTTAGGGTCCAGGGGAGGGTACGACAACGCTTTAGGCGGAGCGTACGTGTGAGGGCGCGGGTTAGTGTTAGCGTACGGGTTAGGATTATGGGACGGGTGAGGGTCAGGCTTCGGGGAAGGGTTAGGGTTAGGCTTCGGGCTAGGGTTAGGGTTAGGGGTCGGGGACGGTTTAGGGTCCAGGGGAGGGTACGACAACGCTTTAGGGGGAGCGTACGTGTGAGAGCGCAGGTTAGTGTTAGCGTACAGGTTAGGTTTAGAGGACGGGTGAGGGTCAAGCTTCGGGGAAGTGTTAGGGTTAGCGTTCGGGCTAGGGTTAGGGTTAGGGGACGGGGACGCTTTAGGGTCCAGGGGAGGGTACGACAACGCTTTAGGGGGAGCGTACATGTGAGGGCGCGGGTTAGTGTTAGCGTACGGGTTAGGATTAGGGGACGGGTGAGGGTCAGGCTTCGGGGAAGTGTTAGGGTTAGCGTTCGGGCTAGGGTTAGGGTTAGGGGACGGGGACGCTTTAGGGTCCAGGGGAGGGTACGACAACGCTTTAGGGGGAGCGTACGTGTGAGGGCGCGGGTTAGTGTTAGCGTACGGGTTAGGATTAGGGGACGGGTGAGGGTCAGGCTTCGGGGAAGTGTTAGGGTTAGCGTTCGGGCTAGGGTTAGGGTTAGGGGACGGGGACGCTTTAGGGTCCAGGGGAGGGTACGACAACGCTTTAGGGGGAGCGTACATGTGAGGGCGCGGGTTAGTGTTAGCGTACGGGTTAGGATTAGGGGACGGGTGAGGGTCAGGCTTCGGGGACGTGTTAGGCTTAGGGTTCGGGCTAGGGTTAGGGTTAGGGGACGGGGACGGTTTAGGGTCCAGGGAAGGGTACGACAGCGCTTTAGGGGGAGCGTACGTGTGAGGGCGCGGGTTAGTGTTAGCGTATGGTTTAGGATTAGGGGACGGATGAGGGTCAGGCTTCGGTGAAGTGTAAGGGTTAGGGTTCGGCCTAGGGTTAGGGTTAGGGGACGGGGACGGTTTTGGGTCCAGGGGAGGGTACGACAATGCTTTAGGGCGAGCGTACGTGTGAGGGCGCGGGTTAGTGTTAGCGTACGTGTTAGGATTATGGGACGGATGAGGGTCAGGCTTCGGGGAAGGGTTAGGTTTAGGTTTCGGGCTAGGGTTAGGGTTAGGGGACGGGGATGGTTTAGGGTCCAGGGGAGGGTACGACATCGCTTTAGGGGGAGCGTACGTGTGAGGGCGTGGGTTAGTGTTAGCTTACGGGTTAGGATTAGGGGACGGGTGAGGGTTAGGCTTCGGGGAAGGGTTAGGCTTAGGGTTCGGGCTAGGGTTAGGGTTAGGGGACGGGGAATGTTTAGGGTCCAGGGGAGTGTACGACAACGCTTTAGGGGGAGCGTACGTGTGAGGGCGCGGGTTAGTGTTAGCGTACGGGTTAGGATTAGGGGACGGGTGAGGGTCAGGCTTCGGGGAAGGGTTAGGGTTAGGGTTCGGGCTAGGGTTAATGAGAGGGGACGGGGATGGTTTAGGGTCCAGGGGAGGGTACGACAACGCTTTAGGGGGAGCGTACGCGTGAGGGCGCGGGTTAGTGTTAGCGTACGGGTTAGGATTAGGGGACGGGTGAGAGTCAGGCTTCGGGGAAGCGTTAGGGTTAGGGTTCGGGCTAGGGTTAGGGTTAGGGGACGGGGATGGTTTAGGGTCCAGGGGAGGGTACGACAACGCTTTAGGGGGAGCGTACGCGTGAGGGCGCGGGTTAGTGTTAGCGTACGTGTTAGGATTAGGGAACGGGTGAGGGTCAGGCTTCGGGGAAGGGTTAGGGTTAGGGTTCGGGCTAGGGTTAGGGTTAGGGGACGGGGACGGTTTAGGGTCCAGGGGAGGGTACGACAACGCTTTAGGGGGAGCGTACGTGTGAGGGCGCGGGTTAGTGTTAGCGTACGGGTTAGGATTAGGGGATGGGTGAGGGTCAGGCTTCGGGGAAGGGTTAGGGTTAGGGTTCGGACTAGGGTTAGGGTTAGGGGACGGTGACGGTTTAGGGTCCAGGGGAGGGTACAACAACGCTTTAGGGGGAGCGTACGTGTGAGGGCGCGGGTTAGTGTTAGCGTACGGTTTAGGGTTAGGGGACGGGTGAGGGTCAGGCTTCGGGGAAGTGTTAGGGTTAGGGTTCGGGCTAGGGTTAGGGTTAGGGTACGGGGACGGTTTAGGGTCCAGGGGAGGGTACGACAACGCTTTAGGGGGAGCGTACGTGTGAGGGCGCGGGTTAGTGTTAGCGTACGGGTTCGGATTAAGGGACGGGTGAGGGTCAGGCTTCGGGGAAGGATTAGGGTTAGGGTTCGGGCTAGGGTTAGGGTTAGGGGACGGGGACGGTTTAGGGTCCAGGGGAGGGTACGACAACGCTTTAGGGGGAGCGTACGTGTGAGGGCGCGGGTTAGTGTTAGCGTACGGGTTAGGATTAGGGGATGGGTGAGGGTCAGGCTTCGGGGTAGGGTTAGGGTTAGGGTTCGGACTAGGGTTAGGGTTAGGGGACGGGGACGGTTTAGGGTCCAGGGGAGGGTACGACAACGCTTTAGGGGGAGCGTACGTGTGAGGGCGCGGGTTAGTGTTAGCGTACGGGTTAGGATTAGGGGATGGGTGAGGGTCAGGCTTCGGGGAAGGGTTAGGGTTAGGGTTCGGACTAGGGTTAGGGTTAGGGGACGGGGACGGTTTAGGGTCCAGGGGAGGGTACGACAACGCTTTAGGGGGAGCGTACGTGTGAGGGCGCGGGTTAGTGTTAGCGTGCGGTTTAGGATTAGGGGACGGGTGAGGGTCAGGCTTCGTGGAAGGGTTAGGGTTAGGGTTCGGGCTAGGGTTAGGGTTAGGGGACGGGGACGGTTTAGGGTCCAGGGGAGGGTACGACAACGCTTAAGGGGGAGCGTACGCGTGAGGACGCGGGTTAGTGTTAGCGTACGGGTTAGGATTAGGGGACGGGTGAGGGTCAGGCTTCGGGGAAGGGTTAGGGTTAGGGTTCGGGCTAGGGTTAGGGTTAGGGGACGGGGACGGTTTAGGGTCCAGGGGAGGGTACGACAACGCTTTAGGGGGAGCGTACGTGTGAGGGCGCGGGTTAGTGTTAGCGTACGGGTTAGGATTAGTGGACGTGTGAGGGTCAGGCTTCGGGGAAGGTTTAGTTTTAGGGTTCGGGCTAGGGTTAGGTTTAGGGGACGGGGACGGTTTAGGGTCCAGGGGAGGGTACGACAACGCTTTAGGGGGAGCGTACGTGTGAGGGCGTGGGTTAGTGTTAGCGTACGGGTAAGGATTATGGGACGGGTGAGGGTCAGGTTTCGGGGAAGGGTTAGGCTTAGGGTTCGGGCTAGGGTTAGGGTTAGGGGACGGGGACGGTTTAGGGTCCAGGCGAGGGTAGGACAACGCTTTAGGGGGAGCGTACATGTGAGGGCGCGGGTTAGTGTTAGCGTACGGGTTAGGATTAGGGGACGGGTGAGGGTCAGGCTTCGGGGAAGGGTTAGGGTTAGGGTTCGGGCTAGGGTTAGGGTTAGGGGACGGGGACGGTTTAGGGTCCAGGGGAGGGTACGACAACGCTTTAGGGGGAGCGTACGTGTGAGGGCGCGGGTTAGTGTAAGCGTACGGGTTAGGATTAGAGGACGGGTGAGGGTCAGGCTTCGGGGAAGGGTTAGAGTTAGGGTTCGGTCTAGGTTTAGGGTTAGGGGACGGGGACGATTTAGGGTCCAAGGGAGGGTACGACAACGCTTTAGGGGGAGCGTACGTGTGAGGGCGCGGGTTAGTGTTAGCGTACGGGTTAGGATTAGGGGACGGGTGAGGGTCAGGCTTCGGGGAAGGGTTAGGGTTAGGCTTCGGGCTAGGGTTAGGGTTAGGGGTCGGGGACGGTTTAGGGTCCAGGGGAGGGTACGACAACGCTTTAGGGGGAGCGTACGTGTGAGAGCGCAGGTTAGTGTTAGCGTACAGGTTAGGTTTAGAGGACGGGTGAGGGTCAGGCTTCGGGGAAGGGTTAGGGTTAGCGTTCGGGCTAGGGTTAGGATTAGGGGCGGGGACGCTTTAGGGTCCAGGGGAGGGTACGACAACGCTTTAGGGGGAGCGTACGTGTGAGGGCGCGGGTTAGTGTTAGCGTACGGGTTAGGATTAGGGGACGGGTGAGGGTCAGGCTTCGGGGAAGTGTTAGGGTTAGGGTTCGGGCTAGGGTTAGGGTTAGGGGACGGGGACGGTTTAGGGTCCAGGGGAGGGTACGACAACGCTTTAGGGGGAGCGTACGCGTGAGGGCGCGGGTTAGTGTTAGCATACGGGTTAGGATTAGGGGACGGGTGAGGGTCAGGCTTCGGGGAAGGGTTAGGGTTAGGGTTCGGGCTAGGGTTAGGGTTAGGGGACGGGGACGGTTTAGGGTCCAGGGGAGGGTACGACAGTGCTTTAGGGGGAGCGTACGTGTGAGGGCGCGGGTTAGTGTTAGCGTACGGGTTAGGGTTAGGGGACGGGTGAGGGTCAGGCTTCGGGGAAGGGTTAGGGTTAGGGTTCGGGCTAGGGTTAGGGTTAGGGGACGGGGATGGTTTAGGGTCCAGGGGAGGGTACAACAACGCTTTAGGGGGAGCGTACGTGTGAGGGCGCGGGTTAGTGTTAGCGTACGGGTTAGGATTAGGGGACGGGTGAGTGTCAGGCTTCGGGGAAGTGTTAGGGTTAGGGTTCGGGCTAGGGTTAGGGTTTTGGGACGGGGACGGTTTAGGGGCCAGGGGAGGGTACCACAATGCTTTAGGGGGAGCGTAACCGTGAGAGCGCGGGTTAGTGTTAGCGTACGGGTTAGGATTAGGGGACGGGTGAGGGTCAGGCTTCGGGGAAGGGTTAGGGTTAGGGTTCGGGCTAGGGTTAGGGTTAGGGGATGGGGACGGTTTAGGGTCCAGGGGAGGGTACGACAACGGTTTAGGGGGAGCGTACGTGTGAGGGCGCGGGTTAGTGTCAGCGTACGGTTTAGGGTTAGGGGACGGGTGAGGGTCAGGCTTCGGGGAAGGGTTAGGGTTAGGGTTCGGACTAGGGTTAGGGTTAGGGGACGGGGACGGTTTAGGGTCCAGGGGAGGGTACGACAATGCTTTAGGGGGAGCGTACGCGTGAGGGCGCGGGTTAGTGTTAGCGTACGGGTTAGGATTAGGGGACGGGTGAGGGTCAGGCTTCGGGGAAGGGTTAGGGTTAGGGTTCGGGCTAGGGTTAGGGTTAGGGGACGGGGACGGTTTAGGGTCCAGGGGAGGGTACGACAACGCTTAAGGGGGAGCGTACGCGTGAGGACGCGGGTTAGTGTTAGCGTACGGGTTAGGATTAGGGGACGGGTGATGGTCAGGCTTCGGGGAAGGGTTAGGGTTAGGGTTCGGGCTAGGGTTAGGGTTAGGGGACGGGGACGGTTTAGGGTCCAGGGGAGGGTACGACAACGCTTTAGGGGGAGCGTACGTGTGAGGGCGCGGGTTAGTGTTAGCGTACGGGTTAGGATTAGTGGACGTGTGAGGGTCAGGCTTCGGGGAAGGTTTAGTTTTAGGGTTCGGGCTAGGGTTAGGGTTAGGGGTCGGGGACGGTTTAGGGTCCAGGGGAGGGTACGACAACGCTTTAGGGGGAGCGTACGTGTGAGAGCGCAGGTTAGTGTTAGCGTACAGGTTAGGTTTAGAGGACGGGTGAGGGTCAGGCTTCGGGGAAGGGTTAGGGTTAGCGTTCGGGCTAGGGTTAGGATTAGGGGCGGGGACGCTTTAGGGTCCAGGGGAGGGTACGACAACGCTTTAGGGGGAGCGTACGTGTGAGGGCGCGGGTTAGTGTTAGCGTACGGGTTAGGATTAGGGGACGGGTGAGGGTCAGGCTTCGGGGAAGTGTTAGGGTTAGGGTTCGGGCTAGGGTTAGGGTTAGGGGACGGGGACGGTTTAGGGTCCAGGGGAGGGTACGACAACGCTTTAGGGGGAGCGTACGCGTGAGGGCGCGGGTTAGTGTTAGCATACGGGTTAGGATTAGGGGACGGGTGAGGGTCAGGCTTCGGGGAAGGGTTAGGGTTAGGGTTCGGGCTAGGGTTAGGGTTAGGGGACGGGGACGGTTTAGGGTCCAGGGGAGGGTACGACAGTGCTTTAGGGGGAGCGTACGTGTGAGGGCGCGGGTTAGTGTTAGCGTACGGGTTAGGGTTAGGGGACGGGTGAGGGTCAGGCTTCGGGGAAGGGTTAGGGTTAGGGTTCGGGCTAGGGTTAGGGTTAGGGGACGGGGATGGTTTAGGGTCCAGGGGAGGGTACAACAACGCTTTAGGGGGAGCGTACGTGTGAGGGCGCGGGTTAGTGTTAGCGTACGGGTTAGGATTAGGGGACGGGTGAGTGTCAGGCTTCGGGGAAGTGTTAGGGTTAGGGTTCGGGCTAGGGTTAGGGTTTTGGGACGGGGACGGTTTAGGGGCCAGGGGAGGGTACCACAATGCTTTAGGGGGAGCGTAACCGTGAGAGCGCGGGTTAGTGTTAGCGTACGGGTTAGGATTAGGGGACGGGTGAGGGTCAGGCTTCGGGGAAGGGTTAGGGTTAGGGTTCGGGCTAGGGTTAGGGTTAGGGGATGGGGACGGTTTAGGGTCCAGGGGAGGGTACGACAACGGTTTAGGGGGAGCGTACGTGTGAGGGCGCGGGTTAGTGTCAGCGTACGGTTTAGGGTTAGGGGACGGGTGAGGGTCAGGCTTCGGGGAAGGGTTAGGGTTAGGGTTCGGACTAGGGTTAGGGTTAGGGGACGGGGACGGTTTAGGGTCCAGGGGAGGGTACGACAATGCTTTAGGGGGAGCGTACGCGTGAGGGCGCGGGTTAGTGTTAGCGTACGGGTTAGGATTAGGGGACGGGTGAGGGTCAGGCTTCGGGGAAGGGTTAGGGTTAGGGTTCGGGCTAGGGTTAGGGTTAGGGGACGGGGACGGTTTAGGGTCCAGGGGAGGGTACGACAACGCTTAAGGGGGAGCGTACGCGTGAGGACGCGGGTTAGTGTTAGCGTACGGGTTAGGATTAGGGGACGGGTGATGGTCAGGCTTCGGGGAAGGGTTAGGGTTAGGGTTCGGGCTAGGGTTAGGGTTAGGGGACGGGGACGGTTTAGGGTCCAGGGGAGGGTACGACAACGCTTTAGGGGGAGCGTACGTGTGAGGGCGCGGGTTAGTGTTAGCGTACGGGTTAGGATTAGTGGACGTGTGAGGGTCAGGCTTCGGGGAAGGTTTAGTTTTAGGGTTCGGGCTAGGGTTAGGTTTAGGGGACGGGGACGGTTTAGGGTCCAGGGGAGGGTACGACAACGCTTTAGGGGGAGCGTACGTGTGAGGGCGTGGGTTAGTGTTAGCGTACGGGTAAGGATTATGGGACGGGTGAGGGTCAGGTTTCGGGGAAGGGTTAGGCTTAGGGTTCGGGCTAGGGTTAGGGTTAGGGGACGGGGACGGTTTAGGGTCCAGGCGAGGGTAGGACAACGCTTTAGGGGGAGCGTACATGTGAGGGCGTGGGTTAGTGTTAGCGTACGGGTTAGGATTAGGGGACGGGTGAGGGTCAGGCTTCGGGGAAGGGTTAGGGTTAGGCTTCGGGCTAGGGTTAGGGTTAGGGGACGGGGACGGTTTAGGGTCCAGGGGAGGGTACGACAACGCTTTAGGGGGAGCGTACGTGTGAGGGCGCGGGTTAGTGTTAGCGTACGGGTTAGGATTATGGGACGGGTGAGGGTCAGGCTTCGGGGAAGGGTTAGGGTTAGGCTTCGGGCTAGGGTTAGGGTTAGGGGTCGGGGACGGTTTAGGGTCCAGGGGAGGGTACGACAACGCTTTAGGGGGAGCGTACGTGTGAGAGCGCAGGTTAGTGTTAGCGTACAGGTTAGCTTTAGAGGACGGGTGAGGGTCAAGCTTCGGGGAAGTGTTAGGGTTAGCGTTCGGGCTAGGGTTAGGATTAGGGGACGGGGACGCTTTAGGGTCCAGGGGAGGGTACGACAACGCTTTAGGGGGAGCGTACATGTGAGGGCGCGGGTTAGTGTTAGCGTACGGGTTAGGATTAGGGGACGGGTGAGGGTCAGGCTTCGGGGACGTGTTAGGCTTAGGGTTCGGGCTAGGGTTAGGGTTAGGGGACGGGGACGGTTTAGGGTCCAGGGAAGGGTACGACAGCGCTTTAGGGGGAGCGTACGTGTGAGGGCGCGGGTTAGTGTTAGCGTATGGTTTAGGATTAGGGGACGGATGAGGGTCAGGCTTCGGTGAAGTGTAAGGGTTAGGGTTCGGCCTAGGGTTAGGGTTAGGGGACGGGGACGGTTTAGGGTCCAGGGGAGGGTACGACAACGCTTTAGGGCGAGCGTACGTGTGAGGGCGCGGGTTAGTGTTAGCGTACGGGTTAGGATTAGGGGACGGGTGAGGGTTAGGCTTCGGGGAAGGGTTAGGCTTAGGGTTCGGGCTAGGGTTAGGGTTAGGGGACGGGGAATGTTTAGGGTCCAGGGGAGTGTACGACAACGCTTTAGGGGGAGCGTACGTGTGAGGGCGCGGGTTAGTGTTAGCGTACGGGTTAGGATTAGGGGACGGGTGAGGGTCAGGCTTCGGGGAAGGGTTAGGGTTAGGGTTCGGGCTAGGGTTAATGAGAGGGGACGGGGATGGTTTAGGGTCCAGGGGAGGGTACGACAACGCTTTAGGGGGAGCGTACGCGTGAGGGCGCGGGTTAGTGTTAGCGTACGGGTTAGGATTAGGGGACGGATGAGAGTCAGGCTTCGGGGAAGGGTTAGGGTTAGGGTTCGGGCTAGGGTTAGGGTTAGGGGACGGGGACGGTTTAGGGTCCAGGGGAGGGTACGACAACGCTTTAGGGGGAGCGTACGCGTGAGGGCGCGGGTTAGTGTTAGCGTACGTGTTAGGATTAGGGAACGGGTGAGGGTCAGGCTTCGGGGAAGGGTTAGGGTTAGGGTTCGGGCTAGGGTTAGGGTTAGGGGACGGGGACGGTTTAGGGTCCAGGGGAGGGTACGACAACGCTTTAGGGGGAGCGTACGTGTGAGGGCGCGGGTTAGTGTTAGCGTACGGTTTAGGGTTAGGGGACGGGTGAGGGTCAGGCTTCGGGGAAGTGTTAGGGTTAGGGTTCGGGCTAGGGTTAGGGTTAGGGTACGGGGACGGTTTAGGGTCCAGGGGAGGGTACGACAACGCTTTAGGGGGAGCGTACGTGTGAGGGCGCGGGTTAGTGTTAGCGTACGGGTTCGGATTAGGGGACGGGTGAGGGTCAGGCTTCGGGGAAGGATTAGGGTTAGGGTTCGGGCTAGGGTTAGGGTTAGGGGACGGGGACGGTTTAGGGTCCAGGGGAGGGTACGACAACGCTTTAGGGGGAGCGTACTTGTGAGGGCGCGGGTTAGTGTTAGCGTACGGGTTAGGATTAGGGGATGGGTGAGGGTCAGGCTTCGGGGAAGGGTTAGGGTTAGGTTTCGGACTAGGGTTAGGGTTAGGGGACGGGGACGGTTTAGGGTCCAGGGGAGGGTACGACAACGCTTTAGGGGGAGCGTACGTGTGAGGGCGCGGGTTAGTGTTAGCGTACGGGTTAGGATTAGGGGATGGGTGAGGGTCAGGCTTCGGGGAAGGGTTAGGGTTAGGGTTCGGACTAGGGTTAGGGTTAGGGGACGGGGACGGTTTAGGGTCCAGGGGAGGGTACGACAACGCTTTAGGGGGAGCGTACGTGTGAGGGCGCGGGTTAGTGTTAGCGTACGGTTTAGGATTAGGGGACGGGTGAGAGTCAGGCTTCGTGGAAGGGTTAGGGTTAGGGTTCGGGCTAGGGTAAGGGTTAGGGGACGGGGACGGTTTAGGTTCCAGGGGAGGGTACGACAATGCTTTAGGGGGAGTGTACGTGTGAGGGCGCGGGTTAGTGTTAGCGTACGGGTTAGGATTATGGAACGGGTGAGGGTCAGGCTTCGGGGAAGGGTTAGGGTTAGGGTTCGGGCTAGGGTTAGGGTTAGGGGACGGGGACGGTTTAGGGTCCAGGGGAGGGTACGACAACGCTTTAGGGGGAGCGTACGTGTGAGGGCGCGGGTTAGTGTTAGCGTACGGGTTAGGATTAGGGGACGGGTGAGGGTCAGGCTTCGGGGAAGGGTTAGGGTTAGGGTTCGGGCTAGGGTTAGGGTTAGGGGACGGGGACGGTTTAGGGTCCAGGGGAGGGTACGACAACGCTTTAGGGGGTGCGTTTGTGTGAGGGCGCGGGTTAGTGTTAGCGTACGGGTTAGGATTAGGGGACGGGTGAGGGTCAGGCTTCGGGGAAGGGTTAGGGTTAGGGTTCGGGCAAGAGTTAGGGTTAGGGGACGGGGACGGTTTAGGGTCCAGGGGAGGGTACGACAACGCTTTAGGGGGAGCGTACGTGTGAGGGCGTGGGTTAGTGTAAGCGTACGGGTTAGGATTAGAGGACGGGTGAGGGTCAGGCTTCGGGGAAGGGTTAGAGTTAGCGTTCGGGCTAGGGTTAGGGTTAGGGGACGGGGACGGTTTAGGGTCCAAGGGAGGGTACGACAACGCTTTAGGGGGAGCGTACGCGTGAGGGTTAGGGTTAGTGTTAGCATATTGGTTAGGATTAGGGGACGGATGAGGGTCAGGCTTCGGGGAAGGGTTAGGTTTAGGGTTCGGGCTAGGGTTAGGGTTAGGGGACGGGGACGGTTTAGGGTCCAGGGGAGGGTACGACAACGCTTTAGGGGGAGCGTAGGTGTGAGGGCGTGGGTTAGTGTTAGCGTACGGTTTAGGGTTACGGGAAGGGTGAGGGTCAGGCTTCGGGGAAGGGTTAGGGTTAGCGTTCGGGCTAGGGTTAGTGTTAGGGGACGGGGACGGTTTAGGGTCCAGGGGAGGGTACGACAACGCTTTAGGGGGAGCGTACGTGTGAGGGCGCGGGTTAGTGTTAGCGTACGGGTTAGGATTAGGGGACGGGTGAGGGTCAGGCTTCGGGGAAGTGTTAGGGTTAGGTTTCGGGCTAGGGTTAGGGTTAGGGGACGGGGACGGTTTAGGGTCCAGGGGAGGGTACGACAACGCTTTAGGGGGAGGGTACGTGTGAGGGCGCGGGTTAGTGTTAGCGTACGGGTTAGGATTATTGGACGGGTGAGTGTCAGGCTTCGGGGAAAGGTTAGGTTTAAGGTTCTGGCTAGGGTTAGGGTTAGGGGAAGGGGACGGTTTAGGGTCTAAGGGAGGGTACGACAACGCTTTAGGGGGAGCGTACGTGTGAGGGCGTGGGTTAGTGTTAATGTACGGGTTAGGATTAGGGGACGGGTGAGGGTCAGGCTTCGGGGAAGTGTTAGGGATAGGGTTCTGGCTAGGGTTAGGGTTAGGGGACGGGGACGGTTTAGGGTCCAGGGGAGGGTACGACAACGCTTTAGGGGGAGCGTACGTGTGAGGGCGAGGGTTAGTGTTAGCGTATGGGTTAGGATTAGGGGACGGGTGAGTGTCAGGCTTCGGGGAAGGGTTAGGGTTAGGGTTCGGACTAGGGTTAGGGGACGGGGACGGTTTAGGGTCCAGGGGAGGGTACGACAACGCTTTAGGGGGAGCGTACGTGTGAGGGCGCGGGTTAGTGTTAGCGTATGGGTTAGGATTAGGGGACGGGTGAGGGTCAGGCTTCGGGGAAGGGTTAGGGTTAGGGTTCGGACTAGGGTTAGGTTTAGGGGACGGGGACGGTTTAGGGTCCTGGGGAGGGTACGACAACGCTTTAGGGGGAGCGTACGTGTGAGGGCGCGGGTTAGTGTTAGCGTACGGGTTAGGATTAGGGGACGGGTGAGGGTCAGGCTTCGGGGAAGGGTTAGGGTTAGGGTTCGGGCTAGGGTTAGGGTTAGGGGACGGGGACGGTTTAGGGTCCAGGGGAGGGTACGACAACGCTTAAGGGGGAGCGTACGCGTGAGGACGCGGGTTAGTGTTAGCGTACGGGTTAGGATTAGGGGACGGGTGAGGGTCAGGCTTCGGGGAAGCGTTATGGTTAGGGTTCAGGCTAGGGTTAGGTTTAGGGGACGGGGACGGTTTAGGGTCCAGGGGAGGGTACGACAACGCTTTAGGGGGAGCGTACGTGTGAGGGCGCGGGTTAGTGTTAGCGTACGGGTTAGGACTAGGGGACGTGTGAGGGTCAGGCTTCGGGGAAGGTTTAGTTTTAGGGTTCGGTCTAGGGTTAGGTTTAGGGGACGGGGACGGTTTAGGGTCCAGGGGAGGGTACGACAACGCTTTAGGGGGAGCGTACGTGTGAGGGCGCGGGTTAGTGTTAGCGTACGGGTTAGGATTATGGGATGGGTGAGGGTCAGGCTTCGGGAAAGGGTTAGGCTTAGGGTTCGGGCTAGGGTTAGGGTTAGGGGACGGGGACGGTTTAGGGTCCAGGGGAGGGTACGACAACGCTTTAGGCGGAGCGTACGTGTGAGGGCGCGGGTTAGTGTTAGCGTACGGGTTAGGATTATGGGACGGGTGAGGGTCAGGCTTCGGGGAAGGGTTAGGGTTAGGCTTCGGGCTAGGGTTAGGGTTAGGGGTCGGGGACGGTTTAGGGTCCAGGGGAGGGTACGACAACGCTTTAGGGGGAGCGTACGTGTGAGAGCGCAGGTTAGTGTTAGCGTACAGGTTAGGTTTAGAGGACGGGTGAGGGTCAAGCTTCGGGGAAGTGTTAGGGTTAGCGTTCGGGCTAGGGTTAGGGTTAGGGGACGGGGACGCTTTAGGGTCCAGGGGAGGGTACGACAACGCTTTAGGGGGAGCGTACATGTGAGGGCGCGGGTTAGTGTTAGCGTACGGGTTAGGATTAGGGGACGGGTGAGGGTCAGGCTTCGGGGAAGTGTTAGGGTTAGCATTCGGGCTAGGGTTAGGGTTAGGGGACGGGGACGCTTTAGGGTCCAGGGGAGGGTACGACAACGCTTTAGGGGGAGCGTACGTGTGAGGGCGCGGGTTAGTGTTAGCGTACGGGTTAGGATTAGGGGACGGGTGAGGGTCAGGCTTCGGGGAAGTGTTAGGGTTAGCGTTCGGGCTAGGGTTAGGGTTAGGGGACGGGGACGCTTTAGGGTCCAGGGGAGGGTACGACAACGCTTTAGGGGGAGCGTACATGTGAGGGCGCGGGTTAGTGTTAGCGTACGGGTTAGGATTAGGGGACGGGTGAGGGTCAGGCTTCGGGGACGTGTTAGGCTTAGGGTTCGGGCTAGGGTTAGGGTTAGGGGACGGGGACGGTTTAGGGTCCAGGGAAGGGTACGACAGCGCTTTAGGGGGAGCGTACGTGTGAGGGCGCGGGTTAGTGTTAGCGTATGGTTTAGGATTAGGGGACGGATGAGTGTCAGGCTTCGGTGAAGTGTAAGGGTTAGGGTTCGGCCTAGGGTTAGGGTTAGGGGACGGGGACGGTTTAGGGTCCAGGGGAGGGTACGACAACGCTTTAGGGCGAGCGTACGTGTGAGGGCGCGGGTTAGTGTTAGCGTACGTGTTAGGATTATGGGACGGATGAGGGTCAGGCTTCGGGGAAGGGTTAGGTTTAGGTTTCGGGCTAGGGTTAGGGTTAGGGGACGGGGATGGTTTAGGGTCCAGGGGAGGGTACGACATCGCTTTAGGGGGAGCGTACGTGTGAGGGCGCGGGTTAGTGTTAGCTTACGGGTTAGGATTAGGGGACGGGTGAGGGTTAGGCTTCGGGGAAGGGTTAGGCTTAGGGTTCGGGCTAGGGTTAGGGTTAGGGGACGGGGAAGGTTTAGGGTCCAGGGGAGTGTACGACAACGCTTTAGGGGGAGCGTACGTGTGAGGGCGCGGGTTAGTGTTAGCGTACGGGTTAGGATTAGGGGACGGGTGAGGGTCAGGCTTCGGGGAAGGGTTAGGGTTAGGGTTCGGGCTAGGGTTAATGAGAGGGGACGGGGATGGTTTAGGGTCCAGGGGAGGGTACGACAACGCTTTAGGGGGAGCGTACGCGTGAGGGCGCGGGTTAGTGTTAGCGTACGGGTTAGGATTAGGGAACGGGTGAGGGTCAGGCTTCGGGGAAGGGTTAGGGTTAGGGTTCGGGCTAGGGTTAGGGTTAGGGGACGGGGACGGTTTAGGGTCCAGGGGAGGGTACGACAACGCTTTAGGGGGAGCGTACGTGTGAGGGCGCGGGTTAGTGTTAGCGTACGGTTTAGGGTTAGGGGACGGGTGAGGGTCAGGCTTCGGGGAAGTGTTAGGGTTAGGGTTCGGGCTAGGGTTAGGGTTAGGGTACGGGGACGGTTTAGGGTCCAGGGGAGGGTACGACAACGCTTTAGGGGGAGCGTACGTGTGAGGGCGCGGGTTAGTGTTAGCGTACGGGTTCGGATTAGGGGACGGGTGAGGGTCAGGCTTCGGGGAAGGATTAGGGTTAGGGTTCGGGCTAGGGTTAGGGTTAGGGGACGGGGACGGTTTAGGGTCCAGGGGAGGGTACGACAACGCTTTAGGGGGAGCGTACGTGTGAGGGCGCGGGTTAGTGTTAGCGTACGGGTTAGGATTAGGGGATGGTTGAGGGTCAGGCTTCGGGGAAGGGTTAGGGTTAGGGTTCGGACTAGGGTTAGGGTTAGGGGACGGGGACGGTTTAGGGTCCAGGGGAGGGTACGACAACGCTTTAGGGGGAGCGTACGTGTGAGGGCGCGTGTTAGTGTAAGCGTACGGGTTAGGATTAGGGGATGGGTGAGGGTCAGGCTTCGGGGAAGGGTTAGGGTTAGGGTTCGGACTAGGGTTAGGGTTAGGGGACGGGGACGGTTTAGGGTCCAGGGGAGGGTACGACAACGCTTTAGGGGGAGCGTACGTGTGAGGGCGCGGGTTAGTGTTAGCGTACGGTTTAGGATTAGGGGACGGGTGAGGGTCAGGCTTCGTGGAAGGGTTAGGGTTAGGGTTCGGGCTAGGGTAAGGGTTAGGGGACGGGGACGGTTTAGGTTCCAGGGGAGGGTACGACAACGCTTTAGGGGGAGTGTACGTGTAAGGGCGCGGGTTAGTGTTAGCGTACGGGTTAGGATTATGGAACGGGTGAGGGTCAGGCTTCGGGGAAGGGTTAGGGTTAGGGTTCGGGCTAGGGTTAGGGTTAGGGGACGGGGACGGTTTAGGGTCCAGGGGAGGGTACGACAACGCTTTAGGGGGAGCGTACGTGTGAGGGCGCGGGTTAGTGTTAGCGTACGGGTTAGGATTATGGGACGGGTGAGGGTCAGGCTTCGGGGAAGGGTTAGGATTAGGCTTCGGGCTAGGGTTAGGGTTAGGGGTCGGGGACGGTTTAGGGTCCAGGGGAGGGTACGACAACGCTTTAGGGGGAGCGTACGTGTGAGAGCGCAGGTTAGTGTTAGCGTACAGGTTAGGTTTAGAGGACGGGTGAGGGTCAAGCTTCGGGGAAGTGTTAGGGTTAGCGTTCGGGCTAGGGTTAGGATTAGGGGACGGGGACGCTTTAGGGTCCAGGGGAGGGTACGACAACGCTTTAGGGGGAGCGTACGTGTGAGGGCGCGGGTTAGTGTTAGCGTACGGGTTAGGATTAAGGGACGGGTGAGGGTCAGGCTTCGGGGAAGTGTTAGGGTTAGGGTTCGGGCTAGGGTTAGGGTTAGGGTACGGGGACGGTTTAGGGTCCAGGGGAGGGTACGACAACGCTTTAGGGGGAGCGTACATGTGAGGGCGCGGGTTAGTGTTAGCGTACGGGTTAGGATTAGGGGACGGGTGAGGGTCAGGCTTCGGGGACGTGTTAGGCTTAGGGTTCGGGCTAGGGTTAGGGTTAGGGGACGGGGACGGTTTAGGGTCCAGGGAAGGGTACGACAGCGCTTTAGGGGGAGCGTACGTGTGAGGGCGCGGGTTAGTGTTAGCGTATGGTTTAGGATTAGGGGACGGATGAGGGTCAGGCTTCGGTGAAGTGTAAGGGTTAGGGTTCGGCCTAGGGTTAGGGTTAGGGGACGGGGACGGTTTAGGGTCCAGGGGAGGGTACGACAACGCTTTAGGGCGAGCGTACGTGTGAGGGCGCGGGTTAGTGTTAGCGTACGTGTTAGGATTATGGGACGGATGAGGGTCAGGCTTCGGGGAAGGGTTAGGTTTAGGTTTCGGGCTAGGGTTAGGGTTAGGGGACGGGGATGGTTTAGCGTCCAGGGGAGGGTACGACATCGCTTTAGGGGGAGCGTACGTGTGAGGGCGCGGGTTAGTGTTAGCTTACGGGTTAGGATTAGGGGACGGGTGAGGGTTAGGCTTCGGGGAAGTGTTAGGCTTAGGGTTCGGGCTAGGGTTAGGGTTAGGGGACGGGGAATGTTTAGGGTCCAGGGGAGTGTACGACAACGCTTTAGGGGGAGCGTACGTGTGAGGGCGCGGGTTAGTGTTAGCGTACGGGTTAGGATTAGGGGACGGGTGAGGGTCAGGCTTCGGGGAAGGGTTAGGGTTAGGGTTCGGGCTAGGGTTAATGAGAGGGGACGGGGATGGTTTAGGGTCCAGGGGAGGGTACGACAACGCTTTAGGCGGAGCGTACGCGTGAGGGCGCGGGTTAGTGTTAGCGTACGGGTTAGGATTAGGGGACGGGTGAGAGTCAGGCTTCGGGGAAGGGTTAGGGTTAGGGTTCGGGCTAGGGTTAGGGTTAGGGGACGGGGACGGTTTAGGGTCCAGGGGAGGGTACGACAACGCTTTAGGGGGAGCGTACGAGTGAGGGCGCGGGTTAGTGTTAGCGTACGGTTTAGGGTTAGGGGACGGGTGAGGGTCAGGCTTCGGGGAAGTGTTAGGGTTAGGGTTCGGGCTAGGGTTAGGGTTAGGGTACGGGGACGGTTTAGGGTCCAGGGGAGGGTACGACAACGCTTTAGGGGGAGCGTACGTGTGAGGGCGCGGGTTAGTGTTAGCGTACGGGTTCGGATTAGGGGACGGGTGAGGGTCAGGCTTCGGGGAAGGATTAGGGTTAGGGTTCGGGCTAGGGTTAGGGTTAGGGGACGGGGACGGTTTAGGGTCCAGGGGAGGGTACGACAACGCTTTAGGGGGAGCGTACGTGTGAGGGCGCGGGTTAGTGTTAGCGTACGGGTTAGGATTAGGGGATGGGTGAGGGTCAGGCTTCGGGGAAGGGTTAGGGTTAGGGTTCGGACTAGGGTTAGGGTTAGGGGACGGGGACGGTTTAGGGTCCAGGGGAGGGTACGACAACGCTTTAGGGGGAGCGTACGTGTGAGGGCGCGGGTTAGTGTTAGCGTACGGGTTAGGATTAGGGGATGGGTGAGGGTCAGGCTTCGGGGAAGGGTTAGGGTTAGGGTTCGGACTAGGGTTAGGGTTAGGGGACGGGGACGGTTTAGGGTCCAGGGGAGGGTACGACAACGCTTTAGGGGGAGTGTACGTGTGAGGGCGCGGGTTAGTGTTAGCGTACGGGTTAGGATTATGGAACGGGTGAGGGTCAGGCTTCGGGGAAGGGTTAGGGTTAGGGTTCGGGCTAGGGTTAGGGTTAGGGGACGGGGACGGTTTAGGGTCCAGGGGAGGGTACGACAACGCTTTAGGGGGAGCGTACGTGTGAGGGCGCGGGTTAGTGTTAGCGTACGGGTTAGGATTATGGGATGGGTGAGGGTCAGGCTTCGGGGAAGGGTTAGGGTTAGGGTTCGGGCTAGGGTTAGGGTTAGGGGACGGGGACGGTTTAGTGTCCAGGGGAGGGTACGACAACGCTTTAGGGGGAGCGTACGTGTGAGGGCGCGGGTTAGTGTTAGCGTACGGGTTAGGATTAGGGGACGGGTGAGGGTCAGGCTTCGGGGAAGGGTTAGGGTTAGGGTTCGGGCTAGGGTTAGGGTTAGGGGACGGGGACGGTTTAGGGTCCAGGGGAGGGTACGACAACGCTTTAGGGGGTGCGTTTGTGTGAGGGCGCGGGTTAGTGTTAGCGTACGGGTTAGGATTAGGGGACGGGTGAGGGTCAGGCTTCGGGGAAGGGTTAGGGTTAGGGTTCGGGCAAGAGTTAGGGTTAGGGGACGGGGACGGTTTAGGGTCCAGGGGAGGGTACGACAACGCTTTAGGGGGAGCGTACGTGTGAGGGCGTGGGTTAGTGTAAGCGTACGGGTTAGGATTAGAGGACGGGTGAGGGTCAGGCTTCGGGGAAGGGTTAGAGTTAGCGTTCGGGCTAGGGTTAGGGTTAGGGGACGGGGACGGTTTAGGGTCCAAGGGAGGGTACGACAACGCTTTAGGGGGAGCGTACGCTTGAGGGTTAGGGTTAGTGTTAGCGTATTGGTTAGGATTAGGGGACGGATGAGGGTCAGGCTTCGGGGAAGGGTTAGGTTTAGGGTTCGGGCTAGGGTTAGGGTTAGGGGACGGGGACGGTTTAGGGTCCAGGGGAGGGTACGACAACGCTTTAGGGGGAGCGTAGGTGTGAGGGTGTGGGTTAGTGTTAGCGTACGGTTTAGGGTTAGGGGAAGGGTGAGGGTCAGGCTTCGGGGAAGGGTTAGGGTTAGCGTTCGGGCTAGGGTTAGTGTTAGGGGACGGGGACGGTTTAGGGTCCAGGGGAGGGTACGACAACGCTTTAGGGGGAGCGTACGTGTGCGGGCGCGGGTTAGTGTTAGCGTACGGGTTAGGATTAGGGGACGGGTGAGGGTCAGGCTTCGGGGAAGTGTTAGGGTTAGGTTTCGGGCTAGGGTTAGGGTTAGGGGACGGGGACGGTTTAGGGTCCAGGGGAGGGTACGACAACGCTTTAGGGGGAGGGTACGTGTGAGGGCGCGGGTTAGTGTTAGCGTACGGGTTAGGATTATGGGACGGGTGAGTGTCAGGCTTCGGGGAAAGGTTAGGGTTAGGGTTCGGGCTAGGGTTAGGGTTAGGGGACGGGGACGGTTTAGGGTCTAAGGGAGGGTACGACAACGCTTTAGGGGGAGCGTACGTGTGAGGGCGTGGGTTAGTGTTAATGTACGGGTTAGGATTAGGGGACGGGTGAGGGTCAGGCTTCGGGGAAGTGTTAGGGATAGGGTTCGGGCTAGGGTTAGGGTTAGGGGACGGGGACGGTTTAGGGTCCAGGGGAGGGTACGACAACGCTTTAGGGGGAGCGTACGTGTGAGGGCGAGGGTTAGTGTTAGCGTATGGGTTAGGATTAGGGGACGGGTGAGGGTCAGGCTTCGGGGAAGGGTTAGGGTTAGGGTTCGGACTAGGGTTAGGGGACGGGGACGGTTTAGGGTCCAGGGTAGGGTACGACAACGCTTTAGGGGGAGCGTACGTGTGAGGGCGCGGGTTAGTGTTAGCGTATGGGTTAGGATTAGGGGACGGGTGAGGGTCAGGCTTCGGGGAAGGGTTAGGGTTAGGGTTCGGACTAGGGTTAGGGTTAGGGGACGGGGACGGTTTAGGGTCCTGGGGAGGGTACGACAACGCTTTAGGGGGAGCGTACGTGTGAGGGCGCGGGTTAGTGTTAGCGTACGGGTTAGGATTAGGGGACGGGTGAGGGTCAGGCTTCGGGGAAGGGTTAGGGTTAGGGTTCGGGCTAGGGTTAGGGTTAGGGGACGGGGACGGTTTAGGGTCCAGGGGAGGGTACGACAACGCTTAAGGGGGAGCGTACGCGTGAGGACGCGGGTTAGTGTTAGCGTACGGGTTAGGATTAGGGGACGGGTGAGGATCAGGCTTCGGGGAAGCGTTATGGTTAGGGTTCAGGCTAGGGTTAGGTTTAGGGGACGGGGACGGTTTAGGGTCCAGGGGAGGGTACGACAACGCTTTAGGGGGAGCGTACGTGTGAGGGCGCGGGTTAGTGTTAGCGTACGGGTTAGGACTAGGGGACGTGTGAGTGTCAGGCTTCGGGGAAGGTTTAGTTTTAGGGTTCGGTCTAGGGTTAGGTTTAGGGGACGGGGACGGTTTAGGGTCCAGGGGAGGGTACGACAACGCTTTAGGGGGAGCGTACGTGTGAGGGCGCGGGTTAGTGTTAGTGTACGGGTTAGGATTATGGGACGGGTGAGGGTCAGGCTTCGGGAAAGGGTTAGGCTTAGGGTTCGGGCTAGGGTTAGGGTTAGGGGACGGGGACGGTTTAGGGTCCAGGGGAGGGTACGACAACGCTTTAGGCGGAGCGTACGTGTGAGGGCGCGGGTTAGTGTTAGCGTACGGGTTAGGATTATGGGACGGGTGAGGGTCAGGCTTCGGGGAAGTGTTAGGGTTAGGCTTCGGGCTAGGGTTAGGGTTAGGGGTCGGGGACGGTTTAGGGTCCAGGGGAGGGTACGACAACGCTTTAGGGGGAGCGTACGTGTGAGAGCGCAGGTTAGTGTTAGCGTACAGGTTAGGTTTAGAGGACGGGTGAGGGTCAAGCTTCGGGGAAGTGTTAGGGTTAGCGTTCGGGCTAGGGTTAGGGTTAGGGGACGGGGACGCTTTAGGGTACAGGGGAGGGTACGACAACGCTTTAGGGGGACCGTACGTGTGAGGGCGCGGGTTAGTGTTAGCGTACGGGTTAGGATTAGGGGATGGGTGAGGGTCAGGCTTCGGGGAAGTGTTAGGGTTAGGGTTCGGGCTAGGGTTAGGGTTAGGGTACGGGGACGGTTTAGGGTCCAGGGGAGGGTACGACAACGCTTTAGGGGGAGCGTACATGTGAGGGCGCGGGTTAGTGTTAGCGTACGTGTTAGGATTAGGGGACGGGTGAGGGTCAGGCTTCGGGGACGTGTTAGGCTTAGGGTTCGGGCTAGGGTTAGGGTTAGGGGACGGGGACGGTTTAGGGTCCAGGGAAGGGTACGACAGCGCTTTAGGGGGAGCGTACGTGTGAGGGCGCGGGTTAGTGTTAGCGTACGGGTTAGGATTAGGGGACGGGTGAGGGTCAGGCTTCGGGGAAGGGTTAGGGTTAGGGTTCGGTCTAGGGTTAATGATAGGGGACGGGGATGGTTAAGGGTCCAGGGGAGGGTACGACAACGCTTTAGGGGGAGCGTACGCGTGAGGGCGCGGGTTAGTGTTAGCGTACGGGTTAGGATTAGGGGACGGGTGAGAGTCAGGCTTCGGGGAAGGGTTAGGGTTAGGGTTCGGGCTAGGGTTAGGGTTAGGGGACGGGGACGGTTTAGGGTCCAGGGGAGGGTACGACAACGCTTTAGGGGGAGCGTATGCGTGAGGGCGCCGGTTAGTGTTAGCGTACGTGTTAGGATTAGGGAACGGGTGAGGGTCAGGCTTCGGGGAAGGGTTAGGGTTAGGGTTCGGGCTAGGGTTAGGGTTAGGGGACGGGGACGGTTTAGTGTCCAGGGGAGGGTACGACAACACTTTAGGGGGAGCGTACGTGTGAGGGCGCGGGTTAGTGTTAGCGTACGGGTTAGGATTAGGGGATGGGTGAGGGTCAGGCTTCGGGGAAGGGTTAGGGTTAGGTTTCGGACTAGGGTTAGGGTTAGGGGACGGTGACGGTTTAGGGTCCAGGGGAGGGTACAACAACGCTATAGGGGGAGCGTACGTGTGAGGGCGCGGGTTAGTGTTAGCGTACGGTTTAGGGTTAGGGGACGGGTGAGGGTCAGGCTTCGGGGAAGTGTTAGGGTTAGGGTTCGGGCTAGGGTTAGGGTTAGGGGACGGGGACGGTTTAGGGTCCAGGGGAGGGTACGACAACGCTTTAGGGGGAGCGTACGTGTGAGGGCGCGGGTTAGTGTTAGCGTACGGGTTAGGATTAGGGGATGGGTGAGGGTCAGGCTTCGGGGAAGGGTTAGGGTTAGGGTTCGGACTAGGGTTAGGGTTAGGGGACGGGGACGGTTTAGGGTCCAGGGGAGGGTACGACAACGCTTTAGGGGGAGCGTACGTGTGAGGGCGCGGGTTAGTGTTAGCGTACGGTTTAGGATTAGGGGACGGGTGAGGGTCAGGCTTCGTGGAAGGGTTAGGGTTAGGGTTCGGGCTAGGGTAAGGGTTAGGGGACGGGGACGGTTTAGGTTCCAGAGGAGGGTACGACAACGCTTTAGGGGGAGCGTACGTGTGAGGGCGCGGGTTAGTGTTAGCGTACGGGTTAGGATTATGGAACGGGTGAGGGTCAGGCTTCGGGGAAGGGTTAGGGTTAGGGTTCGGGCTAGGGTTAGGGTTAGGGGACGGGGACGGTTTAGGGTCCAGGGGAGGGTACGACATCGCTTTAGGGGGAGCGTACGTGTGAGGGCGCGGGTTAGTGTTAGCGTACGGGTTAGGATTATGGGATGGGTGAGGGTCAGGCTTCGGGGAAGGGTTAGGGTTAGGGTTCGGGCTAGGGTTAGGGTTAGGGGACGGGGACGGTTTAGGGTCCAGGGGAGGGTACGACAACGCTTTAGAGGGTGCGTATGTGTGAGGGCGCGGGTTAGTGTTAGCGTACGGGTTAGGATTAGGGGACGGGTGAGGGTCAGGCTTCGCGGAAGGGTTAGGGTTAGGGTTCGGGCAAGAGTTAGGGTTAGGGGACGGGGACGGTTTAGGGTCCAGGGGAGGGTACGACAACGCTTTAGGGGGAGCGTACGTGTGAGGGCGTGGGTTAGTGTAAGCGTACGGGTTAGGATTAGAGGACGGGTGAGGGTCAGGCTTCGGGGAAGGGTTAGAGTTAGCGTTCGGGCTAGGGTTAGGGTTAGGGGACGGGGACGGTTTAGGGTCCAAGGGAGGGTACGACAACGCTTTAGGGGGAGCGTACGCGTGAGGGTTAGGGTTAGTGTTAGCGTATTGGTTAGGATTAGGGGACGGATGAGGGTCAGGCTTCGGGGAAGGGTTAGGTTTAGGGTTCGGGCTAGGGTTAGGGTTAGGGGACGGGGACGGTTTAGGGTCCAGGGGAGGGTACGACAACGCTTTAGGGGGAGCGCACGTGTGAGGGCGTGGGTTAGTGTTAGCGTACGGTTTAGGGTTAGGGGAAGGGTGAGGGTCAGGCTTCGGGGAAGGGTTAGGGTTAGCGTTCGGGCTAGGGTTAGAGTTAGGGGACGGGGACGGTTTAGGGTCCAGGGGAGGGTACGACAACGCTTTAGGGGGAGCGTACGTGTGAGGGCGCGGGTTAGTGTTAGCGTACGGGTTAGGATTAGGGGACGGGTGAGGGTCAGGCTTCGGGGAAGTGTTAGGGTTAGGTTTCGGTCTAGGGTTAGGGTTAGGGGACGGGGACGGTTTAGGGTCCAGGGGAGGGTACGACAACGCTTTAGGGGGAGCGTACGTGTGAGGGCGCGGGTTAGTGTTAGCGTACGGGTTAGGATTATGGGACGGGTGAGTGTCAGGCTTCGGGTAAAGGTTAGGGTTAGGGTTCGGGTTAGGGTTAGTGTTAGGGGACGGGGACGGTTTAGGGTGTAAGGGAGGGTACGACAACGCTTTAGGGGGAGCGTACGTGTGAGGGCGTGGGTTAGTGTTAATGTACGGGTTAGGATTAGGGGACGGGTGACGGTCAGGCTTCGGGGAAGGGTTAGGGATAGGGTTCGGGCTAAGGTTAGGGTTAGGGGACGGGGACGGTTTAGGGTCCAGGGGAGGGTACGACAACGCTTTAGGGGGAGCGTACGTGTGAGGGCGAGGGTTAGTGTTAGCGTACGGGTTAGGATTAGGGGACGGGTGAGGGTCAGGCTTCGGGGAAGGGTTAGGGTTAGGGTTCGGACTAGGGTTAGGGTTAGGGGACGGGGACGGTTTAGGGTCCAGGGGAGGGTACGACAACGCTTTAGGGGGAGCGTACGTGTGAGGGCGCGGGTTAGTGTTAGCGTATGGGTTAGGATTAGGGGACGGGTGAGGGTCAGGCTTCGGGGAAGGGTTAGGGTTAGGGTTCGGACTAGGGTTAGGGTTAGGGGACGGGGACGGTTTAGGGTCCTGGGGAGGGTACGACAACGCTTTAGGGGGAGCGTACGTGTGAGGGCGCGGGTTAGTGTTAGCGTACGGGTTAGGATTAGGGGACGGGTGAGGGTCAGGCTTCGGGGAAGGGTTAGGGTTAGGGTTCGGGCTAGGGTTAGGGTTAGGGGACGGGGACGGTTTAGGGTCCAGGGGAGGGTACGACAACGCTTTAGGGGGAGCGTACGTGTGAGGGCGCGGGTTAGTGTTAGCGTACGGGTTAGGACTAGGGGACGTGTGAGGGTCAGGCTTCGGGGAAGGTTTAGTTTTAGGGTTCGGTCTAGGGTTAGGTTTAGGGGACGGGGACGCTTTAGGGTCCAGGGGAGGGTACGACAACGCTTTAGGGGGAGCGTACGTGTGAGGGCGCGGGTTAGTGTTAGCGTACGGGTTAGGATTATGGGACGGGTGAGGGTCAGGCTTCGGGGAAGGGTTAGGCTTAGGGTTCGGGCTAGGGTTAGGGTTAGGGGACGGGGACGGTTTAGGGTCCAGGGGAGGGTACGACAACGCTTTAGGGGGAGCGTACATGTGAGGGCGCGGGTTAGTGTTAGCGTACGGGTTAGGATTAGGGGACGGGTGAGGGTCAGGCTTCGGGGAAGGGTTAGGGTTAGGGTTCGGGCTAGGGTTAGGGTTAGGGGACGGGGACGGTTTAGGGTCCAGGGGAGGGTACGACAACACTTTAGGGGGAGCGTACGTGTGAGGGCGCGGGTTAGTGTTAGCGTACGGGTTAGGATTAGGGGATGGGTGAGGGTCAGGCTTCGGGGAAGGGTTAGGGTTAGGGTTCGGACTAGGGTTAGGGTTAGGGGACGGGGACGGTTTAGGGTCCAGGGGAGGGTACGACAACGCTTTAGGGGGAGCGTACGTGTGAGGGCGCGGGTTAGTGTTAGCGTACGGTTTAGGATTAGGGGACGGGTGAGGGTCAGGCTTCGTGGAAGGGTTAGGGTTAGGGTTCGGGCTAGGGTAAGGGTTAGGGGACGGGGACGGTTTAGGTTCCAGAGGAGGGTACGACAACGCTTTAGGGGGAGCGTACGTGTGAGGGCGCGGGTTAGTGTTAGCGTACGGGTTAGGATTATGGAACGGGTGAGGGTCAGGCTTCGGGGAAGGGTTAGGGTTAGGGTTCGGGCTAGGGTTAGGGTTAGGGGACGGGGACGGTTTAGGGTCCAGGGGAGGGTACGACAACGCTTTAGGGGGAGCGTACGTGTGAGGGCGCGGGTTAGTGTTAGCGTACGGGTTAGGATTATGGGATGGGTGAGGGTCAGGCTTCGGGGAAGGGTTAGGGTTAGGGTTCGGGCTAGGGTTAGGGTTAGGGGACGGGGACGGTTTAGGGTCCAGGGGAGGGTACGACAACGCTTTAGAGGGTGCGTATGTGTGAGGGCGCGGGTTAGTGTTAGCGTACGGGTTAGGATTAGGGGACGGGTGAGGGTCAGGCTTCGCGGAAGGGTTAGGGTTAGGGTTCGGGCAAGAGTTAGGGTTAGGGGACGGGGACGGTTTAGGGTCCAGGGGAGGGTACGACAACGCTTTAGGGGGAGCGTACGTGTGAGGGCGTGGGTTAGTGTAAGCGTACGGGTTAGGATTAGAGGACGGGTGAGGGTCAGGCTTCGGGGAAGGGTTAGAGTTAGCGTTCGGGCTAGGGTTAGGGTTAGGGGACGGGGACGGTTTAGGGTCCAAGGGAGGGTACGACAACGCTTTAGGGGGAGCGTACGCGTGAGGGTTAGGGTTAGTGTTAGCGTATTGGTTAGGATTAGGGGACGGATGAGGGTCAGGCTTCGGGGAAGGGTTAGGTTTAGGGTTCGGGCTAGGGTTAGGGTTAGGGGACGGGGACGGTTTAGGGTCCAGGGGAGGGTACGACAACGCTTTAGGGGGAGCGCACGTGTGAGGGCGTGGGTTAGTGTTAGCGTACGGTTTAGGGTTAGGGGAAGGGTGAGGGTCAGGCTTCGGGGAAGGGTTAGGGTTAGCGTTCGGGCTAGGGTTAGAGTTAGGGGACGGGGACGGTTTAGGGTCCAGGGGTGGGTACGACAACGCTTTAGGGGGAGCGTACGTGTGAGGGCGCGGGTTAGTGTTAGCGTACGGGTTAGGATTAGGGGACGGGTGAGGGTCAGGCTTCGGGGAAGTGTTAGGGTTAGGTTTCGGTCTAGGGTTAGGGTTAGGGGACGGGGACGGTTTAGGGTCCAGGGGAGGGTACGACAACGCTTTAGGGGGAGCGTACGTGTGAGGGCGCGGGTTAGTGTTAGCGTACGGGTTAGGATTATGGGACGGGTGAGTGTCAGGCTTCGGGTAAAGGTTAGGGTTAGGGTTCGGGTTAGGGTTAGTGTTAGGGGACGGGGACGGTTTAGGGTGTAAGGGAGGGTACGACAACGCTTTAGGGGGAGCGTACGTGTGAGGGCGTGGGTTAGTGTTAATGTACGGGTTAGGATTAGGGGACGGGTGACGGTCAGGCTTCGGGGAAGGGTTAGGGATAGGGTTCGGGCTAAGGTTAGGGTTAGGGGACGGGGACGGTTTAGGGTCCAGGGGAGGGTACGACAACGCTTTAGGGGGAGCGTACGTGTGAGGGCGAGGGTTAGTGTTAGCGTACGGGTTAGGATTAGGGGACGGGTGAGGGTCAGGCTTCGGGGAAGGGTTAGGGTTAGGGTTCGGACTAGGGTTAGGGTTAGGGGACGGGGACGGTTTAGGGTCCAGGGGAGGGTACGACAACGCTTTAGGGGGAGCGTACGTGTGAGGGCGCGGGTTAGTGTTAGCGTATGGGTTAGGATTAGGGGACGGGTGAGGGTCAGGCTTCGGGGAAGGGTTAGGGTTAGGGTTCGGACTAGGGTTAGGGTTAGGGGACGGGGACGGTTTAGGGTCCTGGGGAGGGTACGACAACGCTTTAGGGGGAGCGTACGTGTGAGGGCGCGGGTTAGTGTTAGCGTACGGGTTAGGATTAGGGGACGGGTGAGGGTCAGGCTTCGGGGAAGGGTTAGGGTTAGGGTTCGGGCTAGGGTTAGGGTTAGGGGACGGGGACGGTTTAGGGTCCAGGGGAGGGTACGACAACGCTTTAGGGGGAGCGTACGTGTGAGGGCGCGGGTTAGTGTTAGCGTACGGGTTAGGACTAGGGGACGTGTGAGGGTCAGGCTTCGGGGAAGGTTTAGTTTTAGGGTTCGGTCTAGGGTTAGGTTTAGGGGACGGGGACGCTTTAGGGTCCAGGGGAGGGTACGACAACGCTTTAGGGGGAGCGTACGTGTGAGGGCGCGGGTTAGTGTTAGCGTACGGGTTAGGATTATGGGACGGGTGAGGGTCAGGCTTCGGGGAAGGGTTAGGCTTAGGGTTCGGGCTAGGGTTAGGGTTAGGGGACGGGGACGGTTTAGGGTCCAGGGGAGGGTACGACAACGCTTTAGGGGGAGCGTACATGTGAGGGCGCGGGTTAGTGTTAGCGTACGGGTTAGGATTAGGGGACGGGTGAGGGTCAGGCTTCGGGGAAGGGTTAGGGTTAGGGTTCGGGCTAGGGTTAGGGTTAGGGGACGGGGACGGTTTAGGGTCCAGGGGAGGGTACGACAACACTTTAGGGGGAGCGTACGTGTGAGGGCGCGGGTTAGTGTTAGCGTACGGTTTAGGATTAGGGGACGGGTGAGGGTCAGGCTTCGGGGAAGGGTTAGGGTTAGGGTTCGGTCTAGGTTTAGGGTTAGGGGACGGGGACGGTTTAGGGTCCAGGGGAGGGTACGACAACGCTTTAGGGGGAGCGTACGCGTGAGGGCGCGGGTTAGTGTTAGCGTACGGGTTAGGATTAGGGGACGGGTGAGGGTCAGGCTTCGGGGAAGTGTTAGGGTTAGGGTTCGGGCTAGGGTTAGGGTTAGGGGACGGGGACGGTTTAGGGGCCAGGGGAGGGTACGACAATGCTTTAGGGGGAGCGTACGTGTGAGGGCGCGGGTTAGTGTTAGCGTACGGGTTAGGGTTAGGGGACGGTTGAGGGTCAGGCTTCGGGGAAGGGTTAGGGTTACGGTTCGGGCTAGGGTTAGGGTTAGGGGACGGGGACGGTTTAGGGTCCAGGGGAGGGTACGACAACGCTTTAGGGGGAGCGTACGTGTGAGGGCGCGGGTTAGTGTTAGCGTACGGGTTAGGATTATGGGACGGGTGAGGGTCAGGCTTCGGGGAAGGTTTAGGGTTAGGGTTCGGGCTAGGGTTAGGGTTAGGGGACGGGGACGGTTTAGGGTCCAGGGGAGGGTACGACAACGCTTTAGGCGGAGCGTACGTGTGAGGGCGCGGGTTAGTGTTAGCGTACGGGTTAGGATTATGGGACGGGTGAGGGTCAGGCTTCGGGGAAGGGTTAGGGTTAGGCTTCGGGCTAGGGTTAGGGTTAGGGGTCGGGGACGGTTTAGGGTCCAGGGGAGGGTACGACAACGCTTTAGGGGGAGCGTACGTGTGAGAGCGCAGGTTAGTGTTAGCGTACAGGTTAGGTTTAGAGGACGGGTGAGGGTCAAGCTTCGGGGAAGTGTTAGGGTTAGCGTTCGGGCTAGGGTGAGGGTTAGGGGACGGGGACGCTTTAGGGTCCAGGGGAGGGTACGACAACGCTTTAGGGGGAGCGTACGTGTGAGGGCGCGGGTTAGTGTTAGCGTACGGGTTAGGATTAGGGGACGGGTGAGGGTCAGGCTTCGGGGACGTGTTAGGCTTAGGGTTCGGGCTAGGGTTAGGGTTAGGGTACGGGGACGGTTTAGGGTCCAGGGGAGGGTACGACAACGCTTTAGGGGGAGCGTACATGTGAGGGCGCGGGTTAGTGTTAGCGTACGGGTTAGGATTAGGGGACGGGTGAGGGTCAGGCTTCGGGGACGTGTTAGGCTTAGGGTTCGGGCTAGGGTTAGGGTTAGGGGACGGGGACGGTTTAGGGTCCAGGGAAGGGTACGACAGCGCTTTAGGGGGAGCGTACGTGTGAGTGCGCGGGTTAGTGTTAGCGTATGGTTTAGGATTAGGGGACGGATGAGGGTCAGGCTTCGGTGAAGTGTAAGGGTTAGGGTTCGGCCTAGGGTTAGGGTTAGGGGACGGGGACGGTTTAGGGTCCAGGGGAGGGTACGACAACGCTTTAGGGCGAGCGTATGTGTGAGGGCGCGGGTTAGTGTTAGCGTACGTGTTAGGATTATGGGACGGATGAGTGTCAGGCTTCGGGGAAGGGTTAGGTTTAGGTTTCGGGCTAGGGTTAGGGTTAGGGGACGGGGATGGTTTAGGGTCCAGGGGAGGTTACGACATCGCTTTAGGGGGAGAGTACGTGTGAGGGCGCGGGTTAGTGTTAGCTTACGGGTTAGGATTAGGGGACGGGTGAGGGTTAGGCTTCGGGGAAGGGTTAGGCTTAGGTTTCGGGCTAGGGTTAGGGTTAGGGGACGGGGAATGTTTAGGGTCCAGGGGAGTGTACGACAACGCTTTAGGGGGAGCGTACGCGTGAGGGCGCGGGTTAGTGTTAGCGTACGGGTTAGGATTAGGGGACGGGTGAGGGTCAGGCTTCGGGGAAGGGTTAGGCTTAGGGTTTGGGCTAGGGTTAGGGTTAGGGGACGGAGACGGTTTAGGGTCCAGGGGAGTGTACGAAAACGCTTTAGGGGGAGCGTACGTGTGAGGGCGCGCGTTAGTGTTAGCGTACGGGTTAGGATTAGGGGACGGGTGAGGGTCAGGCTTCGGGGAAGGGTTAGGGTTAGGGTTCGGGCTAGGGTTAATGAGAGGGGACGGGGATGGTTTAGGGTCCAGGGGAGGGTACGACAACGCTTTAGGGGGAGCGTACGCGTGAGGGCGCGGGTTAGTGTTAGCGTACGGGTTAGGATTAGGGGACGGGTGAGAGTCAGGCTTCGGGGAAGGGTTAGGGTTAGGGTTCGGGCTAGGGTTAGGGTTAGGGGACGGGGACGGTTTAGGGTCCAGGGGAGGGTACGACAACGCTTTAGGGGGAGCGTACGCGTGAGGGCGCGGGTTGGTGTTAGCGTACGTGTTAGGATTAGGGAACGGGTGAGGGTCAGGCTTCGGGGAAGGGTTAGGGTTAGGTTTCGGGCTAGGGTTAGGGTTAGGGGACGGGGACGGTTTAGGGTCCAGGGGAGGGTACGACAACGCTTTAGGGGGAGCGTACGTGTGAGGGCGCGGGTTAGTGTTAGCGTACGGGTTAGGACTAGGGGACGAGTGAGGGTCAGGCTTCGGGGAAGGTTTAGTTTTAGGGTTCGGTCTAGGGTTAGGTTTAGGGGACGGGGACGGTTTAGGGTCCAGGGGAGGGTACGACAATGCTTTAGGGGGAGCGTACGTGTGAGGGCGCGGGTTAGTGTTAGCGTACGGGTTAGGATTATGGGACGGGTGAGGGTCAGGCTTTGGGAAAGGGTTAGGCTTAGGGTTCGGGCTAGGGTTAGGGTTAGGGGACGGGGACGGTTTAGGGTCCAGGGGAGGGTACGACAACGCTTTAGGCGGAGCGTACGTGTGAGGGCGCGGGTTAGTGTTAGCGTACGGGTTAGGATTATGGGACGGGTGAGGGTCAGGCTTCGGGGAAGGGTTAGGGTTAGGCTTCGGGCTAGGGTTAGGGTTAGGGGTCGGGGACGGTTTAGGGTCCAGGGGAGGGTAAGACAACGCTTTAGGGGGAGCGTACGTGTGAGAGCGCAGGTTAGTGTTAGCGTACAGGTTAGGTTTAGAGGACGGGTGAGGGTCAAGCTTCGGGGAAGTGTTAGGGTTAGCGTTCGGGCTAGGGTTAGGGTTAGGGGACGGGGACGCTTTAGGGTCCAGGGGAGGGTACGACAACGCTTTAGGGGGAGCGTACGTGTGAGGGCGCGGGTTAGTGTTAGCGTACGGGTTAGGATTAGGGGACGGGTGAGGGTCAGGCTTCGGGGAAGTGTTAGGGTTAGGGTTCGGGCTAGGGTTAGGGTTAGGGTACGGGGACGGTTTAGGGTCCAGGGGAGGGTACGACAACGCTTTAGGGGGAGCGTACATGTGAGGGCGCGGGTTAGTGTTAGCGTACGGGTTAGGATTAGGGGACGGGTGAGGGTCAGGCTTCGGGGACGTGTTAGGCTTAGGGTTCGGGCTAGGGTTAGGGTTAGGGGACGGGGACGGTTTAGGGTCCAGGGGAGGGTACGACAACGCTTTAGGGGGAGCGTACGTGTGAGGGCGCGGGTTAGTGTTAGCGTATGGTTTAGGATTAGGGGACGGATGAGGGTCAGGCTTCGGTGAAGTGTAAGGGTTAGGGTTCGGCCTAGGGTTAGGGTTAGGGGACGGGGACGGTTTAGGGTCCAGGGGAGGGTACGACAACGTTTTAGGGCGAGCGTACGTGTGAGGGCGCGGGTTAGTGTTAGCGTACGTGTTAGGATTATGGGACGGATGAGGGTCAGGCTTCGGGGAAGGGTTAGGTTTAGGTTTCGGGCTAGGGTTAGGGTTAGGGGACGGGGATGGTTTAGGGTCCAGGGAAGGGTACGACAACGCTTTAGGGGGAGCGTACGTGTGAGGGCGCGGGTTAGTGTTAGCGTACGGGTTAGGATTAGGGGACGGGTGAGGGTTAGGCTTCGGGGAAGGGTTAGGCTTAGGGTTCGGGCTAGGGTTAGGGTTAGGGGACGGGGAATGTTTAGGGTCCAGGGGAGTGTACGACAACGCTTTAGGGGGAGCGTACGTGTGAGGGCGCGGGTTAGTGTTAGCGTACGGGTTAGGATTAGGGGACGGGTGAGAGTCAGGCTTCGGGGAAGGGTTAGGGTTAGGGTTCGGGCTAGGGTTAGGGTTAGGGGACGGGGACGGTTTAGGGTCCAGGGGAGGGTACGACAACGCTTTAGGGGGAGCGTACGCGTGAGGGCGCGGGTTAGTGTTAGCGTACGTGTTAGGATTAGGGAACGGGTGAGGGTCAGGCTTCGGGGAAGGGTTAGGGTTAGGGTTCGGGCTAGGGTTAGGGTTAGGGGACGGGGACGGTTTAGGGTCCAGGGGAGGGTACGACAACGCTTTAGGGGGAGCGTACGTGTGAGGGCGCGGGTTAGTGTTAGCGTACGGTTTAGGATTAGGGGACGGGTGAGGGTCAGGCTTCGTGGAAGGGTTAGGGTTAGGGTTCGGGCTAGGGTAAGGGTTAGGGGACGGGGACGGTTTAGGTTCCAGGGGAGGGTACGACAACGCTTTAGGGGGAGTGTACGTGTGAGGGCGCGGGTTAGTGTTAGCGTACGGGTTAGGATTATGGAACGGGTGAGGGTCAGGCTTCGGGGAAGGGTTAGGGTTAGGGTTCGGGCTAGGGTTAGGGTTAGGGGACGGGGACGATTTAGGGTCCAGGGGAGGGTACGACAACGCTTTAGGGGGAGCGTACGTGTGAGGGCGCGTGTTAGTGTTAGCGTACGGGTTAGGATTATGGGATGGGTGAGGGTCAGGCTTCGGGGAAGGGTTAGGGTTAGGGTTCGGGCTAGGGTTAGGGTTAGGGGACGGGGACGGTTTAGGGTCCAGGGGAGGGTACGACAACGCTTTAGGGGGAGCGTACGTGTGAGGGCGCGGGTTAGTGTTAGCGTACGGGTTAGGATTAGGGGACGGGTGAGGGTCAGGCTTCGGGGAAGGGTTAGGGTTAGGGTTCGGGCTAGGGTTAGGGTTAGGGGACGGGGACGGTTTAGGGTCCAGGGGAGGGTACGACAACGCTTTAGGGGGTGCGTATGTGTGAGGGCGCGGGTTAGTGTTAGCGTACGGGTTAGGATTAGGGGACGGGTGAGGGTCAGGCTTCGGGGAAGGGTTAGGGTTAGGGTTCGGGCAAGAGTTAGGGTTAGGGGACGGGGACGGTTTAGGGTCCAGGGGAGGGTACGACAACGCTTTAGGGGGAGCGTACGTGTGAGGGCGCGGGTTAGTGTAAGCGTACGGGTTAGGATTAGAGGACGGGTGAGGGTCAGGCTTCGGGGAAGGGTTAGAGTTAGCGTTCGGACTAGGGTTAGGGTTAGGGGACGGGGACGGTTTAGGGTCCAAGGGAGGGTACGACAACGCTTTAGGGGGAGCGTACGCGTGAGGGTTAGGGTTAGTGTTAGCGTATTGGTTAGGATTAGGGGACGGATGAGGGTCAGGCTTCGGGGAAGGGTTAGGTTTAGGGTTCGGGCTAGGGTTAGGGTTAGGGGACGGGGACGGTTTAGGGTCCAGGGGAGGGTATGACAACGCTTTAGGGGGAGCGTAGGTGTGAGGGCGTGGGTTAGTGTTAGCGTACGGTTTAGGGTTAGGGGAAGGGTGAGGGTCAGGCTTCGGGGAAGGGTTAGGGTTAGCGTTCGGGCTAGGGTTAGTGTTAGGGGACGGGGACGGTTTAGGGTCCAGGGGAGGGTACGACAACGCTTTAGGGGGAGCGTACGTGTGAGGGCGCGGGTTAGTGTTAGCGTACGGGTTAGGATTAGGGGACGGGTGAGGGTCAGGCTTCGGGGAAGTGTTAGGGTTAGGTTTCGGGCTAGGGTTAGGGTTAGGGGACGGGGACGGTTTAGGGTCCAGGGGAGGGTACGACAACGCTTTAGGGGGAGGGTACGTGTGAGGGCGCGGGTTAGTGTTAGCGTACGGGTTAGGATTATGGGACGGGTGAGTGTCAGGCTTCGGGGAAAGGTTAGGGTTAGGGTTCGGGCTAGGGTTAGGGTTAGGGGACGGGGACGGTTTAGGGTCTAAGGGAGGGTACGACAACGCTTTAGGGGGAGCGTACGTGTGAGGGCGTGGGTTAGTGTTAATGTACGGGTTAGGATTAGGGGACGGATGAGGGTCAGGCTTCGGGGAAGTGTTAGGGATAGGGTTCGGGCTAGGGTTAGGGTTAGGGGACGGGGACGGTTTAGGGTCCAGGGGAGGGTACGACAACGCTTTAGGGGGAGCGTACGTGTGAGGGCGAGGGTTAGTGTTAGCGTATGGGTTAGGATTAGGGGACGGGTGAGGGTCAGGCTTCGGGGAAGGGTTAGGGTTAGGGTTCGGACTAGGGTTAGGGGACGGGGACGGTTTAGGGTCCAGGGGAGGGTACGACAACGCTTTAGGGGGAGCGTACGTGTGAGGGCGCGGGTTAGTGTTAGCGTATGGGTTAGGATTAGGGGACGGGTGAGGGTCAGGCTTCGGGGAAGGGTTAGGGTTAGGGTTCGGACTAGGGTTAGGGTTAGGGGACGGGGACGGTTTAGGGTCCTGGGGAGGGTACGACAACGCTTTAGGGGGAGCGTACGTGTGAGGGCGCGGGTTAGTGTTAGCGTACGGGTTAGGATTAGGGGACGGGTGAGGGTCAGGCTTCGGGGAAGGGTTAGGGTTAGGGTTCGGGCTAGGGTTAGGGTTAGGGGACGGGGACGGTTTAGGGTCCAGGGGAGGGTACGACAACGCTTAAGGGGGAGCGTACGCGTGAGGACGCGGGTTAGTGTTAGCGTACGGGTTAGGATTAGGGGACGGGTGAGGGTCAGGCTTCGGGGAAGGGTTAGGGTTAGGGTTCAGGCTAGGGTTAGGGTTAGGGGTCGGGGACGGTTTAGGGTCCAGGGGAGGGTACGACAACGCTTTAGGGGGAGCGTACGTGTGAGGGCGCGGGTTAGTGTTAGCGTACGGGTTAGGACTAGGGGACGAGTGAGGGTCAGGCTTCGGGGAAGGTTTAGTTTTAGGGTTCGGTGTAGGGTTAGGTTTAGGGGACGGGGACGGTTTAGGGTCCAGGGGAGGGTACGACAACGCTTTAGGGGGAGCGTACGTGTGAGGGCGCGGGTTAGTGTTAGCGTACGGGTTAGGATTATGGGACGGGTGAGGGTCAGGCTTTGGGAAAGGGTTAGGCTTAGGGTTCGGGCTAGGGTTAGGGTTAGGGGACGGGGACGGTTTAGGGTCCAGGGGAGCGTACGACAACGCTTTAGGCGGAGCGTACGTGTGAGGGCGCGGGTTAGTGTTAGCGTACGGGTTAGGATTATGGGACGGGTGAGGGTCAGGCTTCGGGGAAGGGTTAGGTTTAGGCTTCGGGCTAGGGTTAGGGTTAGGGGTCGGGGACGGTATAGGGTCCAGGGGAGGGTAAGACAACGCTTTAGGGGGAGCGTACGTGTGAGAGCGCAGGTTAGTGTTAGCGTACAGGTTAGGTTTAGAGGACGGGTGAGGGTCAAGCTTCGGGGAAGTGTTAGGGTTAGCGTTCGGGCTAGGGTTAGGGTTAGGGGACGGGGACGCTTTAGGGTCCAGGGGAGGGTACGACAACGCTTTAGGGGGAGCGTACGTGTGAGGGCGCGGGTTAGTGTTAGCGTACGGGTTAGGATTAGGGGACGGGTGAGGGTCAGGCTTCGGGGATGTGTTAGGGTTAGGGTTCGGGCTAGGGTTAGGGTTAGGGTACGGGGACGGTTTAGGGTCCAGGGGAGGGTACGACAACGCTTTAGGGGGAGCGTACATGTGAGGGCGCGGGTTAGTGTTAGCGTACGGGTTAGGATTAGGGGACGGGTGAGGGTCAGGCTTCGGGGACGTGTTAGGCTTAGGGTTCGGGCTAGGGTTAGGGTTAGGGGACGGGGACGGTTTAGGGTCCAGGGAAGGGTACGACAGCGCTTTAGGGGGAGCGTACGTGTGAGGGCGCGGGTTAGTGTTAGCGTATGGTTTAGGATTAGGGGACGGATGAGGGTCAGGCTTCGGTGAAGTGTAAGGGTTAGGGTTCGGCCTAGGGTTAGGGTTAGGGGACGGGGACGGTTTAGGGTCCAGGGGAGGGTACGACAACGTTTTAGGGCGAGCGTACGTGTGAGGGCGCGGGTTAGTGTTAGCATACGTGTTAGGATTATGGGACGGATGAGGGTCAGGCTTCGGGGAAGGGTTAGGTTTAGGTTTCGGGCTAGGGTTAGGGTTAGGGGACGGGTATGGTTTAGGGTCCAGGGGAGGGTACGACAACGCTTTAGGGGGAGCGTACGTGTGAGGGCGCGGGTTAGTGTTAGCGTACGGGTTAGGATTAGGGGACGGGTGAGGGTTAGGCTTCGGGGAAGGGTTAGGCTTAGGGTTCGGGCTAGGGTTAGGGTTAGGGGACGGGGAATGTTTAGGGTCCAGGGGAGTGTACGACAACGCTTTAGGGGGAGCGTACGTGTGAGGGCGCGGGTTAGTGTTAGCGTGCGGGTTAGGATTAGGGGACGGGTGAGGGTCAGGCTTCGGGGAAGGGTTAGGCTTAGGGTTTGGGCTAGGGTTAGGGTTAGGGGACGGAGACGGTTTAGGGTCCAGGGGAGGGTACGAAAACGCTTTAGGGGGAGCGTACGTGTGAGGGCGCGGGTTAGTGTTAGCGTACGGGTTAGGATTAGGGGACGGGTGAGGGTCAGGCTTCGGGGAAGGGTTAGGGTTAGGGTTCGGGCTAGGGTTAATGATAGGGGACGGGGATGGTTTAGGGTCCAGGGGAGGGTACGACAACGCTTTAGGGGGAGCGTACGTGTGAGGGCGCGGGTTAGTGTTAGCGTACGGGTTAGGATTAGGGGACGGGTGAGAGTCAGGCTTTGGGGAAGGGTTAGGGTTAGGGTTCGGGCTAGGGTTAGGGTTAGGGGACGGGGACGGTTTAGGGTCCAGGGGAGGGTACGACAACGCTTTAGGGGGAGCGTATGCGTGAGGGCGCGGGTTAGTGTTAGCGTACGTGTTAGGATTAGGGAACGGGTGAGGGTCAGGCTTCGGGGAAGGGTTAGGGTTAGGGTTCGGGCTAGGGTTAGGGTTAGGGGACGGGGACGGTTTAGGGTCCAGGGGAGGGTACGACAACGCTTTAGGGGGAGCGTACGTGTGAGGGCGCGGGTTAGTGTTAGCATACGGGTTAGGATTAGGGGATGGGTGAGGGTCAGGCTTCGGGGAAGGGTTAGGGTTAGGGTTCGGACTAGGGTTAGGGTTAGGGGACGGTGACGGTTTAGGGTCCAGGGGAGGGTACGACAACGCTTTAGGGGGAGCGTACGTGTGAGGGCGCGGGTTAGTGTTAGCGTACGGTTTAGGGTTAGGGGACGGGTGAGGGTCAGGCTTCGGGGAAGTGTTAGGGTTAGGGTTCGGGCTAGGGTTAGGGTTAGGGGACGGGGACGGTTTAGGGTCCAGGGGAGGGTACGACAACGCTTTAGGGGGAGCGTACGTGTGAGGGCGCGGGTTAGTGTTAGCGTACGGGTTCGGATTAGGGGACGGGTGAGGGTCAGGCTTCGGGGAAGGATTAGGGTTAGGGTTCGGGCTAGGGTTAGGGTTAGGGGACGGGGTCGGTTTAGGGTCCAGGGGAGGGTACGACAACGCTTTAGGGGGAGCGTACGTGTGAGGGCGCGGGTTAGTGTTAGCGTACGGGTTAGGATTAGGGGATGGGTGAGGGTCAGGCTTCGGGGAAGGGTTAGGGTTAGGGTTCGGACTAGGGTTAGGGTTAGGGGACGGGGACGGTTTAGGGTCCAGGGGAGGGTACGACAACGCTTTAGGGGGAGCATACGTGTGAGGGCGCGGGTTAGTGTTAGCGTACGGGTTAGGATTAGGGGATGGGTGAGGGTCAGGCTTCGGGGAAGGGTTAGGGTTAGGGTTCGGACTAGGGTTAGGGTTAGGGGACGGGGACGGTTTAGGGTCCAGGGGAGGGTACGACAACGCTTTAGGGGGAGCGTACGTGTGAGGGCGCGGGTTAGTGTTAGCGTACGGTTTAGGATTAGGGGACGGGTGAGGGTCAGGCTTCGTGGAAGGGTTAGGGTTAGGGTTCGGGCTAGGGTAAGGGTTAGGGGACGGGGACGGTTTAGGTTCCAGGGGAGGTTACGACAACGCTTTAGGGGGAGCGTACGTGTGAGGGCGCGGGTTAGTGTTAGCGTACGGGTTAGGATTATGGAACGGGTGAGGGTCAGGCTTCGGGGAAGGGTTAGGGTTAGGGTTCGGGCTAGGGTTAGGGTTAGGGGACGGGGACGGTTTAGGGTCCAGGGGAGGGTACGACAACGCTTTAGGGGGAGCGTACGTGTGAGGGCGCGGGTTAGTGTTAGCGTACGGGTTAGGATTATGGGATGGGTGAGGGTCAGGCTTCGGGGAAGGGTTAGGGTTAGGGTTCGGGCTAGGGTTAGGGTTAGGGGACGGGGACGGTTTAGGGTCCAGGGGAGGGTACGACAACGCTTTAGGGGGAGCGTACGTGTGAGGGCGCGGGTTAGTGTTAGCGTACGGGTTAGGATTAGGGGACGGGTGAGGGTCAGGCTTCGGGGAAGTGTTAGGGTTAGGGTTCGGGCTAGGGTTAGGGTTAGGGGACGGGGACGGTTTAGGGTCCAGGGGAGGGTACGACAACGCTTTAGGGGGTGCGTATGTGTGAGGGCGCGGGTTAGTGTTAGCGTACGGGTTAGGATTAGGGGACGGGTGAGGGTCAGGCTTCGGGGAAGGGTTAGGGTTAGGGTTCGGGCAAGAGTTAGGGTTAGGGGACGGGGACGGTTTAGGGTCCAGGGGAGGGTACGACAACGCTTTAGGGGGAGCGTACGTGTGAGGGCGTGGGTTAGTGTAAGCGTACGTGTTAGGATTAGAGGACGGGTGAGGGTCAGGCTTCGGGGAAGGGTTAGAGTTAGCGTTCGGACTAGGGTTAGGGTTAGGGGACGGGGACGGTTTAGGGTCCAAGGGAGGGTACGACAACGCTTTAGGGGGAGCGTACGCGTGAGGGTTAGGGTTAGTGTTAGCGTATTGGTTAGGATTAGGGGACGGATGAGGGTCAGGCTTCGGGGAAGGGTTAGGTTTAGGGTTCGGGCTAGGGTTAGGGTTAGGGGACGGGGACGGTTTAGGGTCCAGGGGAGGGTACGACAACGCTTTAGGGGGAGCGCACGTGTGAGGGCGTGGGTTAGTGTTAGCGTACGGTTTAGGGTTAGGGGAAGGGTGAGGGTCAGGCTTCGGGGAAGGGTTAGGGTTAGCGTTCGGGCTAGGGTTAGTGTTAGGGGACGGGGACGGTTTAGGGTCCAGGGGAGGGTACGACAACGCTTTAGGGGGAGCGTACGTGTGAGGGCGCGGGTTAGTGTTAGCGTACGGGTTAGGATTAAGGGACGGGTGAGGGTCAGGCTTCGGGGAAGTGTTAGGGTTAGGTTTCGGGCTAGGGTTAGGGTTAGGGGACGGGGACGGTTTAGGGTCCAGGGGAGGGTACGACAACGCTTTAGGGGGAGCGTACGTGTGAGGGCGCGGGTTAGTGTTAGCGTACGGGTTAGGATTATGGGACGGGTGAGTGTCAGGCTTCGGGGAAAGGTTAGGGTTAGGGTTCGGGTTAGGGTTAGGGTTAGGGGACGGGGACGGTTTAGGGTCTAAGGGAGGGTACGACAACGCTTTAGGGGGAGCGTACGTGTGAGGGCGCAGGTTAGTGTTAGCGTATGGGTTAGGATTAGGGGACGGGTGAGGGTCAGGCTTCGGGGAAGGGTTAGGGTTAGGGTTCGGACTAGGGTTAGGGTTAGGGGACGGGGACGGTTTAGGGTCCTGGGGAGGGTACGACAACGCTTTAGGGGGAGCGTACGTGTGAGGGCGCGGGTTAGTGTTAGCGTACGGGTTAGGATTAGGGGACGGGTGAGGGTCAGGCTTCGGGGAAGGGTTAGGGTTAGGGTTCGGGCTAGGGTTAGGGTTAGGGGACGGGGAAGGTTTAGGGTCCAGGGGAGGGTACGACAACGCTTAAGGGGAAGCGTACGCGTGAGGACGCGGGTTAGTGTTAGCGTACGGGTTAGGATTAGGGGACGGGTGAGGGTCAGGCTTCGGGGAAGGGTTAGGGTTAGGGTTCAGGCTAGGGTTAGGGTTAGGGGACGGGGACGGTTTAGGGTCCAGTGGAGGGTACGACAACGCTTTAGGGGGAGCGTACGTGTGAGGGCGCGGGTTAGTGTTAGCGTACGGGTTAGGATTATGGGACGGGTGAGGGTCAGGCTTCGGGGAAGGGTTAGGCTTAGGGTTCGGGCTAGGGTTAGGGTTAGGGGACGGGGACGGTTTAGGGTCCAGGGGAGGGTACGACAACGCTTTAGGGGGAGCGTACATGTGAGGGCGCGGGTTAGTGTTACCGTACGGGTTAGGATTAGGGGACGGGTGAGGGTCAGGCTTCGGGGAAGGGTTAGGGTTAGGGTTCGGGCTAGGGTTAGGGTTAGGGGACGGGGACGGTTTAGGGTCCAGGGGAGGGTACGACAACACTTTAGGGGGAGCGTACGTGTGAGGGCGCGGGTTAGTGTTAGCGTACGGGTTAGGATTAGGGGACGGGTGAGTGTCAGGCTTCGGGGAAGTGTTAGGGTTAGGGTTCGGGCTAGGGTTAGGGTTAGGGTACGGGGACGGTTTAGGGTCCAGGGGAGGGTACGACAACGCTTTAGGGGGAGCGTACATGTGAGGGCGCGGGTTAGTGTTAGCGTACGGGTTAGGATTAGGGGACGGGTGAGGGTCAGGCTTCGGGGACGTGTTAGGCTTAGGGTTCGGGCTAGGGTTAGGGTTAGGGGACGGGGACGGTTTAGGGTCCAGGGAAGGGTACGACAGCGCTTTAGGGGGAGCGTTCGTGTGAGGGCGCGGGTTAGTGTTAGCGTATGGTTTAGGATTAGGGGACGGATGAGGGTCAGGCTTCGGTGAAGTGTAAGGGTTAGGGTTCGGCCTAGGGTTAGGGTTAGGGGACGGGGACGGTTTAGGGTCCAGGGGAGGGTACGACAACGCTTTAGGGGGAGCGTACGTGTGAGGGCGCGGGTTAGTGTTAGCGTACGTGTTAGGATTATGGGACGGGTGAGGGTCAGGCTTCGGGGAAGGGTTAGGTTTAGGTTTCGGGCTAGGGTTAGGGTTAGGGGACGGGGATGGTTTAGGGTGCAGGGGAGGGTACGACAACGCTTTAGGGGGAGCGTACTTGTGAGGGCGCGGGTTAGTGTTAGCGTACGGGTTAGGATTAGGGGACGGGTGAGGGTTAGGCTTCGGGGAAGGGTTAGGCTTAGGGTTCGGGCTAGGGTTAGGGTTAGGGGACGGGGAATGTTTAGGGTCCAGGGGAGTGTACGACAACGCTTTAGGGGGAGCGTACGTGTGAGGGCACGGGTTAGTGTTAGCGTACGGGTTAGGATTAGGGGACGGGTGAGGGTCAGGCTTCGGGGAAGGGTTAGGCTAAGGGTTTGGGCTAGGGTTAGGGTTAGGGGACGGAGACGGTTTAGGTTCCAGGGGAGGGTACGAAAACGCTTTAGGGGGAGCGTACGTGTGAGGGCGCGGGTTAGTGTTAGCGTACGGGTTAGGATTAGGGGACGGGTGAGGGTCAGGCTTCGGGGAAGGGTTAGGGTTAGGGTTCGGGCTAGGGTTAATGATAGGGGACGGGGATGGTTTAGGGTCCAGGGGAGGGTACGACAACGCTTTAGGGGGAGCGTACGCGTGAGGGCGCGGGTTAGTGTTAGCGTACGGGTTAGGATTAGGGGACGGGTGAGAGTCAGGCTTCGGGGAAGGGTTAGGGTTAGGGTTCGGGCTAGGGTTAGGGTTAGGGGACGGGGACGGTTTAGGGTCCAGGGGAGGGTACGACAATGCTTTAGGGGTAGCGTACGTGTGAGGGCGCGGGTTAGTGTTAGCGTACGGGTTAGGGTTAGGGGACGGTTGAGGGTCAGGCTTCGGGGAAGGGTTAGGGTTACGGTTCGGGCTAGGGTTAGGGTTAGGGGACGGGGACGGTTTAGGGTCCAGGGGAGGGTACGACAACGCTTTAGGGGGAGCGTACGTGTGAGGGCGCGGGTTAGTGTTAGCGTACGGGTTAGGATTATGGGACGGGTGAGGGTCAGGCTTCGGGGAAGGGTTAGGGTTAGGGTTAGGGCTAGGGTTAGGGTTAGGGGACGGGGACGGTTTAGGGTCCAGGGGAGGGTACGACAATGCTTTAGGCGGAGCGTACGTGTGAGGGCGCGGGTTAGTGTTAGCGTACGGGTTAGGATTATGGGACGGGTGAGGGTCAGGCTTCGGGGAAGGGTTAGGGTTAGGCTTCGGGCTAGGGTTAGGGTTAGGGGTCGGGGACGGTTTAGGGTCCAGGGGAGGGTACGACAACGCTTTAGGGGGAGCGTACGTGTGAGGGCGCAGGTTAGTGTTAGCGTACAGGTTAGGTTTAGAGGACGGGTGAGGGTCAAGCTTCGGGGAAGTGATAGGGTTAGCGTTCGGGCTAGGGTTAGGGTTAGGGGACGGGGACGCTTTAGGGTCCAGGGGAGGGTACGACAACGCTTTAGGGGGAGCGTACGTGTGAGGGCGCGGGTTAGTGTTAGCGTACGGGTTAGGATTAGGGGACGGGTGAGGGTCAGGCTTCGGGGAAGTGTCAGGGTTAGGGTTCGGGCTAGGGTTAGGGTTAGGGTACGGGGACGGTTTAGGGTCCAGGGGAGGGTACGACAACGCTTTAGGGGGAGCGTACATGTGAGGGCGCGGGTTAGTGTTAGCGTACGGGTTAGGATTAGGGGACGGGTGAGGGTCAGGCTTCGGGGACGTGTTAGGCTTAGGGTTCGGGCTAGGGTTAGGGTTAGGGGACGGGGAAGGTTTAGGGTCCAGGGAAGGGTACGACAGCGCTTTAGGGGGAGCGTACGTGTGAGGGCGCGGGTTAGTGTTAGCGTATGGTTTAGGATTAGGGGACGGATGAGGGTCAGGCTTCGGTGAAGTGTAAGGGTTAGGGTTCGGCCTAGGGTTAGGGTTAGGGGACGGGGACGGTTTAGGGTCCAGGGGAGGGTACGACAACGCTTTAGGGGGAGCGTACATGTGAGGGCGCGGGTTAGTGTTAGCGTACGTGTTACGATTATGGGACGGGTGAGGGTCAGGCTTTGGGGAAGGGTTAGGTTTAGGTTTCGGGCTAGGGTTAGAGTTAGGGGACGGGGATGGTTTAGGGTGCAGGGGAGGGTACGACAATGCTTTAGGGGGAGCGTACGTGTGAGGGCGCGGGTTAGTGTTAGCGTACGGGTTAGGATTAGGGGACGGGTGAGGGTTAGGCTTCGGGGAAGGGTTAGGCTTAGGGTTCGGGCTAGGGTTAGGGTTAGGGGACGGGGAATGTTTAGGGTCCAGGGGAGTGTACGACAACGCTTTAGGGGGAGCGTACGTGTGAGAGCGCGGGTTAGTGTTAGCGTACGGGTTAGGATTAGGGGACGGGTGAGGGTCAGGCTTCGGGGAAGGGTTAGGCTTAGGGTTTGGGCTAGGGTTAGGGTTAGGGGACGGAGACGGTTTAGGGTCCAGGGGAGGGTACGAAAACGCTTTAGGGGGAGCGTAGGTGTGAGGGCGCGGGTTAGTGTTAGCGTACGGGTTAGGATTAGGGGACGGGTGAGGGTCAGGCTTCGGGGAAGTGTTAGGGTTAGGGTTCGGGCTAGGGTTAATGATAGGGGACGGGGATGGTTTAGGGTCCAGGGGAGGGTACGACAACGCTTTAGGGGTAGCGTACGCGTGAGGGCGCGGGTTAGTGTTAGCGTACGGGTTATGATTAGGGGACGGGTGAGATTCAGGCTTCGGGGAAGGGTTAGGGTTAGGGTTCGGGCTAGGGTTAGGGTTAGGGGACGGGGACGGTTTAGGGTCCAGGGGAGGGTACAACAACGCTTTAGGGTGAGCGTACGCGTGAGGGCGCGGGTTAGTGTTAGCGTACGTGTTAGGATTAGGGAACGGGTGAGGGTCAGGCTTCGGGGAAGGGTTAGGGTTAGGGTTCGGGCTAGGGTTAGGGTTAGGGGACGGGGACGGTTTAGGGTCCAGGGGAGGGTACGACAACGCTTTAGGGGGAGCGTAGGTGTGAGGGCGCGGGTTAGTGTTAGCGTACGGGTTAGGATTAGGGGATGGGTGAGGGTCAGGCTTCGGGGAAGGGTTAGGGTTAGGGTTCGGGCTAGGGTTAGGGTTAGGGGACGGGGACGGTTTAGGGTCCAGGGGAGGGTACGACAACGCTTTAGGGGGAGCGTACGTGTGAGGGCGCGGGTTAGTGTTAGCGTACGGGTTAGGATTAAGGGACGGGTGAGGGTCAGGCTTCGGGGAAGGGTTAGGGGTAGGGTTCGGGCTAGGGTTAGGGTTAGGGGACGGGGACGGTTTAGGGTACAGGGGAGGGTACGACAACGCTTTAGGGGGAGCGTACGTGTGAGGGCGCGGGTTAGTGTTAGCGTACGGGTTAGGATTAGAGGACGGGTGAGGGTCAGGCTTCGGGGAAGGGTTAGGGTTAGGGTTCGGGCTAGGGTTAGGGTTAGGGGACGGGGTCGGTTTAGGGTCCAGGGGAGGGTACGACAACGCTTTAGTGGGAGCGTACGGGTGAGAGCGCGGGTTAGTGTTAGCGTACGTGTTCGGATTAGGGGACGGGTGAGGGTCAGGCTTCGGGGAAGGGTTAGGGTTAGGGTTCGGGCTAGGGTTAGGGTTAGGGGACGGGGACGGTTTAGGGTCCAGGGGAGGGTACGACAACGCTTTAGGGGGAGCGTATGTGTGAGGGCGCGGGTTAGTGTTAGCGTACGGGTTAGGATTAGGGGATGGGTGAGGGTCAGGCTTCGGTGAAGGGTTAGGGTTACGGTTCGGACTAGGGTTAGGGTTAGGGGACGGGGACGGTTTAGGGTCCAGGGGAGGGTACGACAACGCTTTAGGGGGAGCGTACGTGTGAGGGCGCGGGTTAGTGTTAGCGTACGGTTTAGGATTAGGGGACGGGTGAGGGTCAGGCTTCGTGGAAGGGTTAGGGTTAGGGTTCGGGCTAGGGTAAGGGTTAGGGGACGGGGACGGTTTAGGGTCCAGGGGAGGGTACGACAACGCTTTAGGGGGAGCGTATATGTGAGGGCGCGGGTTAGTGTTAGCGTACGGGTTAGGATTATGGGACGGGTGAGGGTCAGGCTTCGGGGAAGGGTTAGGGTTAGGGTTCGGGCTAGGGTTAGGGTTAGGGGACGGGGACGGTTTAGGGTCCAGGGGAGGGTACGACAACGCTTTAGGGGGAGCGTACGTGTGAGGGCGCGGGTTAGTGTTAGCGTACGGGTTAGGATTAGGGGATGGGTGAGTGTCAGGCTTCGGGGAAGGGTTAGGGTTAGGGTTCGGACTAGGGTTAGGGTTAGGGGACGGGGACGGTTTAGGGTCCAGGGGAGGGTACGACAACGCTTTAGGGGGAGCGTACGTGTGAGGGCGCGGGTTAGTGTTAGCGTACGGTTTAGGATTAGGGGACGGGTGAGGGTCAGGCTTCGTGGAAGGGTTAGGGTTAGGGTTCGGGCTAGGGTAAGGGTTAGGGGACGGGGATGGTTTAGGCTCCAGGGGAGGGTACGACAACGCTTTAGGGGGAGTGTACGTGTGAGGGCGCGGGTTAGTGTTAGCGTACGGGTTAGGATTATGGGACGGGAGAGGGTCAAGCTTCGGGGAAGGGTTAGGGTTAGGGTTCGGGCTAGGGTTAGGGTTAGGGGACGGGGACGGTTTAGGGTCCAGGGGAGGGTACGACAACGCTTTAGGGGGAGCGTATGTGTGAGGGCGCGGGTTAGTGTTAGCGTACGGGTTAGGATCATGGGATGGGTGAGGGTCAGGCTTCGGGGAAGGGTTAGGGTTAGGGTTCGGGCAAGAGTTAGGGTTAGGGGACGGGGACGGTTTAGGGTCCAGGGGAGGGTACGACAACGCTTTAGGGGGAGCGTACGTGTGAGGGCGTGGGTTAGTGTTAGCGTACGGGTTAGGATTAGAGGACGGGTGAGGGTTAGGCTTTGGGGAAGGGTTAGAGTTAGCGTTCGGGCTAGGGTTAGGGTTAGGGGACGGGGACGGTTTAGGGTCCAAGGGAGGGTACGACAACGCTTTAGGGGGAGCGTACGCGTGAGGGTTAGGGTTAGTGTTAGCGTATTGGTTAGGATTAGGGGACGGATGAGGGTCAGGCTTCGGGGAAGTGTTAGGTTTAGGGTTCGGGCTAGGGTTAGGGTTAGGGGACGGGGACGGTTTAGGGTCCAGGGGAGGGTACGACAACGCTTTAGGGGGAGCGTACGTGTGAGGGCGTGGGTTAGTGTTAGCGTACGGTTTAGGGTTAGGGGAAGGGTGAGGGTCAGGCTTCGGGGAAGGGTTAGGGTTAGGGTTCGGGCTAGGGTTAGTGTTAGGTGACGGGGACGGTTTAGGGTCCAGGGGAGGGTACGACAACGCTTTAGGGGGAGCGTACGTGTGAGGGCGCGGGTTAGTGTTAGCGTACGGGTTAGGATTAGGGGACGGGTGAGGGTCAGGCTTCGTGGAAGGGTTAGGTTTAGGGTTCGGGCTAGGGTTAGGGTTAGGGGACGGGGACGGTTTAGGGTCCAGGGGAGGGTACGACAACGCTTTAGGGGGAGCGTACGTGTGAGGGCGCGGGTTAGTGTTAGCGTACGGGTTAGGATTAGAGGACGGGTGAGGGTTAGGCTTCGGGGAAGGGTTAGAGTTAGCGTTCGGGCTAGGGTTAGGGTTAGGGGACGGGGGCGGTTTAGGGTCCAAGGGAGGGTACGACAACGCTTTAGGGGGAGCGTACGCGTGAGGGTTAGGGTTAGTGTTAGCGTATTGGTTAGGATTAGGGGACGGATGAGGGTCAGGCTTCGGGGAAGTGTTAGGTTTAGGGTTCGGGCTAGGGTTAGGGTTAGGGGACGGGGACGGTTTAGGCTCCAGGGGAGGGTACGACAACGCTTTAGGGGGAGCGTACGTGTGAGGGCGTGGGTTAGTGTTAGCGTACGGTTTAGGGTTAGGGGAAGGGTGAGGGTCAGGCTTCGGGGAAGCGTTAGGGTTAGGGTTCGGGCTAGGGTTAGTGTTAGGTGACAGGGACGGTTTAGGGTCCAGGGGAGGGTACGACAACGCTTTAGGGGGAGCGTACGTGTGAGGGCGCGGGTTAGTGTTAGCGTACGGGTTAGGATTAGGGGACGGGTGAGGGTCAGGCTTCGCGGAAGTGTTAGGGTTAGGTTTCGGGCTAGGGTTAGGGTTAGGGGACGGGGACGGTTTAGGGACCAGGGGAGGGCACGACAACGCTTTAGGGGGAGCGTACGTGTGAGGGCGCGGGTTAGTGTTAGCGTACGGGTTAGGATTAGGGGACGGGTGAGGGTCAGGCTTCGTGGAAGGGTTAGGTTTAGGGTTCGGGCTAGGGTTAGGGTTAGGGGACGGGGACGGTTTAGGGTCCAGGGGAGGGTACGACAACGCTTTAGGGGGAGCGTACGTGTGAGGGCGCGGGTTAGTGTTAGCGTACGGGTTAGGATTAGGGGACGGGTGCGGGTCAGGCTTCGGGGAAGCGTTAGGCTTAGGGTTCGGGCTAGGGTTAGGTTTAGGGGACGGGGATGGTTTAGGGTCCAGGGGAGGGTACGACAACGCTTTAGGGGGAGCGTACATGTGAGGGCGCGGGTTAGTGTTAGCATACGGGTTAGGATTAGGGGACGGGTGAGGGTCAGGCTTCGGGGAAGGGTTAGGGTTAGGGTTCGGGCTAGGGTCAGGGTTAGGGGACGGGGATGGTTTAGGGTCCAGGGGAGGGTACGACAATGCTTTAGGGGTAGCGTACGTGTCAGGGCGCGGGTTAGTGTTAGCGTACGGGTTAGGGTTAGGGGACGGGTGAGTGTTAGGCTTCGGGGAAGGGTTAAGGTTAGGGTTCGGGCTAGAGTTAGGGTTAGGGGACGGGGACGGTTTAGGGTCCAGGGGAGGGTACGACAACGCTTTAGGGGGAGCGTACGTGTGAGGGCGCGGGTTAGTGTTAGCGTACGGGTTAGGATTAGGGGACGGGTGAGGGTCAGGCTTCGGGGAAGGGTTAGGGTTAGGGTTCGGGCTAGGGTTAGGGTTAGGGGACGGGGACGGTTTAGGGTCCAGGGGAGGGTACGACAACGCTTTAGGGGGAGCGTACGTGTGAGGGCGCGGGTTAGTGTTAGCGTACGGGTTAGGATTAGGGGACGGGTGAGGGTCAGGCTTCGGGGAAGGGTTAGGGTTAGGGTTCGGGCTAGGGTTAGGGTTAGGGGACGGGGACGGTTTAGGGTCCAGGGGAGTGTACGATAACGCTTAAGGGGGAGCGTACGCGTGAGGGCGCGGATTAGTGTTAGCGTACGGGTTAGGATTAGGGGACGGGTGAGGGTTAGGCTTCGGGGAAGGGTTAGGGTTAGGGTTCGGGCTAGGGTTAGGGTTAGGGGACGGGGACGGTTTAGTGTCCAGGGGAGGGTACGACAACGCTTTAGGGGGAGCGTACGTGTGAGGGCGTGGATTAGTGTTAGCGTACGTGTTAGGATTAGGGGACGGGTGAGGGTCAGGCTTCGGGGAAGGGTTAGGGTTAGGGTTCGGGCTAGGTTTAGGGTTAGGGGACGGGGACGGTTTAGGGTCCAGGGGAGGGTACGACAACGCTTTAGGCGGAGCGTACGTGTGAGGGTGCGGGTTAGTGTTAGCGTACGGGTTAGGATTAGAGGACGGGTGAGGGTCAGGCTTCGGGGAAGCTTTAGGCTTAGGGTTCGGGCTAGGGTTAGGGTTAGGGGATGGGGACGGTTTAGGGTCCAGGGGAGGGTACGACAACGCTTTAGGGGGAGCGTACGTGTGAGGGCGCGGGTTAGTGTTAGCGTACGGGTTAGGATTAGGGGACGGGTGAGGGTCAGGCTTCGGGGAAGTGTTAGGGTTAGGGTTCGGGCTAGGGTTAGGGTTAGGGGACGGGGACGGTTTAGGGTCCAGGGGAGGGTACGACAACACTTTAGGGGCAGCGTACGTGTGAGGGTGCGGGTTAGTGTTAGCGTATGGTTTAGGATTAGGGGACGGGTGAGGGTCAGGCTTCGGGGAAGGGTTAGGGTTAGGGTTCGGGCTAGGGTTAGGGTTAGGGGACGGGGACGGTTCAGGGTCCACAGGAGGGTACTACAACGCTTCAGGGGGAGCGCACGTGTGAGGGCACGGGTTAGTGTTAGCGTACAGGTTAGGATTAGGGTATGGGTGAGGGTCAGGCTTCGGGGAAAGGTTAGGGTTAGGGTTCGGGCTAGGGTTAGGGTTAGGGGACGGGGACGGTTTAGGGTCCAGGGGAGGGTACGACAACGCTTTAGGGGGAGCGTACGTGTGAGGGCGCGGGTTAGTGTTAGCGTACGGGTTAGGATTAGGGGACGGGTGAGGGTCAGGCTTCGGGGAAGCGTTAGGCTTAGGGTTCGGGCTAGGGTTAGCTTTAGGGGACGGGGATGGTTTAGGGTCCAGGGGAGGGTACGACAACGCTTTAGGGGGAGCGTACATGTGAGGGCGCGGGTTAGTGTTAGCGTACGGGTTAGGATTAGGGGACGGGTGAGGGTCAGGCTTCGGGGAAGGGTTAGGGTTAGGGTTCGGGCTAGGGTTAGGGTTAGGGCACGGGGATGGTTTAGGGTTCAGGGGAGGGTACGACAATGCTTTAGGGGTAGCGTACGTGTCAGGGCGCGGGTTAGTGTTAGCGTACGGGTTAGGGTTAGGGGACGGGTGAGGGTTAGGCTTCGGGGAAGGGTTAAGGTTAGGGTTCGGGCTAGAGTTAGGGTTAGGGGACGGGGACGGTTTAGTGTCCAGGGGAGGGTACGACAACGCTTTAGGGGGAGCGTACGTGTGAGGGCGCGGGTTAGTGTTAGCGTACGGGTTAGGATTAGGGGACGGGTGAGGGTCAGGCTTCGGGGAAGGGTTAGGGTTAGGGTTCGGGCTAGGGTTAGGGTTAGGGGACGGGGACGGTTTAGGGTCCAGGGGAGGGTACGACAACGCTTTAGGGGGAGCGTACTTGTGAGGGCGCGGGTTAGTGTTAGCGTACGGGTTAGGATTAGGGGACGGGTGAGGGTCAGGCTTCGGGGAAGGGTTAGGGTTAGGGTTCGGGCTAGGGTTAGGGTTAGGGGACGGGGACGGTTTAGGGTCCAGGGGAGTGTACGATAACGCTTAAGGGGGAGCGTACGCGTGAGGGCGCGGATTAGTGTTAGCGTACGGGTTAGGATTAGGGGACGGGTGAGGGTTAGGCTTCGGGGAAGGGTTAGGGTTAGGGTTCGGGCTAGGGTTAGGGTTAGGGGACGGGGACGGTTTAGTGTCCAGGGGAGTGTACGACAACGCTTTAGGGGGAGCGTACGTGTGAGGGCGTGGATTAGTGTTAGCGTACGTGTTAGGATTAGGGGACGGGTGAGGGTCAGGCTTCGGGGAAGGTTTAGGGTTAGGGTTCGGGCTAGGGTTAGGGTTAGGGGACGGGGACGGTTTAGGGTCCAGGGGAGGGTACGACAACGCTTTAGGCGGAGCGTACGTGTGAGGGTGCGGGTTAGTGTTATCGTACGGGTTAGGATTAGGGGACGGGTGAGGGTCAGGCTTCGGGGAAGGGTTAGGGTTAGGGTTCGGGCTAGGGTTAGGGTTAGGGGACGGGGACGGTTTAGGGTCCAGGGGAGGGTACGACAAAACTTTAGGGGGAGCGTACGTGTGAGGGCGCGGGTTAGTGTTAGCGTACGGGTTAGGATTAGGGGACGGGTGAGGGTCAGGCTTCGGGGAAGCTTTAGGCTTAGGGTTCGGGCAAGGGTTAGGGTTAGGGGACGGGGATGGTTTAGGGTCCAGGGGAGGGTACGACAACGCTTTAGGGGTAGCGTACGTGTGAGGGCGCGGGTTAGTGTTAGCGTACGCGTTAGGGTTAGGGGACGGGTGAGGGTTAGGCTTCGGGGAAGGGTTAAGGTCAGGGTTCGGGCTAGGGTTAGGGTTAGGGGATGGGGACGGTTTAGGGTCCAGGGGAGGGTACGACAACGCTTTAGGGGGAGCGTACGTGTGAGGGCGCATGTTAGTGTTAGCGTACGGGTTAGGATTAGGGGACGGGTGAGGGTCAGGCTTCGGGGAAGGGTTAGGGTTAGGATTCGGGCTAGGGTTAGGGTTAGGGGACGGGGACGGTTTAGGGTCCAGGGGAGGGTACGACAACACTTTAGAGGCAGCGTACGTGTGAGGGTGCGGGTTAGTGTTAGCGTATGGTTTAGGATTAGGGTACGGGTGAGGGTCAGGCTTCGGGGAAGGGTTAGGGTTAGGGTTCGGGCTAGGGTTAGGGTTAGGGGACGGGGACGGTTCAGGGTCCACAGGAGGGTACTACAACGCTTCAGGGGGAGCGCACGTGTGAGGGCACGGGTTAGTGTTAGCGTACAGGTTAGGATTAGAGGACGGGTGAGGGTTAGGCTTCGAGGAAGGGTTAGAGTTAGCGTTCGGGCTAGGGTTAGGGTTAGGGGACGGGGACGGTTTAGGGTCCAAGGGAGGGTACGACAACGCTTTAGGGGGAGCGTACGCGTGAGGGTTAGGGTTAGTGTTAGCGTATTGGTTAGGATTAGGGGACGGATGAGGGTCAGGCTTCGGGGAAGTGTTAGGTTTAGGGTTCGGGCTAGGGTTAGGGTTAGGGGACGGGGACGGTTTAGGCTCCAGGGGAGGGTACGACAACGCTTTAGGGGGAGCGTACGTGTGAGGGCGTGGGTTAGTGTTAGCGTACGGTTTAGGGTTAGGGGAAGGGTGAGGGTCAGGCTTCGGGGAAGGGTTAGGGTTAGGGTTCGGGCTAGGGTTAGTGTTAGGTGACAGGGACGGTTTAGGGTCCAGGGGAGGGTACGACAACGCTTTAGGGGGAGCGTACGTGTGAGGGCGCGGGTTAGTGTTAGCGTACGGGTTAGGATTAGGGGACGGGTGAGGGTCAGGCTTCGCGGAAGTGTTAGGGTTAGGTTTCGGGCTAGGGTTAGGGTTAGGGGACGGGGACGGTTTAGGGACCAGGGGAGGGCACGACAATGCTTTAGGGGGAGCGTACGTGTGAGGGCGCGGGTTAGTGTTAGCGTACGGGTTAGGATTAGGGGACGGGTGAGGGTCAGGCTTCGTGGAAGGGTTAGGTTTAGGGTTCGGGCTAGGGTTAGGGTTAGGGGACGGGGACGGTTTAGGGTCCAGGGGAGGGTACGACAACGCTTTAGGGGGAGCGTACGTGTGAGGGCGCGGGTTAGTGTTAGCGTACGGGTTAGGATTAGGGGACGGGTGCGGGTCAGGCTTCGGGGAAGCGTTAGGCTTAGGGTTCGGGCTAGGGTTAGGTTTAGGGGACTGGGATGGTTTAGGGTCCAGGGGAGGGTACGACAACGCTTTAGGGGGAGCGTACATGTGAGGGCGTGGGTTAGTGTTAGCGTACGGGTTAGGATTAGGGGACGGGTGAGGGTCAGGCTTCGGGGAAGGGTTAGGGTTAGGGTTCGGGCTAGGGTTAGGGTTAGGGGACGGGGATGGTTTAGGGTCCAGGGGAGGGTACGACAATGCTTTAGGGGCAGCGTACGTGTCAGGGCGCGGGTTAGTGTTAGCGTACGGGTTAGGGTTAGGGGACGGGTGAGGGTTAGGCTTCGGGGAAGTGTTAAGGTTAGGGTTCGGGCTAGAGTTAGGGTTAGGGGACGGGGACGGTTTAGGGTCCAGGGGAGGGTACGACAACGCTTTAGGGGGAGCGTACGTGTCAGGGCGCGGGTTAGTGTTAGCGTACGGGTTAGGATTAGGGGACGGGTGAGGGTCAGGCTTCGGGGAAGGTTAGGGTTAGGGTTCGGGCTAGGGTTAGGGTTAGGGGACGGGGACGGTTTAGGGTCCAGGGGAGGGTACGACAACGCTTTAGGGGGAGCGTACGTGTGAGGGCGCGGGTTAGTGTTAGCGTACGGGTTAGGATTAGGGGACGGGTGAGGGTCAGGCTTCGGGGAAGGGTTAGGGTTAGGGTTCGGGCTAGGGTTAGGGTTAGGGGACGGGGACGGTTTAGGGTCCAGGGGAGTGTACGATAACGCTTAAGGGGGAGCGTACGCGTGAGGGCGCGGATTAGTGTTAGCGTACGGGTTAGGATTAGGGGACGGGTGAGGGTTAGGCTTCGGGGAAGGGTTAGGGTTAGGGTTCGGGCTAGGGTTAGGGTTAGGGGACGGGGACGGTTTAGTGTCCAGGGGAGGGTACGACAACGCTTTAGGGGGAGCGTACGTGTGAGGGCGTGGATTAGTGTTAGCGTACGTGTTAGGATTAGGGGACGGGTGAGGGTCAGGCTTCGGGGAAGGGTTAGGGTTAGGGTTCGGGCTAGGGTTAGGGTTAGGGGACGGGGACGGTTTAGGGTCCAGGGGAGGGTACGACAACGCTTTAGGCGGAGCGTACATGTGAGGGTGCGGGTTAGTGTTAGAGTACGGGTTAGGATTAGAGGACGGGTGAGGGTCAGGCTTCGGGGAAGGGTTAGGGTTAGGGTTCGGGCTAGGGTTAGGGTTAGGGGACGGGGACGGTTTAGGGTCCATGGGAGGGTACGACAACGCTTTAGGGGGAGCGTACGTGTGAGGGCGTGGGTTAGTGTTAGCGTACGGGTTAGGATTAGGGGACGGGTGAGGGTCAGGCTTCGGGGAAGCTTTAGGCTTAGGGTTCAGGCTAGGGTTAGGGTTAGGGGACGGGGATGGTTTAGGGTCCAGGGGAGGGTACGACAACGCTTTAGGGGTAGCGTACGTGTGAGGGCGCGGGTTAGTGTTAGCGTACGGGTTAGGGTTAGGGGACGGGTGAGGGTTAGGCTTCGGGGAAGGGTTAAGGTTAGGGTTCGGGCTAGGGTTAGGGTTAGGGGATGGGGACGGTTTAGGGTCCAGGGGAGGGTACGACAACGCTTTAGGGGGAGCGTACGTGTGAGGGCGCGTGTTAGTGTTAGCGTACGGGTTAGGATTAGGGGACGGGTGAGGGTCAGGCTTCGGGGAAGGGTTAGGGTTAGGGTTCGGGCTAGGGTTAGGGTTAGGGGACGGGGACGGTTTAGGGTCCAGGGGAGGGTACGACAACACTTTAGGGGCAGCGTACGTGTGAGGGTGCGGGTTAGTGTTAGCGTATGGTTTAGGATTAGGGGACGGGTGAGGGTCAGGCTTCGGGGAAGGGTTAGGGTTAGGGTTCGGGCTAGGGTTAGGGTTAGGGGACGGGGACGGTTCAGGGTCCACAGGAGGGTACTACAACGCTTCAGGGGGAGCGCACGTGTGAGGGCACGGGTTAGTGTTAGCGTACAGGTTAGGATTAGGGTACGGGTGAGGGTCAGGCTTCGGGGAAAGGTTAGGGTTAGGGTTCGGGCTAGGGTCAGGGTTAGGGGACGGGGACGGTTTAGGATCCAGGAGAGGGTACGACAACGCTTTAGGGGGAGCGTACGTGTGAGGGCCCGGGTTAGTGTCAGCATACGGGTTAGGATTAGGGGACGGGTGAGGGTCAGGCTTCGGGGAAGTGTTAGGGTTAGGGTTCGGGCTAGGGTTAGGGTTAGGGTACGGGGACGGTTTAGGGTCCAGGGGAGGGTACGACAACGCTTTAGGGGGAGCGTACGTGTGAGGGCGCGGGTTAGTGTTAGCGTACGGGTTAGGATTAGGGGACGGGTGAGGGTCAGGCTTCGGGGAAGGGTTAGGGTTAGGGTTCGGGCTAGGGTTAATGATAGGGGACGGGGATGCTTTAGGGTCCAGGGGAGGGTACGACAACGCTTTAGGGGGAGCGTACGCGTGAGGGCGCGGGTTAGTGTTAGCGTACGGGTTAGGATTAGGAGACGGGTGAGAGTCAGGCTTCGGGGAAGGGTTAGGGTTAGGGTTCGGGCTAGGGTTAGGGTTAGGGGACGGGGACGGTTTAGGGTCCAGGGGAGGGTACGACAACGCTTTAGGGGGAGCGTACGCGTGAGGGCGCGGGATAGTGTTAGCGTACGTGTTAGGATTAGGGAACGGGTGAGGGTCAGGCTTCGGGGAAGGGTTAGGGTTAGGGTTCGGTCTAGGGTTAGGGTTAGGGGACGGGGACGGTTTAGGGTCCAGGGGAGGGTACGACAACGCTTTAGGGGGAGCGTACGTGTGAGGGCGCGGGTTAGTGTTAGCGTACGGGTTAGGATTAGGGGATGGGTGAGTGTCAGGCTTCGGGGAAGGGTTAGTGTTAGGGTTCGGACTAGGGTTAGGGTTAGGGGACGGGGACGGTTTAGGGTCCAGGGGAGGGTACGACAACGCTTTAGGGGGAGCGTACATGTGAGGGCGCGGGTTAGTGTTAGCGTACGGTTTAGGATTAGGGGACGGGTGAGGGTCAGGCTTCGTGGAAGGGTTAGGGTTAGGGTTCGGGCTAGGGTAAGGGTTAGGGGACGGGGACGGTTTAGGGTGCAGGGGAGGGTACGACAACGCTTTAGGGGGAGCGTATGTGTCAGGGCGCGGGTTAGTGTTAGCGTACGGGTTAGGATTATGGGACGGGTGAGGGTCAGGCTTCGGGGAAGGGTTAGGGTTAGGGTTCGGGGTAGGGTTAGGGTTAGGGGACGGGGACGGTTTAGGGTCCAGGGGAAGGTACGACAACGCTTTAGGGGGAGCGTACGTGTGAGGGCGCGGGTTAGTGTTAGCGTACGTGTTAGGATTAGGGGATGGGTGAGGGTCAGGCTTCGGGGAAGGGTTAGGGTTAGGGTTCGGACTAGGGTTAGGGTTAGGGGACGGGGACGGTTTAGGGTCCAGGGGAGGGTACGACAACGCTTTAGGGGGAGCGTACGTGTGAGAGCGCGGGTTAGTGTTAGCGTACGGGTTAGGATTAGGGGACGGGTGAGGGTCAGGCTTCGGAGAAGCGTTAGGCTTAGGGTTCGGGCTAGGGTTAGGGTTAGGGGACGGGGATGGTTTAGGGTCCAGGGGAGGGTACGACAACGCTTTAGGGGGAGCGTACATGTGAGGGCGCGGGTTAGTGTTAGCGTACGGGTTAGGATTAGGGGACGGGTGAGGGTCAGGCTTCGGGGAAGTGTTAGGGTTAGGGTTCGGGCTAGGGTTAGGGTTAGGGGACGGGGACGGTTTAGGGTCCAGGGGAGGGTACGACAATGCTTTAGGGGTAGCGTACGTGTGAGGGCGCGGGTTAGTGTTAGCGTACGGGTTAGGGTTAGGGGACGGGTGAGGGTTAGGCTTCGGGGAAGGGTTAAGGTTAGGGTTCGGGCTAGGGTTAGGGTTAGGGGACGGGGACGGTTTAGGGTCCAGGGGAGGGTACGACAACGCTTTAGGGGGAGCGTACGTGTGAGGGCGCGGGTTAGTGTTAGCATACGGGTTAGGATTAGGGGACGGTTGAGGGTCAGGCTTCGGGGAAGGGTTAGGGTTAGGGTTCGGGCTAGGGTTAGGGTTAGGGGACGGGGACGGTTTAGGGTCCAGGGGAGGGTACGACAACGCTTTAGGGGGAGCGTACGTGTGAGGGCGCGGGTTAGTGTTAGCGTACGGGTTAGGATTAGGGGACGGGTGAGGGTCAGGCTTCGGGGAAGGGTTAGGGTTAGGGTTCGGGCTAGGGTTAGGGTTAGGGGACAGGGACGGTTTAGGGTCCAGGGGAGGGTACGATAACGCTTAAGGGGGAGCGTACGCGTGAGGGCGCGGATTAGTGTTAGCGTACGGGTTAGGATTAGGGGACGGGTGAGTGTTAGGCTTCGGGGAAGGGTTAGGGTTAGGGTTCGGGCTAGGGTTAGGGTTAGGGGACGGGGACGGTTTAGGGTCCAGGGGAGGGTACGACAACGCTTTAGGGGGAGCGTACGTGTGAGGGCGTGGATTAGTGTTAGCGTACGGGTTAGGATTAGGGGCGGGTGAGGGTCAGGCTTCGGGGAAGGGTTAGGGTTAGGGTTCGGGCTAGGGTTAGGGTTAGGGGACGGGGACGGTTTAGGGTCCAGGGGAGGGTACGACAACGCTTTAGGCGGAGCGTACGTGTGAGGGCGCGGGTTAGTGTTAGCGTACGGGTTAGGATTAGAGGACGGGTGAGGGTCAGGCTTCGGGGAAGGGTTAGGGTTAGGGTTCGGGCTAGGGTTAGGGTTAGGGGACGGGGACGGTTTAGGGTCCAGGGGAGGGTACGACAACGCTTTAGGGGGAGCGTACGTGTGAGGGCGCGGGTTAGTGTTAGCGTACGGGTTAGGATTAGGGGACGGGTGAGGTTCAGGCTTCGGGGAAGATTTAGGCTTAGGGTTCGGGCTAGGGTTAGGGTTAGGGGACGGGGATGGTTTAGGGTCCAGGGGAGGGTACAACAATGCTTTAGGGGTAGCGTACGTGTGAGGGCGCGGGTTAGTGTTAGCGTACGGGTTAGGGTTAGGGGACGGGTGAGGGTTAGGCTTCGGGGAAGGGTTAAGGTTAGGGTTCGGGCTAGGGTTAGGGTTAGGGGACGGGGACGGTTTAGGGTCCAGGGGAGGGTACGACAACGCTTTAGGGGGAGCGTACGTGTGAGGGCGCGGGTTAGTGTTAGCGTACGGGTTAGGATTAGGGGACGGGTGAGGGTCAGGCTTCGGGGAAGGGTTAGGGTTAGGGTTCGGGCTAGGGTTAGGGTTAGGGGACGGGGACGGTTTAGGGTCCAGGGGAGGGTACGACAACACTTTAGGGGCAGCCTACGTGTGAGGGTGCGGGTTAGTGTTAGCATATGGGTTAGGATTAGGGGACGGGTGAGGGTCAGGCTTCGGGGAAGGGTTAGGGTTAGGGTTCGGGCTAGGGTTAGGGTTAGGGGACGGGGACGGTTCAGGGTCCACAGGAGGGTACTACAACGCTTCAGGGGGAGCGCACGTGTGAGGGCACGGGTTAGTGTTAGCGTACAGTTTAGGATTAGGGTACGGGTGAGGGTCAGGCTTCGGGGAAAGGTTAGGGTTAGGGTTCGGGCTAGGGTTAGGGTTAGGGGACGGGGACGGTTTAGGATCCAGGAGAGGGTACGACAACGCTTTAGGGGGAGCGTACGTGTGAGGGCGCGGGTTAGTGTTAGCGTACGGGTTAGGATTAGGGGACGGGTGAGGGTCAGGCTTCGGGGAAGTGTTATGGTTAGGGTTCGGGCTAGGGTTAGGGTTAGGGGACGGGGACGGTTTAGGGTCCAGGGGAGGGTACGACAACGCTTTAGGGGGAGCGTACGCATGAGGGCACGGGTTAGTGTTAGCGTACGGGGTAGGATTAGGGGACAAGTGAGGGTCAGGCTTTGGGGAAGGTTTAGGGTTAGGGTTCGGGCTAGGGTTAGGGTTAGGGGACGTGGACGCTTTAGGGTCCAGGGGAGGGTACGACAACGCTTTAGGGGGAGCGTACGCGTGAGGGCGTGGGTTAGTGTTAGCGTACGGGTTAGGATTAGGGGACGGGTGAGGGTCAGGCTTCGGGGAAGTGTCAGGGTTAGGGTTCGGGCTAGGGTTAGTGTTAGGGGACGGGGACGGTTTAGGGTCCAGGGGAGGGTACGACAGCGCTTTAGGGGGAGCGTACACGTGAGGGCGCGGGTTAGTGTTAGCATACGGGGTAGAACTAGGGGACGAGTGAGGGTCAGGCTTTGGGGAAGGGTTAGGGTTAGGGTTCGGGCTAGGGTTAGGTTTAGGGGACGGGGACGGTTTAGGGTCCAGGGGAGGGTACGACAACGCTTTAGGGGGAGCGTACGCGTGAGGGCGTGGGTTAGTGTTAGCGTACGGTTTAGGATTAGGGGACGGGTGAGGGTCAGGCTTCGTGGAAGGGTTAGGGTTAGGGTTCGGGCTAGGGTAAGGGTTAGGGGACGGGGACGGTTTAGGGTCCAGGGGAGGGTACGACAACGCTTTAGGGGGAGCGTACGTGTGAGGGCGCGGGTTAGTGTTAGCGTATGGGTTAGGATTATGGGACGGGTGAGGGTCAGGCTTCGGGGAAGGGTTAGGGTTAGGGTTCGGGCTAGGGTTAGGGTTAGGGGACGGGGACGGTTTAGGCTCCAGGGGAGGGTACGACAACGCTTTAGGGGGAGTGTACGCGTAAGGGCCCGGGTTAGTGTCAGCATACGGGTTAGGATTAGGGGACGGGTGAGGGTCAGGCTTCGGGGAAGTGTTAGGGTTAGGGTTCGGGCTAGGGTTAGGGTTAGGGGACGGGGACGGTTTAGGCTCCAGGGGAGGGTACGACAACGCTTTAGGGGGAGTGTACGCGTAAGGGCGCAGGTTAGTGTTAGCGTACAGGTTAGGTTTAGAGGGCGGGTGAGGGTCAAGCTTCGGGGAAGTGTTAGGGTTAGCGTTCGGGCTAGGGTTAGGGTTAGGGGACGGGGACGCTTTAGGGTCCAGGGGAGGGTACGACAACGCTTTAGGGGGAGCGTACGTGAGAGGGCGCGGGTTAGTGTTAGCGTACGGGTTAGGATTAGGGGACGGGTGAGGGTCAGGCTTCGGGGAAGTGTTAGGGTTAGGGTTCGGGCTAGGGTTAGGGTTAGGGTACGGGGACGATTTGGGGTCCAGGGGAGGGTACGAAAACGCTTTAGGGGGAGCGTACGTGTGAGGGCGCGGGTTAGTGTTAGCGTACGGGTTTGGATTAGGGGACGGGTGAGGGTCAGGCTTCGGGGAAGGGTTAGGGTTAGGGTTCGGGCTAGGGTTAATGATAGGGGACGGGGATGGTTTAGGGTCCAGGGGAGGGTACGACAACGCTTTAGGGGGAGCGTACGCGTGAGGGCGCGGGTTAGTGTTAGCGTACGTGTTAGGATTAGGGAACGGGTGAGGGTCAGGCTTCGGGGAAGGGTTAGGGTTAGGGTTCGGACTAGGGTTAGGGTTAGGGGACGGTGACGGTTTAGGGTCCAGGGGAGGGTACGACAACGCTTTAGGGGGAGCGTACGTGTGAGGGCGCGGGTTAGTGTTAGCGTACGGGTTAGGATTAGGGGATGGGTGAGTGTCAGGCTTCGGGGAAGGGTTAGTGTTAGGGTTCGGACTAGGGTTAGGGTTAGGGGACAGGGACGGTTTAGGGTCCAGGGGAGGGTACGACAACGCTTTAGGGGGAGCGTACGTGTGAGGGCGCGGGTTAGTGTTAGCGTACGGTTTAGGATTAGGGGACGGGTGAGGGTCAGGCTTCGTGGAAGGGTTAGGGTTAGGGTTCGGGCTAGGGTAAGGGTTAGGGGACGGGGACGGTTTAGGGTCCAGGGGAGGGTACGACAACGCTTTAGGGGGAGCGTACGTGTGAGGGCGCGGGTTAGTGTTAGCGTACGGGTTAGGATTATGGGACGGGTGAGGGTCAGGCTTCGGGGAAGGGTTAGGGTTAGGGTTCGGGCTAGGGTTAGGGTTAGGGGACGGGGACGGTTTAGGGTCCAGGGGAGGGTACGACAACGCTTTAGGGGGAGTGTACGTGTGAGGGCGCGGGTTAGTGTTAGCGTACGGGTTAGGATTAGGGGATGGGTGAGGGTCAGGCTTCGGGGAAGGGTTAGGGTTAGGGTTCGGACTAGGGTTAGGGTTAGGGGACGGTGACGGTTTAGGGTCCAGGGGAGGGTACGACAACGGTTTAGGGGGAGCGTACGTGTGAGGGCGCGGGTTAGTGTTAGCGTACGGGGTAGGATTATGGGATGGGTGAGGGTCAGGCTTCGGGGAAGGGTTAGTGTTAGGGTTCGGACTAGGGTTAGGGTTAGGGGACGGGGACGGTTTAGGGTCCAGGGGAGGGTACGACAACGATTTAGGGGGAGCGTACGTGTGAGGGCGCGGGTTAGTGTTAGCGTACGGTTTAGGATTAGGGGACGGGTGAGGGTCAGGCTTCGTGGAAGGGTTAGGGTTAGGGTTCGGGCTAGGGTAAGGGTTAGGGGACGGGGACGGTTTAGGGTCCAGGGGAGGGTACGACAACGCTTTAGGGGGAGCGTACGTGTCAGGGCGCGGGTTAGTGTTAGCGTACGGGTTAGGATTATGGGACGGGTGAGGGTCAGGCTTCGGGGAAGTGTTAGGTTTAGGGTTCGGGCTAGGGTTAGGGTTAGGGGACGGGGACGGTTTAGGGTCCAGGGGAGGGTACGACAACGCTTTAGGGGGAGCGTACGTGTGAGGGCGTGGGTTAGTGTTAGCGTACGGGTTAGGATTAGGGGATGGGTGAGGGTCAGGCTTCGGGGAAGGGTTAGGGTTACGGTTCGGACTAGGGTTAGGGTTAGGGGACGGGGACGGTTTAGGGTCCAGGGGAGGGTACGACAACGCTTTAGGGGGAGCGTACGTGTGAGGGCGCGGGTTAGTGTTAGCGTACGGTTTAGGGTTAGGGGACGGGTGAGGGTCAGGCTTCGGGGAAGTGTTAGGGTTAGGGTTCGGGCTAGGGTTAGGGTTAGGGGACGGGGACGGTTTAGGCTCCAGGGGAGGGTACGACAACGCTTTAGGGGGAGCGTACGTGTGAGGGCGCGGGTTAGTGTTTGCGTACGGGTTCGGATTAGGGGACGGGTGAGGGTCAGGCTTCGGGGAAGGGTTAGGGTTAGTGTTCGGGCTAGGGTTAGGGTTAGGGAACGGGGACGGTTTAGGGTCCAGGGGAGGGTACGACAACGCATTAGGGGGAGCGTACGTGTGAGGGCGCGGGTTAGTGTTAGCGTACGGGTTAGGATTAGGGGATGGGTGAGGGTCAGGCTTCGGGGAAGGGTTAGGGTTAGGGTTCGGACTAGCGTTAGGGTTAGGGGACGGGGACGGTTTAGGGTCCAGGGGAGGGTACGACAACGCTTTAGGGGGAGCGTACGTGTGAGGGCGCGGGTTAGTGTTAGCGTACGGGTTAGGATTAGGGGATGGGTGAGGGTCAGGCTTCGGGGAAGGGTTAGGGTTAGGGTTCGGACTAGGGTTAGGGTTAGGGGACGGGGACGGTTTAGGGTCCAGGGGAGGGTACGACAACGCTTTAGGGGGAGCGTACGTGTGAGGGCGCGGGTTAGTGTTAGCGTACGGTTTAGGATTAGGGGACGGCTGAGGGTCAGGCTTCGTGGAAGGGTTAGGGTTAGGGTTAGGTTTCGGGCTAGGGTTAGGGTTAGGGGACGGGGACGGTTTAGGGTCCAGGGGAGGGTACGACAACGCTGTAGGGGGAGCGTACGTGTGAGGGCACGGGTTAGTGTTAGCGTACGGGTTAGGATTAGGGGACGGGTGAGGGTCAGGCTTCGGGGAAGGGTTAGGGTTAGGGTTCGGGCTAGGGTTAGGGTTAGGGGACGGGGACGGTTTAGGATCCAGGAGAGGGTACGACAACGCTTTAGGGGGAGCGTACGTGTGAGGGCGCGGGTTAGTGTTAGCGTACGGGTTAGGATTAGGGGACGGGTGAGGGTCAGGCTTCGGGGAAGTGTTATGGTTAGGGTTCGGGCTAGGGTTAGGGTTAGGGGACGGGGACGGTTTAGGGTCCAGGGGAGGGTACGACAACGCTTTAGGGGGAGCGTACGCATGAGGGCGCGGGTTAGTGTTAGCGTACGGGGTAGGATTAGGGGACAAGTGAGGGTCAGGCTTTGGGGAAGGTTTAGGGTTAGGGTTCGGGCTAGGGTTAGGGTTAGGGGACGGGGACGCTTTAGGGTCCAGGGGAGGGTACGACAACGCTTTAGGGGGAGCGTACGCGTGAGGGCGTGGGTTAGTGTTAGCGTACGGGTTAGGATTAGGGGACGGGTGAGGGTCAGGCTTCGGGGAAGTGTCAGGGTTAGGGTTCGGGCTAGGGTTAGGGTTAGGGGACGGGGACGGTTTAGGGTCCAGGGGAGGGTACGACAGCGCTTAAGGGGGAGCGTACACGTGAGGGCGCGGGTTAGTGTTAGCATACGGGGTAGAACTAGGGGACGAGTGAGGGTCAGGCTTTGGGGAAGGGTTAGGGTTAGGGTTCGGGCTAGGGTTAGGTTTAGGGGACGGGGACGGTTTAGGGTCCAGGGGAGGGTACGACAACGCTTTAGGGGGAGCGTACGCGTGAGGGCGTGGGTTAGTGTTAGCGTACGGTTTAGGATTAGGGGAAGGGTGAGGGTCAGGCTTCGTGGAAGGGTTAGGGTTAGGGTTCGGGCTAGGGTAAGGGTTAGGGGACGGGGACGGTTTAGGGTCCAGGGGAGGGTACGACAACGCTTTAGGGGGAGCGTACGTGTGAGGGCGCGGGTTAGTGTTAGCGTATGGGTTAGGATTATGGGACGGGTGAGGGTCAGGCTTCGGGGAAGGGTTAGGGTTAGGGTTCGGGCTAGGGTTAGGGTTAGGGGACGGGGACGGTTTAGGCTCCAGGGGAGGGTACGACAACGCTTTAGGGGGAGTGTACGCGTAAGGGCACAGGTTAGTGTTAGCGTACAGGTTAGGTTTAGAGGGCGGGTGAGGGTCAAGCTTCGGGGAAGTGTTAGGGTTAGCGTTCGGGCTAGGGTTAGGGTTAGGGGACGGGGACGCTTTAGGGTCCAGGGGAGGGTACGACAACGCTTTAGGGGGAGCGTACGTGAGAGGGCGCGGGTTAGTGTTAGCGTACGGGTTAGGATTAGGGGACGGGTGAGGGTCAGGCTTCGGGGAAGTGTTAGGGTTAGGGTTCGGGCTAGGGTTAGGGTTAGGGTACGGGGACGATTTGGGGTCCAGGGGAGGGTACGAAAACGCTTTAGGGGGAGCGTACGTGTGAGGGCGCGGGTTAGTGTTAGCGTACGGGTTTGGATTAGGGGACGGGTGAGGGTCAGGCTTCGGGGAAGGGTTAGGGTTAGGGTTCGGGCTAGGGTTAATGATAGGGGACGGGGATGGTTTAGGGTCCAGGGGAGGGTACGACAACGCTTTAGGGGGAGCGTACGCATGAGGGCGCGGGTTAGTGTTAGCGTACGTGTTAGGATTAGGGAACGGGTGAGGGTCAGGCTTCGGGGAAGGGTTAGGGTTAGGGTTCGGACTAGGGTTAGGGTTAGGGGACGGTGACGGTTTAGGGTCCAGGGGAGGGTACGACAACGCTTTAGGGGGAGCGTACGTGTGAGGGCGCGGGTTAGTGTTAGCGTACGGGTTAGGATTAGGGGATGGGTGAGTGTCAGGCTTCGGGGAAGGGTTAGTGTTAGGGTTCGGACTAGGGTTAGGGTTAGGGGACAGGGACGGTTTAGGGTCCAGGGGAGGGTACGACAACGCTTTAGGGGGAGCGTACGTGTGAGGGCGCGGGTTAGTGTTAGCGTACGGTTTAGGATTAGGGGACGGGTGAGGGTCAGGCTTCGTGGAAGGGTTAGGGTTAGGGTTCGGGCTAGGGTAAGGGTTAGGGGACGGGGACGGTTTAGGGTCCAGGGGAGGGTACGACAACGCTTTAGGGGGAGCGTACGTGTGAGGGCGCGGGTTAGTGTTAGCGTACGGGTTAGGATTATGGGACGGGTGAGGGTCAGGCTTCGGGGAAGGGTTAGGGTTAGGGTTCGGGCTAGGGTTAGGGTTAGGGGACGGGGACGGTTTAGGGTCCAGGGGAGGGTACGACAACGCTTTAGGGGGAGTGTACGTGTGAGGGCGCGGGTTAGTGTTAGCGTACGGGTTAGGATTAGGGGATGGGTGAGGGTCAGGCTTCGGGGAAGGGTTAGGGTTAGGGTTCGGACTAGGGTTAGGGTTAGGGGACGGTGACGGTTTAGGGTCCAGGGGAGGGTACGACAACGCTTTAGGGGGAGCGTACGTGTGAGGGCGCGGGTTAGTGTTAGCGTACGGGGTAGGATTAGGGGATGGGTGAGGGTCAGGCTTCGGGGAAGGGTTAGTGTTAGGGTTCGGACTAGGGTTAGGGTTAGGGGACGGGGACGGTTTAGGGTCCAGGGGAGGGTACGACAACGATTTAGGGGGAGCGTACGTGTGAGGGCGCGGGTTAGTGTTAGCGTACGGTTTAGGATTAGGGGACGGGTGAGGGTCAGGCTTCGTGGAAGGGTTAGGGTTAGGGTTCGGGCTAGGGTAAGGGTTAGGGGACGGGGACGGTTTAGGGTCCAGGGGAGGGTACGACAACGCTTTAGGGGGAGCGTACGTGTCAGGGCGCGGGTTAGTGTTAGCGTACGGGTTAGGATTATGGGACGGGTGAGGGTCAGGCTTCGGGGAAGTGTTAGGTTTAGGGTTCGGGCTAGGGTTAGGGTTAGGGGATGGGGACGGTTTAGGGTCCAGGGGAGGGTACGACAACGCTTTAGGGGGAGCGTACGTGTGAGGGCGTGGGTTAGTGTTAGCGTACGGGTTAGGATTAGGGGATGGGTGAGGGTCAGGCTTCGGGGAAGGGTTAGGGTTACGGTTCGGACTAGGGTTAGGGTTAGGGGACGGGGACGGTTTAGGGTCCAGGGGAGGGTACGACAACGCTTTAGGGGGAGCGTACGTGTGAGGGCGCGGGTTAGTGTTAGCGTACGGTTTAGGGTTAGGGGACGGGTGAGGGTCAGGCTTCGGGGAAGTGTTAGGGTTAGGGTTCGGGCTAGGGTTAGGGTTAGGGGACGGGGACGGTTTAGGCTCCAGGGGAGGGTACGACAACGCTTTAGGGGGAGCGTACGTGTGAGGGCGCGGGTTAGTGTTTGCGTACGGGTTCGGATTAGGGGACGGGTGAGGGTCAGGCTTCGAGGAAGGGTTAGGGTTAGTGTTTGGGCTAGGGTTAGGGTTAGGGAACGGGGACGGTTTAGGGTCCAGGGGAGGGTACGACAACGCATTAGGGGGAGCGTACGTGTGAGGGCGCGGGTTAGTGTTAGCGTACGGGTTAGGATTAGGGGATGGGTGAGGGTCAGGCTTCGGGGAAGGGTTAGGGTTAGGGTTCGGACTAGCGTTAGGGTTAGGGGACGGGGACGGTTTAGGGTCCAGGGGAGGGTACGACAACGCTTTAGGGGGAGCGTACGTGTGAGGGCGCGGGTTAGTGTTAGCGTACGGGTTAGGATTAGGGGATGGGTGAGGGTCAGGCTTCGGGGAAGGGTTAGGGTTAGGGTTCGGACTAGGGTTAGGGTTAGGGGACGGGGACGGTTTAGGGTCCAGGGGAGGGTACGACAACGCTTTAGGGGGAGCGTAAGTGTGAGGGCGCGGGTTAGTGTTAGCGTACGGTTTAGGATTAGGGGACGGGTGAGGGTCAGGCTTCGTGGAAGGGTTAGGGTTAGGGTTAGGTTTCGGGCTAGGGTTAGGGTTAGGGGACGGGGACGGTTTAGGGTCCAGGGGAGGGTACGACAACGCTGTAGGGGGAGCGTACGTGTGAGGGCACGGGTTAGTGTTAGCGTACGGGTTAGGATTAGGGGACGGGTGAGGGTCAGGCTTCGGGGAAGGGTTAGGGTTAGGGTTCGGGCTAGGGTTAGGGTTAGGGGACGGGGACGGTTTAGGGTCCAGGGGAGTGTACGATAACGCTTAAGGGGGAGCGTACGCGTGAGGGCGCGGATTAGTGTTAGCGTACGGGTTAGGATTAGGGGACGGGTGAGGGTCAGGCTTCGGGGAAGGGTTAGGGTTAGGGTTCGGGCTAGGGTTAGGGTTAGGGGACGGGGACGGTTTAGGGTCCAGGGGAGGGTACGACAACGCTTTAGGGGGAGCGTACGTGTGAGGGCGCGGGTTAGTGTTAGCGTACGGGTTAGGATTAGGGGACGGGTGAGGGTCAGGCTTCGGGGAAGGGTTAGGGTTAGGGTTCGGGCTAGGGTTAGGGTTAGGGGACGGGGACGGTTTAGGGTCCAGGGGAGGGTACGACAACGCTTTAGGGGGAGCGTACGTGTGAGGGTGCGGGTTAGTGTTAGCGTACGGGTTAGGATTAGAGGACGGGTGAGGGTCAGGCTTCGGGGAAGGGTTAGGGTTAGGGTTCGGGCTAGGGTTAGGGTTAGGGGATGGGGACGGTTTAGGGTCCAGGGGAGGGTACGACAACGCTTTAGGGGGAGCGTACGTGTGAGGGCGCGGGTTAGTGTTAGCGTACGGGTTAGGGTTAGGGGACTTGTGAGGGTTAGGCTTCGGGGAAGGGTTAAGGTTAGGGTTCGGGCTAGGGTTAGGGTTAGGGGACGGGGATGGTTTAGGGTCCAGGGGAGGGTACGACAACGCTTTAGGGGGATCGTACGTGTGAGGGCGCGGGTTAGTGTTAGCGTACGGGTTAGGATTAGGGGACGGGTGAGGGTCAGGCTTCGGGGAAGGGTTAGGGTTAGGGTTCGGGCTAGGGTTAGGGTTAGGGGACGGGGACGGTTTAGGGTCCAGGGGAGGGTACGACAACGCTTTAGGGGGAGCGTACGCGTGAGGGCGCGGATTAGTGTTAGCGTACGGGTTAGGATTAGGGGACGGGTGAGGGTCAGGCTTCGGGGAAGGGTTAGGGTTAGGGTTCGGGCTAGGGTTAGGGTTAGGGGACGGGGACGGTTTAGGGTCCAGGGGAGGGTACGACAACGCTTTAGGGGGAGCGTACGTGTGAGGGCGCGGGTTAGTGTTAGCGTACGGGTTAGGATTAGGGGACGGGTGAGGGTCAGGCTTCGGGGAAGGGTTAGGGTTGGGGTTCGGGCTAGGGTTAGGGTTAGGTGACGGGGACGCTTTAGGGTCCAGGGGAGGGTACGACAACGCTTTAGGGGGAGCATACGTGTGAGGGCGCGGGTTAGTGTTAGCGTACGGGTTAGGATTAGGGGACGGGTGAGGGTCAGGCTTCGGGGAAGGGTTAGGGTTAGGGTTCGGGCTAGGGTTAGGGTTAGGGGACGGGGACGGTTTAGGGTCCAGGGGAGTGTACGATAACGCTTAAGGGGGAGCGTACGCGTGAGGGCGCGGATTAGTGTTAGCGTACGGGTTAGGATTAGGGGACGGGTGAGTGTTAGTCTTCGGGGAAGGGTTAGGGTTAGGGTTCGGGCTAGGGTTAGGGTTAGGGGACGGGGACGGTTTAGGGTCCAGGGGAGGGTACGACAACGCTTTAGGGGGAGCGTACGTGTGAGGGCGTGGATTAGTATTAGCGTACGGGTTAGGATTAGGGGACGGGTGAGGGTCAGGCTTCGGGGAAGGGTTAGGGTTAGGGTTCGGGCTAGGGTTAGGGTTAGGGGACGGGGACGGTTTAGGGTCCAGGGGAGGGTACGACAACGCTTTAGGCGGAGCGTACGTGTGAGGGCGCGGGTTAGTGTTAGCGTACGGGTTAGGATTAGAGGACGGGTGAGGGTCAGGCTTCGGGGAAGGGTTAGGGTTAGGGTTCGGGCTAGGGTTAGGGTTAGGGGACGGGGACGGTTTAGGGTCCAGGGGAGGGTACGACAACGCTTTAGGGGGAGCGTACGTGTGAGGGCGCGGGTTAGTGTTAGCGTACGGGTTAGGATTAGGGGACGGGTGAGTTTCAGGCTTCGGGGAAGCTTTAGGCTTAGGGTTCGGGCTAGGGTTAGGGTTAGGGGACGGGGATGGTTTAGGGTCCAGGGGAGGGTACGACAATGCTTTAGGGGTAGCGTACGTGTGAGGGCGCGGGTTAGTGTTAGCGTACGGGTTAGGGTTAGGGGACGGGTGAGGGTTAGGCTTCGGGGAAGGGTTAAGGTTAGGGTTCGGGCTAGGGTTAGGGTTAGGGGACGGGGACGGTTTAGGGTCCAGGGGAGGGTACGACAACGCTTTAGGGGGAGCGTACGTGTGAGCGCGCGGGTTAGTGTTAGCGTACGGGTTAGGATTAGGGGACGGGTGAGGGTCAGGCTTCGGGGAAGGGTTAGGGTTAGGGTTCGGTCTAGGGTTAGGGTTAGGGGACGGGGACGGTTTAGGGTCCAGGGGAGGGTACGACAACACTTTAGGGGCAGCGTACGTGTGAGGGTGCGGGTTAGTGTTAGCGTATGGGTTAGGATTAGGGGACGGGTGAGGTTCAGGCTTCGGGGAAGGGTTAGGGTTAGGGTTCGGGCTACGGTTAGGGTTAGGGGACGGGGACGGTTCAGGGTCCACAGGAGGGTACTACAACGCTTCAGGGGGAGCGCACGTGTGAGGGCACGGGTTAGGGTTAGCGTACAGGTTAGGATTAGGGGACGGGTGAGGGTCAGGCTTCGGGGAAGTGTCAGGGTTAGGATTCGGGCTAGGGTTAGGGTTAGGGGACGGGGACGGTTTAGGGTCCAGGGGAGGGTACGACAGCGCTTTAGGGGGAGCGTACACGTGAGGGCGCGGGTTAGTGTTAGCATACGGGGTAGAACTAGGGGACGAGTGAGGGTCAGGCTTTGGGGAAGGGTTAGGGTTAGGGTTCGGGCTAGGGTTAGGTTTAGGGGACGGGGACGGTTTAGGGTCCAGGGGAGGGTACGACAACGCTTTAGGGGGAGCGTACGCGTGAGGGCGCGGGTTAGTGTTAGCGTACGGGTTAGGATTAGGGGACGGGTGAGGGTCAGGCTTCGGGGAAGGGTTAGGGTTGGGGTTCGGGCTAGGGTTAGGGTTAGGTGACGGGGACGCTTTAGGGTCCAGGGGAGGGTACGACAACGCTTTAGGGGGAGCGTACGTGTGAGGGCGCGGGTTAGTGTTAGCGTACGGGTTAGGATTAGGGGACGGGTGAGGGTCAGGCTTCGGGGAAGGGTTAGGGTTAGGGTTCGGGCTAGGGTTAGGGTTAGGGGACGGGGACGGTTTAGGGTCCAGGGGAGTGTACGATAACGCTTAAGGGGGAGCGTACGCGTGAGGGCGCGGATTAGTGTTAGCGTACGGGTTAGGATTAGGGGACGGGTGAGGGTTAGTCTTCGGGGAAGGGTTAGGGTTAGGGTTCGGGCTAGGGTTAGGGTTAGGGGACGGGGACGGTTTAGGGTCCAGGGGAGGGTACGACAACGCTTTAGGGGGAGCGTACGTGTGAGGGCGTGGATTAGTATTAGCGTACGGGTTAGGATTAGGGGACGGGTGAGGGTCAGGCTTCGGGGAAGGGTTAGGTTTAGGGTTCGGGCTAGGGTTAGGGTTAGGGGACGGGGACGGTTTAGGGTCCAGGGGAGGGTACGACAACGCTTTAGGCGGAGCGTACGTGTGAGGGCGCGGGTTAGTGTTAGCGTACGGGTTAGGATTAGAGGACGGGTGAGGGTCAGGCTTCGGGGAAGGGTTAGGGTTAGGGTTCGGGCTAGGGTTAGGGTTAGGGGACGGGGACGGTTTAGGGTCCAGGGGAGGGTACGACAACGCTTTAGGGGGAGCGTACGTGTGAGGGCGCGGGTTAGTGTTAGCGTACGGGTTAGGATTAGGGGACGGGTGAGGTTCAGGCTTCGGGGAAGCTTTAGGCTTAGGGTTCGGGCTAGGGTTAGGGTTAGGGGTCGGGGATGGTTTAGGGTCCAGGGGAGGGTACGACAATGCTTTAGGGGGAGCGTACGTGTGAGGGCGCGGGTTAGTGTTAGCGTACGGGTTAGGGTTAGGGGACGGGTGAGGGTTAGGCTTCGGGGAAGGGTTAAGGTTAGGGTTCGGGCTAGGGTTAGGGTTAGGGGACGGGGACGGTTTAGGGTCCAGGGGAGGGTACGACAACGCTTTAGGGGGAGCGTACGTGTGAGGGCGCGGGTTAGTGTTAGAGTACGGGTTAGGATTAGGGGACGGGTGAGGGTCAGGCTTCGGGGAAGGGTTAGGGTTAGGGTTCGGGCTAGGGTTAGGGTTAGGGGACGGGGACGGTTTAGGGTCCAGGGGAGGGTACGACAACACTTTAGGTGCAGCGTACGTGTGAGGGTGCGGGTTAGTGTTAGCGTATGGGTTAGGATTAGGGGACGTGTGAGGTTCAGGCTTCGGGGAAGGGTTAGGGTTAGGGTTCGGGCTAGGGTTAATGATAGGGGACGGGGATGGTTTAGGGTCCAGGGGAGGGTACGACAACGCTTTAGGGGGAGCGTACGCGTGAGGGCGCGGGTTAGTGTTAGTTTACGTGTTAGGATTAGGGAACGGGTGAGGGTCAGGCTTCGGGGAAGGGTTAGGGTTAGGGTTCGGGCTAGGGTTAGGGTTACGGGACGGGGACGGTTTAGGGTCCAGGGGAGGGTACGACAACGCTTTAGGGGGAGCGTACGTGTGAGGGCGCGGGTTAGTGTTAGCGTACGGGTTAGGATTAGGGGATGGGTGAGTGTCAGGCTTCGGGGAAGGGTTAGTGTTAGGGTTCGGACTAGGGTTAGGGTTAGGGGACGGGGACAGTTTAGGGTCCAGGGGAGGGTACGACAACGCTTTAGGGGGAGCGTACGTGTGAGGGCGCGGGTTAGTGTTAGCGTACGGTTTAGGATTAGGGGACGGGTGAGGGTCAGGCTTCGTGGAAGGGTTAGGGTTAGGGTTCGGGCTAGGGTAAGGGTTAGGGGACGGGGACGGTTTAGGGTCCAGGGGAGGGTACGACAACGCTTTAGGGGGAGCGTACGTGTCAGGGCGCGGGTTAGTGTTAGCGTACGGGTTAGGATTATGGGACGGGTGAGGGTCAGGCTTCGGGGAAGGGTTAGGGTTAGGGTTTGGGCTAGGGTTAGGGTTAGGGGACGGGGACGGTTTAGGGTCCAGGGGAGGGTACGACAACGCTTTAGGGGGAGCGTACGTGTGAGGGCGCGGGTTAGTGTTAGAGTACGGGTTAGGATTAGGGGATGGGTGAGGGTCAGGTTTCGGGGAAGGGTTAGGGTTAGGATTCTGACTAGGGTTAGGGTTAGGGGACGGTGACGGTTTAGGGTCCAGGGGAGGGTACGACAACGCTTTAGGGGGAGCGTACGTGTGAGGGCGCGGGTTAGTGTTAGCGTACGGGTTAGGATTAGGGGATGGGTGAGGGTCAGGCTTCGGGGAAGGGTTAGTGTTAGGGTTCGGACTAGAGTTAGGGTTAGGGGACGGGGACGGTTTAGGGTCCAGGGGAGGGTACGACAACGCTTTAGGGGGAGTGTACGTGTGAGGGCGCGGGTTAGTGTTAGCGTACGGTTTAGGATTAGGGGACGGGTGAGGGTCAGGCTTCGTGGAAGGGTTAGGGTTAGGGTTCGGGCTAGGGTAAGGGTTAGGGGACGGGGACGGTTTAGGGTACAGGGGAGGGTACGACAACGCTTTAGGGGGAGCGTACGTGTCAGGGCGCGGGTTAGTGTTAGCGTACGGGTTAGGATTATGGGACGGGTGAGGGTCAGGCTTCGGGGAAGGGTTAGGGTTAGTGTTCGGGCTAGGGTTAGGGTTAGGGAACGGGGACGGTTTAGGGTCCAGGGGAGGGTACGACAACGCTTTAGGGGGAGCGTACGTGTGAGGGCGCGGGTTAGTGTTAGCGTACGGGTTAGGATTAGGGGATGGGTGAGGGTCAGGCTTCGGGGAAGGGTTAGGGTTAGGGTTCGGACTAGGGTTAGGGTTAGGGGACGGGGACGGTTTAGGGTACAGGGGAGGGTACGACAACGCTTTAGGGGGAGCGTACGTGTGAGGGCGCGGGTTAGTGTTAGCGTACGGGTTAGGATTAGGGGACGGGTGAGGGTCAGGCTTCGGGGAAGTGTTATGGTTAGGGTTCGGGCTAGGGTTAGGGTTAGGGGACGGGGACGGTTTAGGGTCCAGGGGAGGGTACGACAACGCTTTAGGAGGAGCGTACGCATGAGGGCGCGGGTTAGTGTTAGCGTACGGGGTAGGATTAGGGGACAAGTGAGGGTCAGGCTTTGGGGAAGGTTTAGGGTTAGGGTTCGGGCTAGGGTTAGGGTTAGGGGACGGGGACGCTTTAGGGTCCAGGGGAGGGTACGACAACGCTTTAGGGGGAGCGTACGCGTGAGGGCGTGGGTTAGTGTTAGCGTACGGGTTAGGATTAGGGGACGGGTGAGGGTCAGGCTTCGGGGAAGTGTCAGGGTTAGGGTTCGGGCTAGGGTTAGGGTTAGGGGACGGGGACGGTTTAGGGTCCAGGGGAGGGTACGACAGCGCTTTAGGGGGAGCGTACACGTGAGGGCGCGGGTTAGTGTTAGCATACGGGGTAGAACTAGGGGACGAGTGAGGGTCAGGCTTTGGGGAAGGGTTAGGGTTAGGGTTCGGGCTAGGGTTAGGTTTAGGGGACGGGGACGGTTTAGGGTCCAGGGGAGGGTACGACAACGCTTTAGGGGGAGCGTACGCGTGAGGGCGTGGGTTAGTGTTAGCGTACGGTTTAGGATTAGGGGACGGGTGAGAATCAGGCTTCGGGGAAGGGTTACGGTTAGGGTTCGTGCTAGGGTTAAGGTTAGGGGACGGGGACGGTTTACGGTCCAGGGGAGGGTACGACAACGCTTTAGCGGGAGCGTACGTGTGAGGGCGCGGGTTAGTGTTAGCGTACGGGTTAGGATTAGGGGACGGGTGAGGGTTAGTCTTCGGGGAAGGGTTAGGGTTAGGGTTCGGGCTAGGGTTAGGGTTAGGGGACGGGGACGGTTTAGGGTCCAGGGGAGGGTACGACAATGCTTTAGGGGGAGCGTACGTGTGAGGGCGTGGATTAGTATTAGCGTACGGGTTAGGATTAGGGGACGGGTGAGGGTCAGGCTTCGGGGAAGGGTTAGGGTTAGGGTTCGGGCTAGGGTTAGGGTTAGGGGACGGGGACGGTTTAGGGTCCAGGGGAGGGTACGACAACGCTTTAGGGGGAGCGTACGTGTGAGGGCGCGGGTTAGTGTTAGCGTACGGGTTAGGATTAGGGGACGGGTGAGGTTCAGGCTTCGGGGAAGCTTTAGGCTTAGGGTTCGGGCTAGGGTTAGGGTTAGGGGACGGGGATGGTTTAGGGTCCAGGGGAGGGTACGACAATGCTTTAGGGGTAGCGTACGTGTGAGGGCGCGGGTTAGTGTTAGCGTACGGGTTAGGGTTAGGGGACGGGTGAGGGTTAGGCTTCGGGGAAGGGTTAAGGTTAGGGTTCGGGCTAGGGTTAGGGTTAGGGGACGGGGACGGTTTAGGGTCCAGGGGAGGGTACGACAACGCTTTAGGGGGAGCGTACGTGTGAGGGCGCGGGTTAGTGTTAGCGTACGGGTTAGGATTAGGGGACGGGTGAGGGTCAGGCTTCGGGGAAGGGTTAGGGTTAGGGTTCGGGCTAGGGTTAGGGTTAGGGGACGGGGACGGTTTAGGGTCCAGGGGAGGGTACGACAACACTTTAGGGGCAGCGTACGTGTGAGGGTGCGGGTTAGTGTTAGCGTATGGGTTAGGATTAGGGGACGGGTGAGGTTCAGGCTTCGGGGAAGGGTTAGGGTTAGGGTTCGGGCTACGGTTAGGGTTAGGGGACGGGGACGGTTCAGGGTCCACAGGAGGGTACTACAACGCTTCAGGGGGAGCGCACGTGTGAGGGCACGGGTTAGGGTTAGCGTACAGGTTAGGATTAGGGGACGGGTGAGGGTCAGGCTTCGGGGAAGTGTCAGGGTTAGGATTCGGGCTAGGGTTAGGGTTAGGGGACGGGGACGGTTTAGGGTCCAGGGGAGGGTACGACAGCGCTTTAGGGGGAGCGTACACGTGAGGGCGCGGGTTAGTGTTAGCATACGGGGTAGAACTAGGGGACGAGTGAGGGTCAGGCTTTGGGGAAGGGTTAGGGTTAGGGTTCGGGCTAGGGTTAGGTTTAGGGGACGGGGACGGTTTAGGGTCCAGGGGAGGGTACGACAACGCTTTAGGGGGAGCGTACGCGTGAGGGCGCGGGTTAGTGTTAGCGTACGGTTTAGGATTAGGGGACGGGTGAGAATCAGGCTTCGGGGAAGGGTTAGGGTTAGGGTTCGTGCTAGGGTTAAGGTTAGGGGACGGGGACGGTTTAGGGTCCAGGGGAGGGTACGACAACGCTTTAGCGGGAGCGTACGTGTGAGGGCGCGGGTTAGTGTTAGCGTACGGGTTAGGATTAGGGGACGGGTGAGGGTCAGGCTTCGGGGAAGTGTTAGGGTTAGGGTTCGGGCTAGGGTTAGGGTTAGGGGACGGGGACGGTTTAGGGTCCAGGGGAGCGTACGACAACGCTTTAGGGGGAGCGTACTTGTGAGGGCCCGGGTTAGTGTCAGCATACGGGTTAGGATTAGGGGACGGGTGAGGGTCAGGCTTCGGAGAAGTGTTAGGGTTAGGGTTCGGGCTAGGGTTAGGGTTACGGGACGGGGACGGTTTAGGGTCCAGGGGAGGGTACGACAACGCTTTAGGGGGAGCGTACGCGTGAGGGCGCAGGTTAGTGTTAGCGTACAGGTTAGCTTTAGAGGACGGGTGAGGGTCAAGCTTCGGGGAAGTGTTAGGGTTAGCGTTCGGGCTAGGGTTAGGGTTAGGGGACGGGGACGCTTTAGGGTCCAGGGGAGGGTACGACAACGCTTTAGGGGGAGCGTACGTGTGAGGGCGCGGGTTAGTGTTAGCGTACGGGTTAGGATTAGGGGACGAGTGAGAGTCAGGCTTCGGGGAAGGGTTAGGGTTAGGGTTCGGGCTAGGGTTAATGATAGGGGACGGGGATGGTTTAGGGTCCAGGGGAGGGTACGACAACGCTTTAGGGGGAGCGTACGCGTGAGGGCGCGGGTTAGTGTTAGCGTACGGGTTAGGATTAGGAGACGGGTGAGAGTCAGGCTTCGGGGAAGGGTTAGGGTTAGGGTTCGGGCTAGGGTTAGGGTTAGGGGACGGGGACGGTTTAGGGTCCAGGGGAGGGTACGACAACGCTTTAGGGGGAGCGTACGCGTGAGGGCGCGGGTTAGTGTTAGTTTACGTGTTAGGATTAGGGAACGGGTGAGGGTCAGGCTTCGGGGAAGGGTTAGGGTTAGGGTTCGGGCTAGGGTTAGGGTTAGGGGACGGGGACGGTTTAGGGTCCAGGGGAGGGTACGACAATGCTTTAGGGGGAGCGTACGTGTGAGGGCGCGGGTTAGTGTTAGCGTACGGGTTAGGATTAGGGGACGGGTGAGGTTCAGGCTTCGGGGAAGCTTTAGGCTTAGGGTTCGGGCTAGGGTTAGGGTTAGGGGACGGGGATGGTTTAGGGTCCAGGGGAGGGTACGACAATGCTTTAGGGGTAGCGTACGTGTGAGGGCGCGGGTTAGTGTTAGCGTACGGGTTAGGGTTAGGGGACGGGTGAGGGTTAGGCTTCGGGGAAGGGTTAAGGTTAGGGTTCGGGCTAGGGTTAGGGTTAGGGGACGGGGACGGTTTAGGGTCCAGGGGAGGGTACGACAACGCTTTAGGGGGAGCGTACGTGTGAGGGCGCGGGTTAGTGTTAGCGTACGGGTTAGGATTAGGGGACGGGTGAGGGTCAGGCTTCGGGGAAGGGTTAGGGTTAGGGTTCAGGCTAGGGTTAGGGTTAGGGGACGGGGACGGTTTAGGGTCCAGGGGAGGGTACGACAACACTTTAGGGGCAGCGTACGTGTGAGGGTGCGGGTTAGTGTTAGCGTATGGGTTAGGATTAGGGGACGGGTGAGGTTCAGGCTTCGGGGAAGGGTTAGGGTTAGGGTTCGGGCTACGGTTAGGGTTAGGGGACGGGGACGGTTCAGGGTCCACAGGAGGGTACTACAACGCTTCAGGGGGAGCGCACGTGTGAGGGCACGGGTTAGGGTTAGCGTACAGGTTAGGATTAGGGGACGGGTGAGGGTCAGGCTTCGGGGAAGTGTCAGGGTTAGGATTCGGGCTAGGGTTAGGGTTAGGGGACGGGGACGGTTTAGGGTCCAGGGGAGGGTACGACAGCGCTTTAGGGGGAGCGTACACGTGAGGGCGCGGGTTAGTGTTAGCATACGGGGTAGAACTAGGGGACGAGTGAGGGTCAGGCTTTGGGGAAGGGTTAGGGTTAGGGTTCGGGCTAGGGTTAGGTTTAGGGGACGGGGACGGTTTAGGGTCCAGGGGAGGGTACGACAACGCTTTAGGGGGAGCGTATGCGTGAGGGCGCGGGTTAGTGTTAGCGTACGGTTTAGGATTAGGGGACGGGTGAGAATCAGGCTTCGGGGAAGGGTTAGGGTTAGGGTTCGTGCTAGGGTTAAGGTTAGGGGACGGGGACGGTTTAGGGTCCAGGGGAGGGTACGACAACGCTTTAGCGGGAGCGTACGTGTGAGGGCGCGGGTTAGTGTTAGCGTACGGGTTAGGATTAGGGGACGGGTGAGGGTCAGGCTTCGGGGAAGTGTTAGGGTTAGGGTTCGGGCTAGGGTTAGGGTTAGGGGACGGGGACGGTTTAGGGTCCAGGGGAGCGTACGACAACGCTTTAGGGGGAGCGTACTTGTGAGGGCCCTGGTTAGTGTCAGCATACGGGTTAGGATTAGGGGACGGGTGAGGGTCAGGCTTCGGGGAAGTGTTAGGGTTAGGGTTCGGGCTAGGGTTAGGGTTACGGGACGGGGACGGTTTAGGGTCCAGGGGAGGGTACGACAACGCTTTAGGGGGAGCGTACGCGTGAGGGCGCAGGTTAGTGTTAGCGTACAGGTTAGCTTTAGAGGACGGGTGAGGGTCAAGCTTCGGGGAAGTGTTAGGGTTAGCGTTCGGGCTAGGGTTAGGGTTAGGGGACGGGGACGCTTTAGGGTCCAGGGGAGGGTACGACAACGCTTTAGGGGGAGCGTACGTGTGAGGGCGCGGGTTAGTGTTAGCGTACGGGTTAGGATTAGGGGACGAGTGAGAGTCAGGCTTCGGGGAAGGGTTAGGGTTAGGGTTCGGGCTAGGGTTAATGATAGGGGACGGGGATGGTTTAGGGTCCAGGGGAGGGTACGACAACGCTTTAGGGGGAGCGTGCGCGTGAGGGCGCGGGTTAGTGTTAGCGTACGGGTTAGGATTAGGAGACGGGTGAGAGTCAGGCTTCGGGGAAGGGTTAGGGTTAGGGTTCGGGCTAGGGTTAGGGTTAGGGGACGGGGACGGTTTAGGGTCCAGGGGAGGGTACGACAACGCTTTAGGGGGAGCGTACGCGTGAGGGCGCGGGTTAGTGTTAGTTTACGTGTTAGGATTAGGGAACGGGTGAGGGTCAGGCTTCGGGGAAGGGTTAGGGTTAGGGTTCGGGCTAGGGTTAGGGTTAGGGGACGGGGACGGTTTAGGGTCCAGGGGAGGGTACGACAACGCTTTAGGGGGAGCGTACGTGTGAGGGCGCGGGTTAGTGTTAGCGTACGTGTTAGGATTAGGGAACGGGTGAGGGTCAGGCTTCGGGGAAGGGTTAGGGTTAGGGTTCGGGCTAGGGTTAGGGTTAGGGGACGGGGACGGTTTAGGGTCCAGGGGAGGGTACGACAACGCTTTAGGGGGAGCGTACGTGTGAGGGCGCGGGTTAGTGTTAGCGTACGGGTTAGGATTAGGGGACGGGTGAGTGTCAGGCTTCGGGGAAGGGTTAGTGTTAGGGTTCGGACTAGGGTTAGGGTTAGGGGACGGGGACGGTTTAGGGTACAGGGGAGGGTACGACAACGCTTTAGGGGGAGCGTACGTGTGAGGGCGCGGGTTAGTGTTAGCGTACGGGTTAGGATTAGGGGACGGGTGAGGGTCAGGCTTCGGGGAAGTGTTATGGTTAGGGTTCGGGCTAGGGTTAGGGTTAGGGGACGGGGACGGTTTAGGGTCCAGGGGAGGGTACGACAACGCTTTAGGAGGAGCGTACGCATGAGGGCGCGGGTTAGTGTTAGCGTACGGGGTAGGATTAGGGGACAAGTGAGGGTCAGGCTTTGGGGAAGGTTTAGGGTTAGGGTTCGGGCTAGGGTTAGGGTTAGGGGACGGGGACGCTTTAGGGTCCAGGGGAGGGTACGACAACGCTTTAGGGGGAGCGTACGCGTGAGGGCGTGGGTTAGTGTTAGCGTACGGGTTAGGATTAGGGGACGGGTGAGGGTCAGGCTTCGGGGAAGTGTCAGGGTTAGGGTTCGGGCTAGGGTTAGGGTTAGGGGACGGGGACGGTTTAGGGTCCAGGGGAGGGTACGACAGCGCTTTAGGGGGAGCGTACACGTGAGGGCGTGGGTTAGTGTTAGCATACGGGGTAGAACTAGGGGACGAGTGAGGGTCAGGCTTTGGGGAAGGGTTAGGGTTAGGGTTCGGGCTAGGGTTAGGTTTAGGGGACGGGGACGGTTTAGGGTCCAGGGGAGGGTACGACAACGCTTTAGGGGGAGCGTACGCGTGAGGGCGTGGGTTAGTGTTAGCGTACGGTTTAGGATTAGGGGACGGGTGAGAATCAGGCTTCGGGGAAGGGTTACGGTTAGGGTTCGTGCTAGGGTTAAGGTTAGGGGACGGGGACGGTTTACGGTCCAGGGGAGGGTACGACAACGCTTTAGCGGGAGCGTACGTGTGAGGGCGCGGGTTAGTGTTAGCGTACGGGTTAGGATTAGGGGACGGGTGAGGGTCAGGCTTCGGGGAAGGGTTAGGGTTAGGGTTCGGGCTAGGGTTAGGGTTAGGGGACGGGGACGGTTTAGGGTCCAGGGGAGGGTACGACAACGCTTTAGGGGGAGCGTACTTGTGAGGGCCCAGGTTAGTGTCAGCATACGGGTTAGGATTAGGGGACGGGTGAGGGTCAGGCTTCGGGGAAGTGTTAGGGTTAGGGTTTGGGCTAGGGTTAGGGTTAGGGGACGGGGACGGTTTAGGCTCCAGGGGAGGGTACGACAACGCTTTAGGGGGAGTGAACGCGTAAGGGCGCAGGTTAGTGTTAGCGTACAGGTTAGGTTTAGAGGGCGGGTGAGGGTCAAGCTTCGGGGAAGTGTTAGGGTTAGCGTTCGGGCTAGGGTTAGGGTTAGGGGACGGCGACGCTTTAGGGTCCAGGGGAGGGTACGACAACGCTTTAGGGGGAGCGTACGTGTGAGGGCGCGGGTTAGTGTTAGCGTACGGGTTAGGATTAGGGGACGGGTGAGGGTCAGGCTTCGGGGAAGTGTTAGGGTTAGGGTTCGGGCTAGGGTTAGGGTTAGGGTACGGGGACGATTTTGGGTCCAGGGGAGGGTACGAAAACTCTTTAGGGGGAGCGTACGTGTGAGGGCGCGGGTTAGTGTTAGCGTACGGGTTTGGATTAGGGGACGGGTGAGGGTCAGGCTTCGGGGAAGGGTTAGGGTTAGGGTTCGGGCTAGGGTTAATGATAGGGGACGGGGATGGTTTAGGGTCCAGGGGAGGGAACGACAACGCTTTAGGGGGAGCGTACGCGTGAGGGCGCGGGTTAGTGTTAGCGTACGTGTTAGGATTAGGGAACGGGTGAGGGTCAGGCTTCGGGGAAGGGTTAGGGTTAGGGTTCGGGCTAGGGTTAGGGTTAGGGTACGGGGACGGTTTAGGGTCCAGGGGAGGGTACGACAACGCTTTAGGGGGAGCGTACGTGTGAGGGCCCGGGTTAGTGTTAGCGTACGTGTTAGGATTAGGGGACGGGTGAGGGTCAGGCTTCGGGGAAGGGTTAGGGTTAGGGTTCGGGCTAGGGTTAGGGTTAGGGGACGGGGACGGTTTAGGGTCCAGGGGAGGGTACCACAACGCTTTAGGGGGAGCGTACGTGTGAGGGCGCGGGTTAGTGTTAGCGTACGGGTTAGGATTATGGGACGGGTGAGGGTCAGGCTTCGGGGAAGGGTTAGGGTTAGGGTTCGGGCTAGGGTTAGGGTTAGGGGATGGGGACGGTTTAGGGTCCAGGGGAGGGTACGACAACGCTTTAGGGGGAGCGTACGTGTGAGGGCGCGGGTTAGTGTTAGCGTACGGGTTAGGATTAGGGGATGGGTGAGGGTCAGGCTTCGGGGAAGGGTTAGGGTTAGGGTTCGGACTAGGATTAGGGTTAGGGGACGGTGACGGTTTAGGGTCCAGGGGAGGGTACGACAACGCTTTAGGGGGAGCGTACGTGTGAGGGCGCGGGTTAGTGTTAGCGTACGGGTTAGGATTAGGGGATGGGTGAGGGTCAGGCTTCGGGGAAGGGTTAGTGTTAGGGTTCGGACTAGGGTTAGGGTTAGGGGACGGGGACGGTTTAGGGTCCAGGGGAGGGTACGACAACGATTTAGGGGGAGCGTACGTGTGAGGGCGCGGGTTAGTGTTAGCGTACGGTTTAGGATTAGGGGACGGGTGAGGGTCAGGCTTCGTGGAAGGGTTAGGGTTAGGGTTCGGGCTAGGGTAAGGGTTAGGGGACGGGGACGGTTTAGGGTCCAGGGGAGGGTACGACAACGCTTTAGGGGGAGCGTACGTGTCAGGGCGCGGGTTAGTGTTAGCGTACGGGTTAGGATTATGGGACGGGTGAGGGTCAGGCTTCGGGGAAGTGTTAGGTTTAGGGTTCGGGCTAGGGTTAGGGTTAGGGGACGGGGACGGTTTAGGGTCCAGGGGAGGGTACGACAACGCTTTAGGGGGAGCGTACGTGTGAGGGCGTGGGTTAGTGTTAGCGTACGGGTTAGGATTAGGGGATGGGTGAGGGTCAGGCTTCGGGGAAGGGTTAGGGTTACGGTTCGCACTAGGGTTAGGGTTAGGGGACGGGGACGGTTTAGGGTCCAGGGGAGGGTACGACAACGCTTTAGGGGGAGCGTACGTGTGAGGGCGCGGGTTAGTGTTAGCGTACGGGTTAGGATTAGGGGATGGGTGAGGGTCAGGCTTCGGGGAAGGGTTAGGGTTAGGGTTCGGACTAGGGTTAGGGTTAGGGGACGGGGACGGTTTAGGGTCCAGGGGAGGGTACGACAACGCTTTAGGGGGAGCGTACGTGTGAGGGCGCGGGTTAGTGTTAGCGTACGGTTTAGGATTAGGGGACGGGTGAGGGTCAGGCTTCGTGGAAGGGTTAGGGTTAGGGTTCGGGCTAGGGTTAGGGTTAGGGGACGGGGACGGTTTAGGGTCCAGGGGAGGGTACGACAACGCTGTAGGGGGAGCGTACGTGTGAGGGCACGGGTTAGTGTTAGCGTACGGGTTAGGATTAGGGGACGGGTGAGGGTCAGGCTTCGGGGAAGGGTTAGGGTTAGGGTTCGGGCTAGGGTTAGGGTTAGGGGACGGGGACGGTTTAGGGTCCAGGGGAGTGTACGATAACACTTAAGGGGGAGCGTACGCGTGAGGGCGCGGATTAGTGTTAGCGTACGGGTTAGGATTAGGGGACGTGTGAGGGTCAGGCTTCGGGGAAGGGTTAGGGTTAGGGTTCGGGCTAGGGTTAGGGTTAGGGGACGGGGACGGTTTAGGGTCCAGGGGAGGGTACGACAACGCTTTAGGGGGAGCGTACGTGTGAGGGCGCGGGTTAGTGTTAGCGTACGGGTTAGGATTAGGGGACGGGTGAGGGTCAGGCTTCGGGGAAGGGTTAGGGTTAGGGTTCGGGCTAGGGTTAGGGTTAGGGGACGGGGACGGTTTAGGGTCCAGGGGAGGGTACGACAACGCTTTAGGGGGAGCGTACGTGTGAGGGCGCGGGTTAGTGTTAGCGTACGGGTTAGGATTAGAGGACGGGTGAGGGTCAGGCTTCGGGGAAGGTTTAGGGTTAGGGTTCGGGCTAGGGTTAGGGTTAGGGGATGGGGACGGTTTACGGTCCAGGGGAGGGTACGACAACGCTTTAGGGGGAGCGTACGTGTGAGGGCGCGGGTTAGTGTTAGCGTACGGTTTAGGGTTAGGGGACTGGTGAGGGTTAGGCTTCGGGGAAGGGTTAAGGTTAGGGTTCGGGCTAGGGTTAGGGTTAGGGGACGGGGACGGTTTAGGGTCCAGGGGAGGGTACGACAACGCTTTAGGGGGAGCGTACGTGTGAGGGCGCGGGTTAGTGTTAGCGTACGGGTTAGGATTAGGGGACGGGTGAGGGTCAGGCTTCGGGGAAGGGTTAGGGTTAGGGTTCGGGCTAGGGTTAGGGTTAGGGGACGGGGACGGTTTAGGGTCCAGGGGAGGGTACGACAACGCTTTAGGGGGAGCGTACGCGTGAGGGCGTGGATTAGTGTTAGCGTACGGGTTAGGATTAGGGGACGGGTGAGGGTCAGGCTTCGGGGAAGGGTTAGGGTTAGGGTTCGGGCTAGGGTTAGGGTTAGGGGACGGGGACGGTTTAGGGTCCAGGGGAGGGTACGACAACGCTTTAGGGGGAGCGTACGTGTGAGGGCGCGGGTTAGTGTTAGCGTACGGGTTAGGATTAGGGGACGGGTGAGGGTCAGGCTTCGGGGAAGGGTTAGGGTTAGGGTTCGGGCTAGGGTTAGGGTTAGGGGACGGGGACGCTTTAGGGTCCAGGGGAGGGTACGACAACGCTTTAGGGGGAGCGTACGTGTGAGGGCGCGGGTTAGTGTTAGCGTACGGATTAGGATTAGGGGACGGGTGAGGGTCAGGCTTCGGGGAAGGGTTAGGGTTAGGCTTCGGGCTAGGGTTAGGGTTAGGGGACGGGGACGGTTTAGGGTCCAGGGGAGTGTACGATAACGCTTAAGGGGGAGCGTACGCGTGAGGGCGCGGATTAGTGTTAGCGTACGGGTTAGGATTAAGGGACGGTTGAGGGTTAGTCTTCGGGGAAGGGTTAGGGTTAGGGTTCGGGCTAGGGTTAGGGTTAGGGGACGGGGACGGTTTAGGGTCCAGGGGAGGGTACGACAACGCTTTAGGGGGAGCGTACGTGTGAGGGCGTGGATTAGTATTAGCGTACGGGTTAGGATTAGGGGACGTGTGAGGGTCAGGCTTCGGGGAAGGGTTAGGGTTAGGGTTCGGGCTAGGGTTAGGGTTAGGGGACGGGGACGGTTTAGGGTCCAGGGGAGGGTACGACAACGCTTTAGGCGGAGCGTACGTGTGAGGGCGCGGGTTAGTGTTAGCGTACGGGTTAGGATTAGAGGACGGGTGAGGGTCAGGCTTCGGGGAAGGGTTAGGGTTAGGGTTCGGGCTAGGGTTAGGGTTAGGGGACGGGGACGGTTTAGGGTCCAGGGGAGGGTACGACAACGCTTTAGGGGGAGCGTACGTGTGAGGGCGCGGGTTAGTGTTAGCGTACGGGTTAGGATTAGGGGACGGGTGAGGTTCAGGCTTCGGGGAAGCTTTAGGCTTAGGGTTCGGGCTAGGGTTAGGGTTAGGGGACGGGGATGGTTTAGGGTCCAGGGGAGGGTACGACAATGCTTTAGGGGTAGCGTACGTGTGAGGGCGCGGGTTAGTGTTAGCGTACGGGTTAGGGTTAGGGGACGGGTGAGGGTTAGGCTTCGGGGAAGGGTTAAGGTTAGGGTTCGGGCTAGGGTTAGGGTTAGGGGACGGGGACGGTTTAGGGTCCAGGGGAGGGTACGACAACGCTTTAGGGGGAGCGTACGTGTGAGGGCGCGGGTTAGTGTTAGCGTACGGGTTAGGATTAGGGGACGGGTGAGGGTCAGGCTTCGGGGAAGGGTTAGGGTCAGGGTTCGGGCTAGGGTTAGGGTTAGGGGACGGGGACGGTTTAGGGTCCAGGGGAGGGTAGGACAACACTTTAGGGGCAGCGTACGTGTGAGGGTGCGGGTTAGTGTTAGCGTATGGGTTAGGATTAGGGGACGGGTGAGGGTCAGGCTTCGGGGAAGGGTTAGGGTTAGGGTTCGGGCTACGGTTAGGGTTAGGGGACGGGGACGGTTCAGGGTCCACAGGAGGGTACTACAACGCTTCAGGGGGAGCGCACGTGTGAGGGCACGGGTTAGGGTTAGCGTACAGGTTAGGATTAGGGGACGGGTGAGGGTCAGGCTTCGGGGAAGTGTCAGGGTTAGGATTCGGGCTAGGGTTAGGGTTAGGGGACGGGGACGGTTTAGGGTCCAGGGGAGGGTACGACAGCGCTTTAGGGGGAGCGTACACGTGAGGGCGCGGGTTAGTGTTAGCATACGGGGTAGAACTAGGGGACGAGTGAGGGTCAGGCTTTGGGGAAGGGTTAGGGTTAGGGTTCGGGCTAGGGTTAGGTTTAGGGGACGGGGACGGTTTAGGGTCCAGGGGAGGGTACGACAACGCTTTAGGGGGAGCGTACGCGTGAGGGCGCGGGTTAGTGTTAGCGTACGGTTTAGGATTAGGGGACGGGTGAGAATCAGGCTTCGGGGAAGGGTTAGGGTTAGGGTTCGTGCTAGGGTTAAGGTTAGGGGACGGGGACGGTTTAGGGTCCAGGGGAGGGTACGACAACGCTTTAGCGGGAGCGTACGTGTGAGGGCGCGGGTTAGTGTTAGCGTACGGGTTAGGATTAGGGGACGGGTGAGGGTCAGGCTTCGGGGAAGTGTTAGGGTTAGGGTTCGGGCTAGGGTTAGGGTTAGGGGACGGGGACGGTTTAGGGTCCATGGGAGGGTACGACAACGCTTTAGGGGGAGTGTACGCGTGAGGGCGCAGGTTAGTGTTAGCGTACAGGTTAGGTTTAGAGGACGGGTGAGGGTCAAGCTTCGGGGAAGTGTTAGGGTTAGCGTTCGGGCTAGGGTTAGGGTTAGGGGACGGGGACGGTTTAGGGTCCAGGGGAGGGTACGACAACGCTTTAGGGGGAGCGTACGTGTGAGGGCGCGGGTTAGTGTTAGAGTACGGGTTAGGATTAGGGGATGGGTGAGGGTCAGGTTTCGGGGAAGGGTTAGGGTTAGGATTCTGACTAGGGTTAGGGTTAGGGGACGGTGACGGTTTAGGGTCCAGGGGAGGGTACGACAACGCTTTAGGGGGAGCGTACGTGTGAGGGCGCGGGTTAGTGTTAGCGTACGGGTTAGGATTAGGGGATGGGTGAGGGTCAGGCTTCGGGGAAGTGTTAGTGTTAGGGTTCGGACTAGGGTTAGGGTTAGGGGACGGGGACGGTTTAGGGTCCAGGGGAGGGTACGACAACGCTTTAGGGGGAGTGTACGTGTGAGGGCGTGGGTTAGTGTTAGCGTACGGTTTAGGATTAGGGGACGGGTGAGGGTCAGGCTTCGTGGAAGGGTTAGGGTTAGGGTTCGGGCTAGGGTAAGGGTTAGGGGATGGGGACGGTTTAGGGTCCAGGGGAGGGTACGACAACGCTTTAGGGGGAGCGTACGTGTCAGGGCGCGGGTTAGTGTTAGCGTACGGGTTAGGATTATGGGACGGGTGAGGGTCAGGCTTCGGGGAAGGGTTAGGGTTAGTGTTCGGGCTAGGGTTAGGGTTAGGGAACGGGGACGGTTTAGGGTCCAGGGGAGGGTACGACAACGCTTTAGGGGGAGCGTACGTGTGAGGGCGCGGGTTAGTGTTAGCGTACGGGTTAGGATTAGGGGATGGGTGAGGGTCAGGCTTCGGGGAAGGGTTAGGGTTAGGGTTCGGACTAGGGTTAGGGTTAGGGGACGGGGACGGTTTAGGGTACAGGGGAGGGTACGACAACGCTTTAGGGGGAGCGTACGTGTGAGGGCGCGGGTTAGTGTTAGCGTACGGGTTAGGATTAGGGGATGGGTGAGGGTCAGGCTTCGGGGAAGGGTTAGGTTTAGGGTTCGGGCTAGGGTTAGGGTTATTGGACGGGGACGGTTTAGGGTCCAGGGGAGGGTACGACAACGCTTTAGGGGGAGCGTACGTGTGAGGGCGCGGGTTAGTGTTAGCGTACGGTTTAGGATTAGGGGACGGGTGAGGGTCAGGCTTCGTGGAAGTGTTAGGGTTAGGGTTCGGGCTAGGGTAAGGGTTAGGGGACGGGGACGGTTTAGGGTCCAGGGGAGGGTACGACAACGCTTTAGGGGGAGCGTACGTGTGAGGGCGCGGGTTAGTGTTAGCGTACGGGTTAGGATTATGGGACGGGTGAGGGTCAGGCTTCGGGGAAGGGTTAGGGTTAGGGTTCGGGCTAGGGTTAGGGTTAGGGGACGGGGACGGTTTAGGGTCCAGGGGAGGGTACGACAACGCTGTAGGGGGAGCGTACGTGTGAGGGCACGGGTTAGTGTTAGCGTACGGGTTAGGATTAAGGGACGGGTGAGGGTCAGGCTTCGGGGAAGGGTTAGGGTTAGGGTTCGGGCTAGGGTTAGGGTTAGGGGACGGGGACGGTTTAGGGTCCAGTGGAGGGTACGACAACGCTTTAGGGGGAGCGTACGTGTGAGGGCGCGGGTTAGTGTTAGCGTACGGGTTAGGATTAGGGGACGGGTGAGGGTCAGGCTTCGGGGAAGGGTTAGGGTTAGGGTTCGGGCTAGGGTTAGGGTTAGGGGACGGGGACGGTTTAGCGTCCAGGGGAGTGTACGATAACGCTTAAGGGGGAGCGTACGCGTGAGGGCGCGGATTAGTGTTAGCGTACGGGTTAGGATTAGGGGACGGGTGAGGGTTAGGCTTCGGGGAAGGGTTAGGGTTAGGGTTCGGGCTAGGGTTAGGGTTAGGGGACGGGGACGGTTTAGGGTCCAGGGGAGGGTACGACAACGCTTTAGGGGGAGCGTACGTGTGAGGGCGCGGGTTAGTGTTAGCGTACGGGTTAGGATTAGGGGACGGGTGAGGGTCAGGCTTCGGGGAAGTGTTAGGGTTAGGGTTCGGGCTAGGGTTAGGGTTAGGGGACGGGGACGGTTTAGGGTCCAGGGGAGGGTACGACAACGCTTTAGGGGGAGCGTACGTGTGAGGGCGCGGGTTAGTGTTAGCGTACGGGTTAGGATTAGAGGACGTGTGAGGGTCAGGCTTCGGGGAAGGGTTAGGGTTAGGGTTCGGGCTAGGGTTAGGGTTAGGGGACAGGGACGGTTTAGGGTCCAGGGGAGGGTACGACAACGCTTTAGGGGGAGCGTACGTGTGAGGGCGCGTGTTAGTGTTAGCGTACGGGTTAGGGTTAGGGGACTGGTGAGGGTTAGGCTTCGGGGAAGGGTTAAGGTTAGGGTTCGGGCTAGGGTTAGGGTTAGGGGACGGGGACGGTTTAGGGTCCAGGGGAGGGTACGACAACGCTTTGGGGGAGCGTACGCATGAGGGCGCGGGTTAGTGTTAGCGTACGGGGTAGGATTAGGGGACAAGTGAGGGTCAGGCTTTGGGGAAGGTTTAGGGTTAGGGTTCGGGCTAGGGTTAGGGTTAGGGGACGGGGACGCTTTAGGGTCCAGGGGAGGGTACGACAACGCTTTAGGGGTAGCGTACGTGTGAGGGCGCGGGTTAGTGTTAGCGTACGGGTTAGGGTTAGGGGACTGGTGAGGGTTAGGCTTCGGGGAAGGGTTAAGGTTAGGGTTCGGGCTAGGGTTAGGGTTAGGGGACGGGGACGGTTTAGGGTCCAGGGGAGGGTACGACAACGCTTTAGGGGGAGCGTACGTGTGAGGGCGCGGGTTAGTGTTAGCGTACGGGTTAGGATTATGGGACGGGTGAGTGTCAGGCTTCGGGGAAGGGTTAGGGTTAGGGTTCGGGCTAGGGTTAGGGTTAGGGGACGGGGACGGTTTAGGGTCCAGGGGAGGGTACGACAACACTTTAGGGGCAGCGTACGTGTGAGGGTGCGGGTTAGTGTTAGCGTATGGGATAGGATTAGGGGACGGGTGAGGGTCAGGCTTCGGGGAAGGGTTAGGGTTAGGGTTCGGGCTAGGGTCAGGGTTAGGGGACGGGGACGGTTCAGGGTCCACAGGAGGGTACGACAACGCTTCAGGGGGAGCGCACGTGTGAGGGCACGGGTTAGTGTTAGCGTACAGGTTAGGATTAGGGTACGGGTGTGGGTCAGGCTTCGGGGAAAGGTTAGGGATAGGGTTCGGGCTAGGGTTAGGGTTAGGGGACGGGGACGGTTTAGGATCCAGGAGAGGGTACGACAACGCTTTAGGTAGAGCGTACGCGTGAGGGCGCGGGTTACTGTTAGCGTACGGATTAGGATTAGGGGACGGGTGATGGTCAGGCTTCGGGGAAGGGTCAGGGTTATGGTTCGGGCTAGGGTTAGGGTTAGGGGACGGGGACGGTTTAGGGTCCAGGGGAGGGTACGACAACGCTTTAGGGGGAGCGTACGCATGAGGGCGCGGGTTAGTGTTAGCGTACGGGGTAGGATTAGGGGACAAGTGAGGGTCAGGCTTTGGGGAAGGTTTAGGGTTAGGGTTCGGGCTAGGGTTAGGGTTAGGGGACGGGGACGCTTTAGGGTCCAGGGGAGGTACGACAACGCTTTAGGGGGAGCGTACGCGTGAGGGCGCGGGTTAGTGTTAGCGTACGGGTTAGGATTAGGGGACGGGTGAGGGTCAGGCTTCGGGGAAGGGTTAGAGTTAGGGTTCGGGCTAGGGTTAGGGTTAGGGGACGGGGACGGTTTAGGGTCCAGGGGAGGGTACGACAGTGCTTTAGGGGTAGCGTACGTGTGAGGGCGCGGGTTAGTGTTAGCGTACGGGTTAGGGTTAGGGGACGGGTGAGGGTCAGGCTTCGGGGAAGTGTTAGGGTTAGGGTTCGGGCTAGGGTTAGGGTTAGGGGACGGGGACGGTTTAGGGTCCAGGGGAGGGTACGACAACGCTTTAGGAGGAGCGTACGTGTGAGGGCGCGGGTTAGTGTTAGCGTACGGGTTAGGATTAGTGGATGGGTCAGGGTCAGGCTTCGGGGAAGGGTTAGGGTTAGGGTTCGCACTAGGGTTAGGGTTAGGGGACGGGGACGGTTTAGGGTCCAGGGGACGGTACGACAACGCTTTAGGGGGAGCGTACGTGTGAGGGCGTGGGTTAGTGTTAGCGTACGGTTTAGGATTAGGGGACGGGTGAGGGTCAGGCTTCGTGGTAGGGTTAGGGTTAGGGTTAGGGCTAGGGTAAGGGTTAGGGGACGGGGACGGTTTAGGGTCCAGGGGAGGGTACGACAACGCTTTAGGGGGAGCGTACATGTGAGGGCGCGGGTTAGTGTTAGCGTACGGGTTAGGATTATGGGACGGGTGAGGGTCAGGCTTCGGGGAAGGGTTAGGGTTAGGGTTCGGGCTAGGGTTAGGGTTAGGGGACGGGGACGGTTTAGGGTCCAGGGGAGGGTACGACAACGCTTTAGGGGGAGCGTACGTGTGAGGGCGCGGGTTAGTGTTAGCGTACGGGTTAGGATTAGGGGATGGGTGAGGGTCAGGCTTCGGGGAAGGGTTAGGGTTAGGGTTCGGGCTAGGGTAAGGGTTAGGGGACGGGGACGGTTTAGGGTCCAGGGGAGGGTACGACAACGCTTTAGGGGGAGCGTACGTGTGAGGGCGCGGGTTAGTGTTAGCGTACGGGTTAGGATTATGGGACGGGTGAGGGTCAGGCTTCGGGGAAGGGTTAGGGTTAGGGTTCGGGCTAGGGTTAGGGTTAGGGGACGGGGACGGTTTAGGGTCCAAGGGAGGGTACGACAACGCTTTAGGGGGAGCGTACGTGTGAGGGTGCGGGTTAGTGTTAGCGTACGGGTTAGGATTAGGGGATGGGTGAGGGTCAGGCTTCGGGGAAGTGTTAGGGTTAGGTTTCGGGCTAGGGTTAGGGTTAGGGGACGGGGACGGTTTAGGGTCCAGGGGAGGGCACGACAACGCTTTAGGGGGAGCGTACGTGTGAGGGCGTGGGTTAGTGTTAGCGTACGGGTTAGGATTAGGGGACGGGTGAGGGTCAGGCTTCGTGGAAGTGTTAGGTTTAGGGTTCGGGCTAGGGTTAGGGTTAGGGGACGGGGACGGTTTAGGGTCCAGGGGAGGGTACGATAACGCTTAAGGGGGAGCGTACGCGTGAGGGCGCGGATTAGTGTTAGCGTAAGGGTTAGGATTAGGGGACGGGTGAGTGTCAGGCTTCGGGGAAGGGTTAGGGTTAGGGTTCGGGCTAGGGTTAGGGTTAGGGGACGGGGACGGTTTAGGGTCCAGGGGAGGGTACGACAACGCTTTAGGGGGAGCGTACGTGTGAGGTCGCGGGTTAGTGTTAGCGTACGGGTTAGGATTAGAGGACGGGTGAGGGTCAGGCTTCGGGGAAGGGTTAGGGTTAGGGTTCGGGCTAGGGTTATGGTTAGGGGACGGGGACGGTTTAGGGTCCAGGGGAGGGTACGACAACGCTTTAGGGGGAGAGTACGTGTTAGGGCGCGGGTTAGTGTTAGCGTACGGGTTAGGATTAGGGGACGGGTGAGGGTCAGGCTTCGGGGAAGCTTTAGGCTTAGGGTTCGGGCTAGGGTTAGGGTTAGGGGACGGGGATGGTTTAGGGTCCAGGGGAGGGTACGACAACACTTTAGGGGCAGCGTACGTGTGAGGGTGCGGGTTAGTGTTAGCGTATGCGTTAGGATTAGGGGACGGGTGAGGGTCAGGCTTCGGGGAAGGGTTAGGGTTAGGGTTCAGGCTAGGGTTAGGGTTAGGGGACGGGGACGGTTCAGGGTCCACAGGAGGGTACGACAACGCTTCAGGGGGAGCGCACGTGTGAGGGCACGCGTTAGTGTTAGCGTACAGGTTAGGATTAGGGTACGGGTGAGGGTCAGGCTTCGGGGAAAGGTTAGGGTTAGGGTTCGGGCTAGGGTTAGGGTTAGGGGACGGGGACGGTTTAGGGTCCAGGGGAGGGTACGACAACGCTTTAGGGGGAGCGTACGCATGAGGGCGTGGGTTAGTGTTAGCGTACGGGGTAGGATTAGGGGACAAGTGAGGGTCAGGCTTTGGGGAAGGTTTAGGGTTAGGGTTCGGGCTAGGGTTAGGGTTAGGGGACGGGGACGCTTTAGGGTCCAGGGGAGGGTACGACAACGCTTTAGGGGTAGCGTACGTGTGAGGGCGCGGGTTAGTGTTAGCGTACGGGTTAGGGTTAGGGGACTGGTGAGGGTTAGGCTTCGGGGAAGGGTTAAGGTTAGGGTTCGGGCTAGGGTTAGGGTTAGGGGACGGGGACGGTTTAGGGTCCAGGGGAGGGTACGACAACGCTTTAGGGCGAGCGTACGTGTGAGGGCGCGGGTTAGTGTTAGCGTACGGGTTAGGATTATGGGACGGGTGAGTGTCAGGCTTCGGGGAAGGGTTAGGGTTAGGGTTCGGGCTAGGGTTAGGGTTAGGGGACGGGGACGGTTTAGGGTCCAGGGGAGGTTACGACAACACTTTAGGGGCAGCGTACGTGTGAGGGTGCGGGTTAGTGTTAGCGTATGGGATAGGATTAGGGGACGGGTGAGGGTCAGGCTTCGGGGAAGGGTTAGGGTTAGGGTTCGGGCTAGGGTTAGGGTTAGGGGACGGGGACGGTTCAGGGTCCACAGGAGGGTACGACAACGCTTCAGGGGGAGCGCACGTGTGAGGGCACGGGTTAGTGTTAGCGTACAGGTTAGGATTAGGATACGGGTGAGGGTCAGGCTTCGGGGAAAGGTTAGGGATAGGGTTCGGGCTAGGGTTAGGGTTAGGGGACGGGGACGGTTTAGGATCCAGGAGAGGGTACGACAACGCTTTAGGTAGAGCGTACGCGTGAGGGCGCGGGTTACTGTTAGCGTACGGATTAGGATTAGGGGACGGGTGATGGTCAGGCTTCGGGGAAGGGTCAGGGTTATGGTTCGGGCTAGGGTTAGGGTTAGGGGACGGGGACGGTTTAGGGTCCAGGGGAGGGTACGACAACGCTTTAGGGGGAGCGTACGCATGAGGGCGCGGGTAAGTGTTAGCGTATGGGGTAGGATTAGGGGACAAGTGAGGGTCAGGCTTTGGGGAAGGTTTAGGATTAGGGTTCGGGCTAGGGTTAGGGTTAGGGGACGGGGACGCTTTAGGGTCCAGGGGAGGTACGACAACGCTTTAGGGGGAGAGTACGCGTGAGGGCGCGGGTTAGTGTTAGCGTACGGGTTAGGATTAGGGGACGGGTGAGGGTCAGGCTTCGGGGAAGTGTCAGGATTAGGGTTCGGGCTAGGGTTAGGGTTATGGGACGGGGACGGTTTAGGGTCCAGGGGAGGGTACGACAGCGCTTTAGGGGGAGCGTACACGTGAGGGCGCGGGTTAGTGTTAGCATACGGGGTAGAACTAGGGGACGAGTGAGGGTCAGGCTTTGGGGAAGGGTTAGGGTTAGGGTTCGGGCTAGGGTTAGGTTTAGGGGACGGGGACGGTTTAGGGTCCAGGGGAGGGTACGACAACGCTTTAGGGGGAGCGTACGTGTGAGGGCGCGGGTTAGTGTTAGCGTACGGGTTAGGATTAGGGGACGGGTGAGGGTCAGGCTTCGGGGAAGGGTTAGGGTTAGGGTTCGGGCTAGGGTTAGGTTTAGGGGACGGGGACGGTTTAGGGTCCAGGGGAGGGTACGACAACGCTTTAGGGGGAGCGTACGTGTGAGGGCCCGGGTTAGTGTCAGCATACGGGTTAGGATTAGGGGACGGGTGAGGGTCAGGCTTCGGGGAAGTCTTAGGGTTAGGGTTCGGGCTAGGGTTAGGGTTAGGGGACGGGGACGGTTTAGGGTCCAGGGGAGGGTACGACAACGCTTTAGGGGGAGCGTACGCGTGAGGGCGCGGGTTAGTGTTAGCGTACGGGTTAGGATTAGGGGACGGGTGAGGGTCAGGCTTCGGGGAAGGGTTAGGGTTAGGGTTCGGGCTAGGGTTAGGGTTAGGGGACGGGGACGGTTTAGGGTCCAGGGGAGGGTACGACAGTGCTTTAGGGGTAGCGTACGTGTGAGGGCGCGGGTTAGTGTTAGCGTACGGGTTAGGGTTAGGGGACGGGTGAGGGTCAGGCTTCGGGGAAGTGTTAGGGTTAGGGTTCGGGCTAGGGTTAGGGTTAGTGGACGGGGACGGTTTAGGGTCCAGGGGAGGGTACGACAACGCTTTAGGAGGAGCGTACGTGTGAGGGCGCGGGTTAGTGTTAGCGTACGGGTTAGGATTAGTGGATGGGTGAGGGTCAGACTTCGGGGAAGGGTTAGGGTTAGGGTTCGGACTAGGGTTAGGGTTAGGGGACGGGGACGGTTTAGGGTCCAGGGGAGGGTACGACAACGCTTTAGGGGGAGCGTACGTGTGAGGGCGTGGGTTAGTGTTAGCGTACGGTTTAGGATTAGGGGACGGGTGAGGGTCAGGCTTCGTGGTAGGGTTAGGGTTAGGGTTCGGGCTAGGGTAAGGGTTAGGGGACGGGGACGGTTTAGGGTCCAGGGGAGGGTACGACAACGCTTTAGGGGGAGCGTACGTGTGAGGGCGCGGGTTAGTGTTAGCGTACGGGTTAGGATTATGGGACGGGTGAGGGTCAGGCTTCGGGGAAGGTTTAGGGTTAGGGTTCGGGCTAGGGTTAGGGTTAGGGGACGGGGACGGTTTAGGGTCCAGGGGAGGGTACGACAACGCTTTAGGGGGAGCGTACGTGTGAGGGCGCGGGTTAGTGTTAGCGTACGGGTTAGGATTAGGGGATGGGTGAGGGTCAGGCTTCGGGGAAGGGTTAGGGTTAGGTTTCGGGCTAGGGTAAGGGTTAGGGGACGGGGACGGTTTAGGGTCCAGGGGAGGGTACGACAACGCTTTAGGGGGAGCGTACGTGTGAGGGCGCGGGTTAGTGTTAGCGTACGGGTTAGGATTATGGGACGGGTGAGGGTCAGGCTTCGGGGAAGGGTTAGGGTTAGGGTTCGGGCTAGGGTTAGGGTTAGTGGACGGGGACGGTTTAGGGTCCAAGGGAGTGTACGACAACGCTTTAGGGGGAGCGTACGTGTGAGGGCGCGGGTTAGTGTTAGCGTACGGGTTAGGATTAGGGGATGGGTGAGGGTCAGGCTTCGGGGAAGTGTTAGGGTTAGGTTTCGGGTTAGGGTTAGGGTTAGGGGACGGGGACGGTTTAGGGTCCAGGGGAGGGCACGACAACGCTTTAGGGGGAGCGTACGTGTGAGGGCGCGGGTTAGTGTTAGCGTACGGGTTAGGATTAGGGGACGGGTGAGGGTCAGGCTTCGTGGAAGGGTTAGGTTTAGGGTTCGGGCTAGGGTTAGGGTTAGGGGACGGGGACGGTTTAGGGTCCAGGGGAGGGTACGATAACGCTTAAGGGGGAGCGTACGCGTGAGGGCGCGGATTAGTGTTAGCGTAAGGGTTAGTATTAGGGGACGGGTGAGGGTCAGGCTTCGGGGAAGGGTTAGGGCTAGGGTTCGGGCTAGGGTTAGGGTTAGGGGACGGGGACGGTTTAGGGTCCAGGGGAGGGTACGACAACGCTTTAGGGGGAGCGTACGTGTGAGGGCGCGGGTTAGTGTTAGCGTACGGGTTAGGATTAGAGGACGGGTGAGGGTCAGGCTTCGGGGAAGGGTTAGGGTTAGGGTTCGGGCTAGGGTTATGGTTAGGGGACGGGGACGGTTTAGGGTCCAGGGGAGGGTACGACAACGCTTTAGGGGGAGCGTACGTGTGAGGGCGCGGGTTAGTGTTAGCGTACGGGTTAGGATTAGGGGACGGGTGAGGGTCAGGCTTCGGGGAAGCTTTAGGCTTAGGGTTCGGGCTAGGGTTAGGGTTAGGGGACGGGGATGGTTTAGGGTCCAGGGGAGGGTACGACAACACTTTAGGGGCAGCGTACGTGTGAGGGTGCGGGTTAGTGTTAGCGTATGCGTTAGGATTAGGGGACGGGTGAGGGTCAGGCTTCGGGGAAGGGTTAGGGTTAGGGTTCGGGCTAGGGTTAGGGTTAGGGGACGGGGACGGTTCAGGGTCCACAGGAGGGTACGACAACGCTTCAGGGGGAGCGCACGTGTGAGGGCACGCGTTAGTGTTAGCGTACAGGTTAGGATTAGGGTACGGGTGAGGGTCAGGCTTCGGGGAAAGGTTAGGGTTAGGGTTCGGGCTAGGGTTAGGGTTAGGGGACGGGGACGGTTTAGGATCCAGGAGAGGGTACGACAACGCTTTGGGGGAGCGTACGTGAGAGGGCGCGGGTTAGTGTTAGCGTACGGGTTAGGATTAGGGGACGGGCGAGGGTCAGGCTTCGGGGAAGGGTTAGGGTTAGGGTTCGGGCTAGGGTTAGGGTTAGGGGACGGGGACGGTTTAGGGTCCAGGGGAGTGTACGACAACGCTTTAGGTGGAGCGTACGCGTGAGGGCGCGGGTTACTGTTAGCGTACGGGTTAGGATTAGGGGACGGGTGATGGTCAGGCTTCGGAGAAGGGTCAGGGTTATGGTTCGGGCTAGGGTTAGGGTTAGGGGACGGGGACGGTTTAGGGTCCAGGGGAGGGTACGACAACGCTTTAGGGGGAGCGTACGCATGAGGGCGCGGGTTAGTGTTAGCGTACGGTTTAGGATTAGGGGACAAGTGAGGGTCAGGCTTTGGGGAAGGGTTAGGGTTAGGGTTCGGGCTAGGGTAAGGGTTAGGGGACGGGGACGGTTTAGGGTCCAGGGGAGGGTACGACAACGCTTTAGGGGGAGCGTACGTGTCAGGGCGCGGGTTAGTGTTAGCGTACGGGTTAGGATTAGGGGATGGGTGAGGGTCAGGCTTCGGGGAAGGGTTAGGGTTAGGGTTCGGACTAGGGTTAGGGTTAGGGGACGGTGAAGGTTTAGGGTCCAGGGGAGGGTACGACAACGCTTTAGGGGGAGCATACGTGTGAGGGCGCGGGTTAGTGTTAGCGTACGGTTTAGGGTTAGGGGACGGGTGAGCGTCAGGCTTCGGGGAAGTGTTAGGGTTAGGGTTAGGGCTAGGGTTAGGGTTAGGGGACGGGGACGGTTTAGGGTCCAGGGGAGGGTACGACAACGCTTTAGGGGGAGCGTACGTGTGAGGGCGCGGGTTAGTGTTAGCGTACGGGTTCGGATTAGGGGACGGGTGAGGGTCAGGCTTCGGGGAAGGGTTAGGGTTAGTGTTCGGGCTAGGGTTAGGGTTAGGGAACGGGGACGGTTTAGGGTCCAGGGGAGGGTACGACAACGCTTTAGGGGGAGCGTACGTGTGAGGGCGCGGGTTAGTGTTAGCGTACGGGGTAGGATTAGGGGATGGGTGAGGGTCAGGCTTCGGGGACGTGTTAGGGTTAGGGTTCGGACTAGGGTTAGGGTTAGGGGACGGGGACGGTTTAGGGTTCAGGGGAGGGTACGACAACGCTTTAGGGGGAGCGTACGTGTGAGGGCGCGGGTTAGTGTTCGCGTACGGTTTAGGATTAGGGGACGGGTGAGGGTCAGGCTTCGTGGAAGGGTTAGGGTTAGGGTTCGGGCTAGGGTAAGGGTTAGGGGACGGGGACGGTTTAGGGTCCAGGGGAGGGTACGACAACGCTTTAGGGGGAGCGTACGTGTGAGGGCGCGGGTTAGTGTTAGCGTACGGGTTAGGATTATGGGACGGGTGAGGGTCAGGCTTCAGGGAAGGGTTAGGGTTAGGGTTCGGGATAGGGTTAGGGTTAGGGGACGGGGACGGTTTAGGGTCCAGGGGAGGGTACGACAACGCTGTAGGGGGAGCGTACGTGTGAGGGCACGGGTTAGTGTTAGCGTACGGGTTAGGATTAGGGGACGGGTGAGGGTCAGGCTTCGGGGAAGGGTTAGGGTTAGGGTTCGGGCTAGGGTTAGGGTTAGGGGACGGGGACGCTTTAGGGTCCAGGGGAGGGTACGACCGCTTTAGGGGGAGCGTACGCGTGAGGGCGCGGGTTAGTGTTAGCGTACGGGTTAGGATTAGGGGACGGGTGAGGGTCAGGCTTCGGGGAAGTGTCAGGGTTAGGGTTCGGGCTAGGGTTAGGGTTAGGGGACGGGGACGGTTCAGGGTCCAGGGGAGGGTACGACAGCGCTTTAGGGGGAGCGTACACGTGAGGGCGCAGGTTAGTGTTAGCATACGGGGTAGAACTAGGGGACGAGTGAGGGTCAGGCTTTGGGGAAGGGTTAGGGTTAGGGTTCGGGCTAGGGTTAGGTTTAGGGGACGGGGACGGTTTAGGGTCCAGGGGAGGGTACGACAACGCTTTAGGGGGAGCGTACGCGTGAGGGCGTGGGTTAGTGTTAACGTACGGTTTAGGATTAGGGGACGGGTGAGAATCAGGCTTCGGGGAAGGGTTAGGGTTAGGGTTCGTGCTAGGGTTAAGGTTAAGGGACGGGGACGGTTTAGGGTCCAGGGGAGGGTACGACAACGCTTTAGCGGGAGCGTACGTGTGAGGGCGCGGGTTAGTGTTAGCGTACGGGTTAGGATTAGGGGACGGGTGAGGGTCAGGCTTCGGGGAAGGGTTAGGGTTAGGGTTCGGGCTAGGGTTAGGGTTAGGGGACGGGGACGGTTTAGGGTCCAGGGGAGGGTACGACAACGCTTTAGGGGGAGCGTACGTTTGAGGACCCGGGTTAGTGTCAGCATACGGGTTAGGATTAGGGGACGGGTGAGGGTCAGGCTTCGGTGAAGTGTTAGGGTTAGGGTTCGGGCTAGGGTTAGGGTTAGGTGACGGGGACGGTTTAGGGTCCCGGGGAGGGTACGACAACGCTTTAGGAGGAGCGTACGCGTGAGGGCGCGGGTTAGTGTTAGCGTACGGGTTAGGATTAGGGGACGGGTGAGGGTCAGGCTTCGGGGAAGGGTTAGGGTTAGGGTTCGGGCTAGGGTTAGGGTTAGGGGACGGGGACGGTTTAGGGTCCAGGGGAGGGTACGACAACGCTTTAGGGGGAGCGTACGCGTGAGGGCGCGGGTTAGTGTTAGCGTACGTGTTAGGATTAGGGAACGGGTGAGGGTCAGGCTTCGGGGAAGGGTTAGGGTTAGGGTTTGGGCTAGGGTTAGGGTTAGGGGACGGGGACGGTTTAGGGTCCAGGGGAGGGTACGACAACGCTTTAGGGGGAGCGTACGTGTGAGGGCGCGTGTTAGTGTTAGCGTACGGGTTAGGATTAGGGGATGGGTGAGTGTCAGGCTTCGGGGAAGGGTTAGTGTTAGGGTTCGGACTAGGGTTAGGGTTAGGGGACGGGGACGGTTTAGGGTCCAGGGGAGGGTACGACAACGCTTTAGGGGGAGCGTACGTGTGAGGGCGCGGGTTAGTGTTAGCGTACGGTTTAGGATTAGGGGACGGGTGAGGGTCAGGCTTCGTGGAAGGGTTAGGGTTAGGGTTCGGGCTAGGGTAAGGGTTAGGGGACGGGGACGGTTTAGGGTCCAGGGGAGGGTACGACAACGCTTTAGGGGGAGCGTACGTGTCAGGGCGCGGGTTAGTGTTAGCGTACGGGTTAGGATTATGGGACGGGTGAGGGTCAGGCTTCGGGGAAGGGTTAGGGTTAGGGTTCGGGCTAGGATTAGGGTTAGGGGACGGGGACGGTTTAGGGTCCAGGGGAGGGTACGACAACGCTTTAGGGGGAGCGTACGTGTGAGGGCGCGGGTTAGTGTTAGCGTACGGTTTAGGGTTAGGGGACGGGTGAGGGTCAGGCTTCGGGGAAGTGTTAGGGTTAGGGTTCGGGCTACGGTTAGGGTTAGGGGACGGGGACGGTTTAGGGTCCAGGGGAGGGTACGACAACGCTTTAGGGGGAGCGTACGCGTGAGGGCGCGGGTTAGTGTTAGCGTACGTGTTAGGATTAGGGAACGGGTGAGGGTCAGGCTTCGGGGAAGGGTTAGGGTTAGGGTTCGGGCTAGGGTTAGGGTTAGGGGACGGGGACGGTTTAGGGTCCAGGGGAGGGTACGACAACGCTTTAGGGGGAGCGTACGTGTGAGGGCGCGGGTTAGTGTTAGCGTACGGGTTAGGATTAGGGGATGGGTGAGTGTCAGGCTTCGGGGAAGGGTTAGTGTTAGGGTTCGGACTAGGGTTAGGGTTAGGGGACGGGGACGGTTTAGGGTCCAGGGGAGGGTACGACAACGCTTTAGGGGGAGCGTACGTGTGAGGGCGCGGGTTAGTGTTAGCGTACGGGTTAGGATTAGGGGACGGGTGAGGGTCAGGCTTCGTGGAAGGGTTAGGGTTAGGGTTCGGGCTAGGGTAAGGGTTAGGGGACGGGGACGGTTTAGGGTCCAGGGGAGGGTACGACAACGCTTTAGGGGGAGCGTACGTGTCAGGGCGCGGGTTAGTGTTAGCGTACGGGTTAGGATTATGGGACGGGTGAGGGTCAGGCTTCGGGGAAGGGTTAGGGTTAGGGTTCGGGCTAGGGTTAGGGTTAGGGGACAGGGACGGTTTAGGGTCCAGGGGAGGGTACGACAACGCTTTAGGGGGAGCGTACGTGTGAGGGCGCGGGTTAGTGTTAGCGTACGGGTTAGGATTAGGGGATGGGTGAGGGTCAGGCTTCGGGGAAGGGTTAGGGTTAGGGTTCGGACTAGGGTTAGGGTTAGGGGACGGTGACGGTTTAGGGTCCAGGGGAGGGTACGACAACGCTTTAGGGGGAGCGTACGTGTGAGGGCGCGGGTTAGTGTTAGCGTACGGTTTAGGGTTAGGGGACGGGTGAGGGTCAGGCTTCGGGGAAGTGTTAGGGTTAGGGTTCGGGCTAGAGTTAGGGTTAGGGGACGGGGACGGTTTAGGGTCCAGGGGAGGGTACGACAACGCTTTAGGGGGAGCGTACGTGTGAGGGCGCGGGTTAGTGTTAGCGTACGGGTTCGGATTAGGGGACGGGTGAGGGTCAGGCTTCGGGGAAGGGTTAGGGTTAGTGTTCGGGCTAGGGTTAGGGTTAGGGAACGGGGACGGTTTAGGGTCCAGGGGAGGGTACGACAACGCTTTAGGGGGAGCGTACGTGTGAGGGCGCGGGTTAGTGTTAGCGTACGGGTTAGGATTAGGGGATGGGTGAGGGTCAGGCTTCGGGGAAGTGTTAGGGTTAGGGTTCGGACTAGGGTTAGGGTTAGGGGACGGGGACGGTTTAGGGTCCAGGGGAGGGTACGACAACGCTTTAGGGGGAGCGTATGTGTGAGGGCGCGGGTTAGTGTTAGCGTACGGTTTAGGATTAGGGGACGGGTGAGGGTCAGGCTTCGTGGAAGGGTTAGGGTTAGGGTTCGGGCTAGGGTAAGGGTTAGGGGACGGGGACGGTTTAGGGTCCAGGGGAGGGTACGACAACGCTTTAGGGGGAGCGTACGCGTGAGGGCGTGGGTTAGTGTTAACGTACGGTTTAGGATTAGGGGACGGGTGAGAATCAGGCTTCGGGGAAGGGTTAGGGTTAGGGTTCGTGCTAGGGTTAAGTTTAGGGGACGGGGACGGTTTAGGGTCCAGGGGAGGGTACGACAACGCTTTAGCGGGAGCGTACGTGTGAGGGCGCAGGTTAGTGTTAGCGTACGGGTTAGGATTAGGGGACGGGTGAGGGTCAGGCTTCGGGGAAGGGTTAGGGTTAGGGTTCGGGCTAGGGTTAGGGTTAGGGGACGGGGACGGTTTAGGGTCCAGGGGAGGGTACGACAACGCTTTAGGGGGAGCGTACGTTTGAGGGCCCGGGTTAGTGTCAGCATACGGGTTAGGATTAGGGGACGGGTGAGGGTCAGGCTTCGGGGAAGTGTTAGGGTTAGGGTTCGGGCTAGGGTTAGGGTTAGGTGACGGGGACGGTTTAGGGTCCAGGGGAGGGTACGACAACGCTTTAGGGGGAGCGTACGTGTGAGGGCGCGGGTTAGTGTTAGCGTACGGGTTAGGATTATGGGACGGGTGAGGGTCAGGCTTCAGGGAAGGGTTAGGGTTAGGGTTCGGGATAGGGTTAGGGTTAGGGGACGGGGACGGTTTAGGGTCCAGGGGAGGGTACGACAACGCTGTAGGGGGAGCGTACGTGTGAGGGCACGGGTTAGTGTTAGCGTACGGGTTAGGATTAGGGGACGGGTGAGGGTCAGGCTTCGGGGAAGGGTTAGCGTTAGGGTTCGGGCTAGGGTTAGGGTTAGGGGACGGGGACGCTTTAGGGTCCAGGGGAGGGTACGACCGCTTTAGGGGGAGCGTACGCGTGAGGGCGCGGGTTAGTGTTAGCGTACGGGTTAGGATTAGGGGACGGGTGAGGGTCAGGCTTCGGGGAAGTGTCAGGGTTAGGGTTCGGGCTAGGGTTAGGGTTAGGGGACGGGGACGGTTCAGGGTCCAGGGGAGGGTACGACAGCGCTTTAGGGGGAGCGTACACGTGAGGGCGCAGGTTAGTGTTAGCATACGGGGTAGAACTAGGGGACGAGTGAGGGTCAGGCTTTGGGGAAGGGTTAGGGTTAGGGTTCGGGCTAGGGTTAGGTTTAGGGGACGGGGACGGTTTAGGGTCCAGGGGAGGGTACGACAACGCTTTAGGGGGAGCGTACGCGTGAGGGCGTGGGTTAGTGTTAACGTACGGTTTAGGATTAGGGGACGGGTGAGAATCAGGCTTCGGGGAAGGGTTAGGGTTAGGGTTCGTGCTAGGGTTAAGGTTAAGGGACGGGGACGGTTTAGGGTCCAGGGGAGGGTACGACAACGCTTTAGCGGGAGCGTACGTGTGAGGGCGCGGGTTAGTGTTAGCGTACGGGTTAGGATTAGGGGACGGGTGAGGGTCAGGCTTCGGGGAAGGGTTAGGGTTAGGGTTCGGGCTAGGGTTAGGGTTAGGGGACGGGGACGGTTTAGGGTCCAGGGGAGGGTACGACAACGCTTTAGGGGGAGCGTACGTTTGAGGACCCGGGTTAGTGTCAGCATACGGGTTAGGATTAGGGGACGGGTGAGGGTCAGGCTTCGGTGAAGTGTTAGGGTTAGGGTTCGGGCTAGGGTTAGGGTTAGGTGACGGGGACGGTTTAGGGTCCCGGGGAGGGTACGACAACGCTTTAGGAGGAGCGTACGCGTGAGGGCGCGGGTTAGTGTTAGCGTACGGGTTAGGATTAGGGGACGGGTGAGGGTCAGGCTTCGGGGAAGGGTTAGGGTTAGGGTTCGGGCTAGGGTTAGGGTTAGGGGACGGGGACGGTTTAGGGTCCAGGGGAGGGTACGACAACGCTTTAGGGGGAGCGTACGCGTGAGGGCGCGGGTTAGTGTTAGCGTACGTGTTAGGATTAGGGAACGGGTGAGGGTCAGGCTTCGGGGAAGGGTTAGGGTTAGGGTTCGGGCTAGGGTTAGGGTTAGGGGACGGGGACGGTTTAGGGTCCAGGGGAGGGTACGACAACGCTTTAGGGGGAGCGTACGTGTGAGGGCGCGTGTTAGTGTTAGCGTACGGGTTAGGATTAGGGGATGGGTGAGTGTCAGGCTTCGGGGAAGGGTTAGTGTTAGGGTTCGGACTAGGGTTAGGGTTAGGGGACGGGGACGGTTTAGGGTCCAGGGGAGGGTACGACAACGCTTTAGGGGGAGCGTACGTGTGAGGGCGCGGGTTAGTGTTAGCGTACGGTTTAGGATTAGGGGACGGGTGAGGGTCAGGCTTCGTGGAAGGGTTAGGGTTAGGGTTCGGGCTAGGGTAAGGGTTAGGGGACGGGGACGGTTTAGGGTCCAGGGGAGGGTACGACAACGCTTTAGGGGGAGCGTACGTGTCAGGGCGCGGGTTAGTGTTAGCGTACGGGTTAGGATTATGGGACGGGTGAGGGTCAGGCTTCGGGGAAGGGTTAGGGTTAGGGTTCGGGCTAGGATTAGGGTTAGGGGACGGGGACGGTTTAGGGTCCAGGGGAGGGTACGACAACGCTTTAGGGGGAGCGTACGTGTGAGGGCGCGGGTTAGTGTTAGCGTACGGTTTAGGGTTAGGGGACGGGTGAGGGTCAGGCTTCGGGGAAGTGTTAGGGTTAGGGTTCGGGCTACGGTTAGGGTTAGGGGACGGGGACGGTTTAGGGTCCAGGGGAGGGTACGACAACGCTTTAGGGGGAGCGTACGCGTGAGGGCGCGGGTTAGTGTTAGCGTACGTGTTAGGATTAGGGAACGGGTGAGGGTCAGGCTTCGGGGAAGGGTTAGGGTTAGGGTTCGGGCTAGGGTTAGGGTTAGGGGACGGGGACGGTTTAGGGTCCAGGGGAGGGTACGACAACGCTTTAGGGGGAGCGTACGTGTGAGGGCGCGGGTTAGTGTTAGCGTACGGGTTAGGATTAGGGGATGGGTGAGTGTCAGGCTTCGGGGAAGGGTTAGTGTTAGGGTTCGGACTAGGGTTAGGGTTAGGGGACGGGGACGGTTTAGGGTCCAGGGGAGGGTACGACAACGCTTTAGGGGGAGCGTACGTGTGAGGGCGCGGGTTAGTGTTAGCGTACGGGTTAGGATTAGGGGACGGGTGAGGGTCAGGCTTCGTGGAAGGGTTAGGGTTAGGGTTCGGGCTAGGGTAAGGGTTAGGGGACGGGGACGGTTTAGGGTCCAGGGGAGGGTACGACAACGCTTTAGGGGGAGCGTACGTGTCAGGGCGCGGGTTAGTGTTAGCGTACGGGTTAGGATTATGGGACGGGTGAGGGTCAGGCTTCGGGGAAGGGTTAGGGTTAGGGTTCGGGCTAGGGTTAGGGTTAGGGGACAGGGACGGTTTAGGGTCCAGGGGAGGGTACGACAACGCTTTAGGGGGAGCGTACGTGTGAGGGCGCGGGTTAGTGTTAGCGTACGGGTTAGGATTAGGGGATGGGTGAGGGTCAGGCTTCGGGGAAGGGTTAGGGTTAGGGTTCGGACTAGGGTTAGGGTTAGGGGACGGTGACGGTTTAGGGTCCAGGGGAGGGTACGACAACGCTTTAGGGGGAGCGTACGTGTGAGGGCGCGGGTTAGTGTTAGCGTACGGTTTAGGGTTAGGGGACGGGTGAGGGTCAGGCTTCGGGGAAGTGTTAGGGTTAGGGTTCGGGCTAGAGTTAGGGTTAGGGGACGGGGACGGTTTAGGGTCCAGGGGAGGGTACGACAACGCTTTAGGGGGAGCGTACGTGTGAGGGCGCGGGTTAGTGTTAGCGTACGGGTTCGGATTAGGGGACGGGTGAGGGTCAGGCTTCGGGGAAGGGTTAGGGTTAGTGTTCGGGCTAGGGTTAGGGTTAGGGAACGGGGACGGTTTAGGGTCCAGGGGAGGGTACGACAACGCTTTAGGGGGAGCGTACGTGTGAGGGCGCGGGTTAGTGTTAGCGTACGGGTTAGGATTAGGGGATGGGTGAGGGTCAGGCTTCGGGGAAGTGTTAGGGTTAGGGTTCGGACTAGGGTTAGGGTTAGGGGACGGGGACGGTTTAGGGTCCAGGGGAGGGTACGACAACGCTTTAGGGGGAGCGTATGTGTGAGGGCGCGGGTTAGTGTTAGCGTACGGTTTAGGATTAGGGGACGGGTGAGGGTCAGGCTTCGTGGAAGGGTTAGGGTTAGGGTTCGGGCTAGGGTAAGGGTTAGGGGACGGGGACGGTTTAGGGTCCAGGGGAGGGTACGACAACGCTTTAGGGGGAGCGTACGCGTGAGGGCGTGGGTTAGTGTTAACGTACGGTTTAGGATTAGGGGACGGGTGAGAATCAGGCTTCGGGGAAGGGTTAGGGTTAGGGTTCGTGCTAGGGTTAAGTTTAGGGGACGGGGACGGTTTAGGGTCCAGGGGAGGGTACGACAACGCTTTAGCGGGAGCGTACGTGTGAGGGCGCGGGTTAGTGTTAGCGTACGGGTTAGGATTAGGGGACGGGTGAGGGTCAGGCTTCGGGGAAGGGTTAGGGTTAGGGTTCGGGCTAGGGTTAGGGTTAGGGGACGGGGACGGTTTAGGGTCCAGGGGAGGGTACGACAACGCTTTAGGGGGAGCGTACGTTTGAGGGCCCGGGTTAGTGTCAGCATACGGGTTAGGATTAGGGGACGGGTGAGGGTCAGGCTTCGGGGAAGTGTTAGGGTTAGGGTTCGGGCTAGGGTTAGGGTTAGGTGACGGGGACGGTTTAGGGTCCAGGGGAGGGTACGACAACGCTTTAGGGGGAGCGTACGCGTGAGGGCACGGGTTTAGTGTTAGCGTACGGGTTAGGATTAGGGGACGGGTGAGGGTCAGGCTTCGGGGAAGGGTTAGGGTTAGGGTTCGGGCTAGGGTTAATGATAGGGGACGGGGATGGTTTAGGGTCCAGGGGAGGGTACGACAACGCTTTAGGGGGAGCGTACGCGTGAGGGCGCGGGTTAGTGTTAGCGTACGGGTTAGGATTAGGAGACGGGTGAGAGTCAGGCTTCGGGGAAGGGTTAGGGTTAGGGTTCGGGCTAGGGTTAGGGTTAGGGGACGGGGACGGTTTAGGGTCCAGGGGAGGGTACGACAACGCTTTAGGGGGAGCGTACGCGTGAGGGCGCGGGTTAGTGTTAGCGTACGTGTTAGGATTAGGGAACGGGTGAGGGTCAGGCTTCGGGGAAGGGTTAGGGTTAGGGTTCGGGCTAGGGTTAGGGTTAGGGGACGGGGACGGTTTAGGGTCCAGGGGAGGGAACGACAACGCTTTAGGGGGAGCGTACGTGTGAGGGCGCGGGTTAGTGTTAGCGTACGGGTTAGGATTAGGGGATGGGTGAGTGTCAGGCTTCGGGGAAGGGTTAGTGTTAGGGTTCGGACTAGGGTTAGGGTTAGGGGACGGGGACGGTTTAGGGTCCAGGGGAGGGTACGACAACGCTTTAGGGGGAGCGTACGTGTGAGGGCGCGGGTTAGTGTTAGCGTACGGTTTAGGATTAGGGGACGGGTGAGGGTCAGGCTTCGTGGAAGGGTTAGGGTTAGGGTTCGGGCTAGGGTAAGGGTTAGGGGACGGGGACGGTTTAGGGTCCAGGGGAGGGTACGACAATGCTTTAGGGTGAGCGTACGTGTAAGGGCGCGGGTTAGTGTTAGCGTACGGGTTAGGATTATGGGACGGGTGAGGGTCAGGCTTCGGGGAAGGGTTAGGGTTAGGGTTCGGGCTAGGGTTAGGGTTAGGGGACGGGGACGGTTTAGGGTCCAGGGGAGGGTACGACAACGCTTTAGGGGGAGCGTACGTGTGAGGGCGCGGGTTAGTGTTAGCGTCCGGGTTAGGATTAGGGGATGGGTGAGGGTCAGGCTTCGGGGAAGGGTTAGGGTTAGGGTTCGGACTAGGGTTAGGGTTAGGGGACGGTGACGGTTTAGGGTCCAGGGGAGGGTACGACAACGCTTTAGGGGGAGCGTATGTGTGAGGGCGCGGGTTAGTGTTAGCGTACGGTTTAGGGTTAGGGGACGGGTGAGGGTCAGTCTTCGGGGAAGTGTTAGGGTTAGGGTTCGGGCTAGGGTTAGGGTTAGGGGACGGGGACGGTTTAGGGTCCAGGGGAGGGTACGACAACGCTTTAGGGGGAGCGTACGTGTGAGGGCGCGGGTTAGTGTTAGCGTACGGGTTCGGATTAGGGGACGGGTGAGGGTCAGGCTTCGGGGAAGGGTTAGGTTTAGTGTTCGGGCTAGGGTTAGGGTTAGGGAACGGGGACGGTTTAGGGTCCAGGGGAGGGTACGACAACGCTTTAGGGGGAGCGTACGTGTGAGGGCGCGGGTTAGTGTTAGCGTCCGGGTTAGGATTAGGGGATGGGTGAGGGTCAGGCTTCGGGGAAGGGTTAGGGTTAGGGTTCGGACTAGGGTTAGGGTTAGGGGACGGTGACGGTTTAGGGTCCAGGGGAGGGTACGACAACGCTTTAGGGGGAGCGTACGTGTGAGGGCGCGGGTTAGTGTTAGCGTACGGTTTAGGGTTAGGGGACGGGTGAGGGTCAGTCTTCGGGGAAGTGTTAGGGTTAGGGTTCGGGCTAGGGTTAGGGTTAGGGGACGGGGACGGTTTAGGGTCCAGGGGAGGGTACGACAACGCTTTAGGGGGAGCGTACGTGTGAGGGCGCGGGTTAGTGTTAGCGTACGGGTTCGGATTAGGGGACGGGTGAGGGTCAGGCTTCGGGGAAGGGTTAGGTTTAGTGTTCGGGCTAGGGTTAGGGTTAGGGAACGGGGACGGTTTAGGGTCCAGGGGAGGGTACGACAACGCTTTAGGGGGAGCGTACGTGTGAGGGCGCGGGTTAGTGTTAGCGTACGGTTTAGGATTAGGGGACGGGTGAGGGTCAGGCTTCGTGGAAGGGTTAGGGTTAGGGTTCGGGCTAGGGTAAGGGTTAGGGGACGGGGACGGTTTAGGGTCCAGGGGAGGGTACGACAACGCTTTAGGGGGAGCGTACGTGTGAGGGCGCGGGTTAGTGTTAGCGTACGGGTTAGGATTATGGGACGGGTGAGGGTCAGGCTTCGGGGAAGGGTTAGGGTTAGGGTTCGGGCTAGGGTTAGGGTTAGGGGACGGGGACGGTTTAGGGTCCAGGGGAGTGTACGACAACGCTGTAGGGGGAGCGTACGTGTGAGGGCACGGGTTAGTGTTAGCGTACGGGTTAGGATTAGGGGACGGGTGAGGGTCAGGCTTCGGGGAAGGGTTAGGGTTAGGGTTCGGGCTAGGGTTAGGGTTAGGGGACGGGGACGGTTTAGGGTCCAGGGGAGGGTACGACAACGCTTTAGGGGGAGCGTACGTGTGAGGGCGCGGGTTAGTGTTAGCGTACGGGTTAGGATTAGGGGACGGGTGAGGGTCAGGCTTCGGGGAAGGGTTAGGGTTAGGGTTCGGGCTAGGGTTAGGGTTAGGGGACGGGGACGGTTTAGGGTCCAGGGGAGTGTACGATAACGCTTAAGAGGGAGCGTACGCGTGAGGGCGCGGATTAGTGTTAGCGTAAGGGTTAGGATTAGGGGACGGGTGAGGGTTAGGCTTCGGGGAAGGGTTAGGGTTAGGGTTCGGGCTAGGGTTAGGGTTAGGGGACGGGGACGGTTTAGGGTCCAGGGGAGGGTACGACAACGCTTTAGGGGGAGCGTACGTGTGAGGGCGCGGGTTAGTGTTAGCGTACGGGTTAGGATTAGGGGACGGGTGAGGGTCAGGCTTCGGGGAAGGGTTAGGGTTAGGGTTCGGGCTAGGGTTAGGGTTAGGGGACGGGGACGGTTCAGGGTCCACAGGAGGGTACGACAACGCTTCAGGGGGAGCGCACGTGTGAGGGCACGGGTTAGTGTTAACGTACAGGTTAGGATTAGGGTACGGGTGAGGGTCAGGCTTCGGGGAAAGGTTCGGGATAGGGTTCGGGCTAGGGTTAGGGTTAGGGGACGGGGACGGTTTAGGATCCAGGAGAGGGTACGACAACGCTTTAGGTGGAGCGTACGCGTGAGGGCGCGGGTTACTGTTAGCGTACGGGTTAGGATTAGGGGACGGGTGATGGTCAGGCTTCGGGGAAGGGTCAGGGTTATGGTTCGGGCTAGGGTTAGGGTTAGGGGACGGGGACGGTTTAGGGTCCAGGGGAGGGTACGACAACGCTTTAGGGGGAGCGTACGCATGAGGGCGCGGGTTAGTGTTAGCGTACGGGGTAGGATTAGGGGACAAGTGAGGGTCAGGCTTTGGGGAAGTTTTAGGGTTAGGGTTCGGGCTAGGGTTAGGGTTAGGGGACGGGGACGCTTTAGGGTCCAGGGGAGGGTGCGACAACGCTTTAGGGGGAGCGTACGCGTGAGGACGCAGGTTAGTGTTATCGTACGGGTTAGGATTAGGGGACGGGTGAGGGTCAGGCTTCGGGGAAGGGTTAGGGTTAGGGTTCGGGCTAGGGTTAGGGTTAGGGGTCGGGGATGGTTTAGGGTCCAGGGGAGGGTACGACAAGGCTTTAGGGGTAGCGTACGTGTGAGGGAGCGGGTTAGTGTTAGCGTACGGGTTAGGGTTAGGGGACTGGTGAGGGTTAGGCTTCGGGGAAGGGTTAAGGTTAGGGTTCGGGCTAGGGTTAGGGTTAGGGGACGGGGACGGTTTAGGGTCCAGGGGAGGGTACGACAACGCTTTAGGGGGAGCGTACGTGTGAGGGCGCGGGTTAGTGTTAGCGTACGGGTTAGGATTAGGGGACGGGTGAGTGTCAGGCTTCGGGGAAGGGTTAGGGTTAGGGTTCGGGCTAGGGTTAGGGTTAGGGGACGGGGACGGTTTAGGGTCCAGGGGAGGGTACGACAACATTTTAGGGGCAGCGTACGTGTGAGGGTGCGGGTTAGTGTTAGCGTATGGGATAGGATTAGGGGACGGGTGAGGGTCAGGCTTCGGGGAAGGGTTAGGGTTAGGGTTCAGGCTAGGGTTAGGGTTAGGGGACGGGGACGGTTCAGGGTCCACAGGAGGGTACGACAACGCTTCAGGGGGAGTGCACGTGTGAGGGCACGGGTTAGTGTTAGCGTACAGGTTAGGATTAGGGTACGGGTGAGGGTCAGGCTTCGGGGAAAGGTTAGGGATAGGGTTCGGGCTAGGGTTAGGGTTAGGGGACGGGGACGGTTTAGGATCCAGGAGAGGGTACGACAACGCTTTAGGTGGAGAGTACGCGTGAGGGCGCGGGTTACTGTTAGCGTACGGATTAGGATTAGGGGACGGGTGATTGTCAGGCTTCGGGGAAGGGTCAGGGTTATGGTTCGGGCTAGGGTTAGGGTTAGGGGACGCGGACGGTTTAGGGTCCAGGGGAGGGTACGACAACGCTTTAGGGGGAGCGTACGCATGAGGGCGCGGGTTAGTGTTAGCGTACGGGGTAGGATTAGGGGACAAGTGAGGTTCAGGCTTTGGGGAAGGTTTAGGGTTAGGGTTCGGGCTAGGGTTAGGGTTAGGGGACGGGGACGCTTTAGGGTCCAGGGGAGGGTACGACAACGCTTTAGGGGGAGCGTACGTGTGAGGGCGCGGGTTAGTGTTAGCGTACGGTTTAGGATTAGGGGACGGGTGAGGGTCAGGCTTCGTGGAAGGGTTAGGGTTAGGGTTCGGGCTAGGGTAAGGGTTAGGGGACGGGGACGGTTTAGGGTCCAGGGGAGGGTACGACAACGCTTTAGGGGGAGCGTACGTGTGAGGGCGCGGGTTAGTGTTAGCGTACGGGTTAGGATTATGGGACGGGTGAGGGTCAGGCTTCGGGGAAGGGTTAGGGTTAGGGTTCGGGCTAGGGTTAGGGTTAGGGGACGGGGACGGTTTAGGGTCCAGGGGAGTGTACGACAACGCTGTAGGGGGAGCGTACGTGTGAGGGCACGGGTTAGTGTTAGCGTACGGGTTAGGATTAGGGGACGGGTGAGGGTCAGGCTTCGGGGAAGGGTTAGGGTTAGGGTTCGGGCTAGGGTTAGGGTTAGGGGACGGGGACGGTTTAGGGTCCAGGGGAGGGTACGACAACGCTTTAGGGGGAGCGTACGTGTGAGGGCGCGGGTTAGTGTTAGCGTACGGGTTAGGATTAGGGGACGGGTGAGGGTCAGGCTTCGGGGAAGGGTTAGGGTTAGGGTTCGGGCTAGGGTTAGGGTTAGGGGACGGGGACGGTTTAGGGTCCAGGGGAGTGTACGATAACGCTTAAGAGGGAGCGTACGCGTGAGGGCGCGGATTAGTGTTAGCGTAAGGGTTAGGATTAGGGGACGGGTGAGGGTTAGGCTTCGGGGAAGGGTTAGGGTTAGGGTTCGGGCTAGGGTTAGGGTTAGGGGACGGGGACGGTTTAGGGTCCAGGGGAGGGTACGACAACGCTTTAGGGGGAGCGTACGTGTGAGGGCGCGGGTTAGTGTTAGCGTACGGGTTAGGATTAGGGGACGGGTGAGGGTCAGGCTTCGGGGAAGGGTTAGGGTTAGGGTTCGGGCTAGGGTTAGGGTTAGGGGACGGGGACGGTTTAGGGTCCAGGGGAGGGTACGACAACGCTTTAGGGGGAGCGTACGTGTGAGGGCGCGGTTTAGTGTTAGCGTACGGGTTAGGATTAGAGGACGGGTGAGGGTCAGGCTTCGGGGAAGGGTTAGGGTTAGGGTTCGGGCTAGGGTTAGGGTTTGGGGATGGGGATGGTTTAGGGTCCAGGGGAGGGTACGACAACGTTTTAGGGGGAGCGTACGTGTGAGGGCGCGGGTTAGTGTTAGCGTACGGGTTAGGGTTAGGGGACTGGTGAGGGTTAGGCTTCGGGGAAGGGTTAAGGTTAGGGTTCGGGCTAGGGTTAGGGTTAGGGGACGGGGACGGTTTAGGGTCCAGGGGAGGGTACGACAACGCTTTAGGGGGAGCGTACGTGTGAGGGCGCGGGTTAGTGTTAGCGTACGGGTTAGGATTAGGGGACGGGTGAGGGTCAGGCTTCGGGGAAGGGTTAGGGTTAGGGTTCAGGCTAGGGTTAGGGTTAGGGGACGGGGACGGTTTAGGGTCCAGGGGAGGGTACGACAACACTTTAGGGGCAGCGTACGTGTGAGGGTGCGGGTTAGTGTTAGCGTATGGGTTAGGATTAGGGGACGGGTGAGGGTCAGGCTTCGGGGAAGGGTTAGGGTTAGGGTTCGGGCTAGGGTTAGGGTTAGGGGACGGGGACGGTTCAGGGTCCACAGGAGGGTACGACAACGCTTCAGGGGGAGCGCACGTGTGAGGGCACGGGTTAGTGTTAACGTACAGGTTAGGATTAGGGTACGGGTGAGGGTCAGGCTTCGGGGAAAGGTTCGGGATAGGGTTCGGGCTAGGGTTAGGGTTAGGGGACGGGGACGGTTTAGGATCCAGGAGAGGGTACGACAACGCTTTAGGTGGAGCGTACGCGTGAGGGCGCGGGTTACTGTTAGCGTACGGGTTAGGATTAGGGGACGGGTGATGGTCAGGCTTCGGGGAAGGGTCAGGGTTATGGTTCGGGCTAGGGTTAGGGTTAGGGGACGGGGACGGTTTAGGGTCCAGGGGAGGGTACGACAACGCTTTAGGGGGAGCGTACGCATGAGGGCGCGGGTTAGTGTTAGCGTACGGGGTAGGATTAGGGGACAAGTGAGGGTCAGGCTTTGGGGAAGTTTTAGGGTTAGGGTTCGGGCTAGGGTTAGGGTTAGGGGACGGGGACGCTTTAGGGTCCAGGGGAGGGTGCGACAACGCTTTAGGGGGAGCGTACGCGTGAGGACGCAGGTTAGTGTTAGCGTACGGGTTAGGATTAGGGGACGGGTGAGGGTCAGGCTTCGGGGAAGGGTTAGGGTTAGGGTTCGGGCTAGGGTTAGGGTTAGGGGTCGGGGATGGTTTAGGGTCCAGGGGAGGGTACGACAAGGCTTTAGGGGTAGCGTACGTGTGAGGGAGCGGGTTAGTGTTAGCGTACGGGTTAGGGTTAGGGGACTGGTGAGGGTTAGGCTTCGGGGAAGGGTTAAGGTTAGGGTTCGGGCTAGGGTTAGGGTTAGGGGACGGGGACGGTTTAGGGTCCAGGGGAGGGTACGACAACGCTTTAGGGGGAGCGTACGTGTGAGGGCGCGGGTTAGTGTTAGCGTACGGGTTAGGATTAGGGGACGGGTGAGTGTCAGGCTTCGGGGAAGGGTTAGGGTTAGGGTTCGGGCTAGGGTTAGGGTTAGGGGACGGGGACGGTTTAGGGTCCAGGGGAGGGTACGACAACATTTTAGGGGCAGCGTACGTGTGAGGGTGCGGGTTAGTGTTAGCGTATGGGATAGGATTAGGGGACGGGTGAGGGTCAGGCTTCGGGGAAGGGTTAGGGTTAGGGTTCAGGCTAGGGTTAGGGTTAGGGGACGGGGACGGTTCAGGGTCCACAGGAGGGTACGACAACGCTTCAGGGGGAGTGCACGTGTGAGGGCACGGGTTAGTGTTAGCGTACAGGTTAGGATTAGGGTACGGGTGAGGGTCAGGCTTCGGGGAAAGGTTAGGGATAGGGTTCGGGCTAGGGTTAGGGTTAGGGGACGGGGACGGTTTAGGATCCAGGAGAGGGTACGACAACGCTTTAGGTGGAGAGTACGCGTGAGGGCGCGGGTTACTGTTAGCGTACGGATTAGGATTAGGGGACGGGTGATTGTCAGGCTTCGGGGAAGGGTCAGGGTTATGGTTCGGGCTAGGGTTAGGGTTAGGGGACGCGGACGGTTTAGGGTCCAGGGGAGGGTACGACAACGCTTTAGGGGGAGCGTACGCATGAGGGCGCGGGTTAGTGTTAGCGTACGCGGTAGGATTAGGGGACAAGTGAGGTTCAGGCTTTGGGGAAGGTTTAGGGTTAGGGTTCGGGCTAGGGTTAGGGTTAGGGGACGGGGACGCTTTAGGGTCCAGGGGAGGGTACGACAACGCTTTAGGGGGAGCGTACGCGTGAGGGCGCGGGTTAGTGTTAGCGTACGGGTTAGGATTAGGGGACGGGTGAGGGTCAGGCTTCGGGGAAGTGTCAGGGTTAGGGTTCGGGCTAGGGTTAGGGTTAGGGGACGGGGACAGTTTAGGGTCCAGGGGAGGGTACGACAGCGCTTTAGGGGGAGCATACACGTGAGGGCGCGGGTTAGTGTTAGCATACGGGGTAGAACTAGGGGACGAGTGAGGGTCAGGCTTTGGGGAAGGGTTAGGGTTAGGGTTCGGGCTAGGGTTAGGTTTAGGGGACGGGGACGGTTTAGGGTCCAGGGGAGTGTACGACAACGCTTTAGGGGGAGCGTACGTGTGAGGGCGCGGGTTAGTGTTAGCGTACGGGTTAGGATTAGGGGACGGGTGAGTGTCAGGCTTCGGGGAAGGGTTAGGGTTAGGGTTCGTTGTAGGGTTAAGGTTAGGGGACGGGGACGGTTTAGGGTCCAGGGGAGGGTACGACAACGCTTTAGCGGGAGCGTACGTGTGAGGGCGCGGGTTAGTGTTAGCGTACGGGTTAGGATTAGAGGACGGGTGAGGGTCAGGCTTCGGGGAAGGGTTAGGGTTAGGGTTCGGGCTAGGGTTAGGGTTAGGGGACGGGGACGGTTTAGGGTCCAGGGGATGGTACGACAACGCTTTAGGGGGAGCGTACGTGTGAGGGCGCGGGTTAGTGTTAGCGTACGGGTTAGGGTTAGGGGACTGGTGAGGGTTAGGCTTCGGGGAAGGGTTAAGGTTAAGGTTCGGGCTAGGGTTAGGGTTAGGGGACCTGGACGGTTTAGGGTCCAGGGGAGGGTACGACAACGCTTTAGGTGGAGCGTACGCGTGAGGGCGCGGGTTACTGTTAGCGTACGGGTTAGGATTAGGGGACGGGTGATGGTCAGGCTTCGGGGAAGGGTCAGGGTTATGGTTCGGGCTAGGGTTAGGGTTAGGGGACGGGGACAGTTTAGGGTCCAGGGGAGGGTACGACAACGCTTTAGGGGGAGCGTACGCATGAGGGCGCGGGTTAGTGTTAGCGTACGGGGTAGGATTAGGGGACAAGTGAGGGTCAGGCTTTGGGGAAGTTTTAGGGTTAGGGTTCGGGCTAGGGTTAGGGTTAGGGGACGGGGACGCTTTAGGGTCCAGGGGAGGGTACGACAACGCTTTAGGGGGAGCGTACGCGTGAGGGCGCTGGTTAGTGTTAGCGTACGGGTTAGGATTAGGGGACGGGTGAGGGTCAGGCTTCGGGGAAGGGTTAGGGTTAGGGTTTGGGCTAGGGTTAGGGTTAGGGGACGGGGACGGTTTAGGGTCCAGGGGAGGGTAAGACAACGCTTTAGGGGGAGCGTACGTGTGAGGGCGCGGGTTAGTGTTAGCGTACGGGTTAGGATTAGAGGACGGGTGAGGGTCAGGCTTCGGGGAAGGGTTAGGGTTAGGGTTCGGGCTAGGGTTAGGGTTAAGGGACGGGGATGGTTTAGGGTCCAGGGGAGGGTACGACAACGCTTTAGGGGTAGCGTACGTGTGAGGGCGCGGGTTAGTGTTAGCGTACGGGATAGGATTAGGGGACGGGTGAGTGTCAGGCTTCGGGGAAGGGTTAGGGTTAGGGTTCGGGCTAGGGTTAGGGTTAGGGGACGGGGACGGTTTAGGGTCCTGGGGAGGGTACGACAACACTTTAGGGGCAGCGTACGTGTGAGGGTGCGGGTTAGTGTTAGCGTATGGGATAGGATTAGGGGACGGGTGAGTGTCAGGCTTCGGGGAAGGGTTAGGGTTAGGGTTCGGGCTAGGGTTAGGGTTAGGGGACGGGGACGGTTCAGGGTCCACAGGAGGGTACGACAACGCTTCAGGGGGAGTGCACGTGTGAGGGCACGGGTTAGTGTTAGCGTACAGGTTAGGATTAGGGTACGGGTGAGGGTCAGGCTTCGGGGAAAGGTTAGGGATAGGGTTCGGGCTAGGGTTAGGGTTAGGGGACGGGGACGGTTTAGGATCCAGGAGAGGGTACGACAACGCTTTAGGTGGAGCGTACGCGTGAGGGCGCGGGTTACTGTTAGCGTACGGATTAGGATTAGGGGACGGGTGATTGTCAGGCTTCGGGGAAGGGTCAGGGTTATGGTTCGGGCTAGGGTTAGGGTTAGGGGACGCGGACGGTTTAGGGTCCAGGGGAGGGTACGACAACGCTTTAGGGGGATCGTACGCATGAGGGCGTGGGTTAGTGTTAGCGTACGGGGTAGGATTAGGGGACAAGTGAGGGTCAGGCTTTGGGGAAGGTTTAGGGTTAGGGTTCGGGCTAGGGTTAGGGTTAGGGGACGGGGACGCTTTAGGGTCCAGGGGAGGGTACGACAACGCTTTAGGGGGAGCGTACGCGTGAGGGCGCGGGTTAGTGTTAGCGTACGGGTTAGGATTAGGGGACGGGTGAGGGTCAGGCTTCGGGGAAGTGTCAGGGTTAGGGTTCGGGCTAGGGTTAGGGTTACGTGACGGGGACGGTTTAGGGTCCAGGGGAGGGTACGACAGCGCTTTAGGGGGAGCGTACACGTGAGGGCGCGGGTTAGTGTTAGCATACGGGGTAGAACTAGGGGACGAGTGAGGGTCAGGCTTTGGGGAAGGGTTAGGGTTAGGGTTCGGGCTAGGGTTAGGTTTAGGGGACGGGGACAGTTTAGGGTCCAGGGGAGGGTACGACAACGCTTTAGTGGGAGCGTACGCGTGAGGGCGCGGGTTAGTGTTAGCGTACGGTTTAGGATTAGGGGACGGGTGAGAATCAGGCTTCGGGGAAGGGTTAGGGTTAGGGTTCGTGCTAGGGTTAAGGTTAGGGGACGGGGACGGTTTAGGGTCCAGGGGAGGGTACGACAACGCTTTAGCGGGAGCGTACGTGTGAGGGCGCGGGTTAGTGTTAGCGTACGGGTTAGGATTAGGGGACGGGTGAGGGTCAGGCTTCGGGGAAGGGTTAGGGTTAGGGTTCGGTCTAGGGTTAGGGTTAGGGGACGGGGACGGTTTAGGGTCCAGGGGAGGGTACGACAACGCTTTAGGGGGAGCGTACGTGTGAGGGCCCGGGTTAGTGTCAGCATACGGGTTAGGATTAGGGGACGGGTGAGGGTCAGGCTTCGGGGAAGTGTTAGGGTTAGGGTTCGGGCTAGGGTTAGGGTTAGGGGACGGGGACGGTTTAGGGTCCAGGGGAGGGAACGACAACGCTTTAGGGGGAGCGTACGCGTGAGGGCGCGGGTTAGTGTTAGCGTACGGGTTAGGATTAGGGGACGGGTGAGGGTCAGGCTTCGGGGAAGGGTTAGGGTTAGGGTTCGGGCTAGGGTTAGGGTTAGGGGACGGGGACGGTTTAGGGTCCAGGGGAGGGTACGACAGTGCTTTAGGGGTAGCGTACGTGTGAGGGCGCGGGTTAGTGTTAGCGTACGGGTTAGGGTTAGGGGACGGGTGAGGGTCAGGCTTCGGGGAAGTGTTAGGGTTAGGGTTCGGGGTAGGGTTAGGGTTAGGGGACGGGGACGGTTTAGGGTCCAGGGGAGGGTACGACAACGCTTTAGGAGGAGCGTACGTGTGAGGGCGCGGGTTAGTGTTAGCGTACAGGTTAGGATTAGGGGATGGGTGAGGGTCAGGCTTCGGGGAAGGATTAGGGTTAGGGTTCGGACTAGGGTTAGGGTTAGGGGACGGGGACGGTTTAGGGTCCAGGGGAGGGTACGACAACGCTTTAGGGGGAGCGTACGTGTGAGGGGGCGGGTTAGTGTTAGCGTACGGGTTAGGATTAGGGGACGGGTGAGGGTCAGGCTTCGTGGAAGGGTTAGGGTTAGGGTTCGGGCTAGGGTAAGTGTTAGGGGACGGGGACGGTTTAGGGTCCAGGGGAGGGTACGACAACGCTTTAGGGGGAGCGTACGTGTGAGGGCGCGGGTTAGTGTTAGCGTACGGGTTAGGATTAGGGGACGGGTGAGGGTCAGGCTTCGGGGAAGGGTTAGGGTTAGGGTTCGGGCTAGGGTTAGGGTTAGGGGACGGGGACGGTTTAGGGTCCAGGGGAGGGTACGACAACACTTTAGGGGGAGCGTACGTGTGAGGGCGCGGGTTAGTGTTAGCGTACGGGTTATTATTAGGGGATGGGTGAGGGTCAGGCTTCGGGGAAGTGTTAGGGTTAGGTTTCGGGCTAGGGTTAGGGTTAGGGGACGGGGACGGTTTAGGGTCCAGGGGAGGGCACGACAACGCTTTAGGGGGAGCGTACGTGTGAGGGCGCGGGTTAGTGTTAGCGTACGGGTTAGGATTAGGGGACGGGTGAGGGTCAGGCTTCGTGGAAGGGTTAGGTTTAGGGTTCGGGCTAGGGTTAGGGTTAGGGGACGGGCACGGTTTAGGGTCCAGGGGAGGGTACGATAACGCTTAAGGGGGAGCGTACGCGTGAGGGCGCGGATTAGTGTTAGCGTACGGGTTAGGATTAGGGGACGGGTGAGGGTCAGGCTTCGGGGAAGGGTTAGGGTTAGGGTTCGGGCTAGGGTTAGGGATAAGGGACGGGGACGGTTTAGGGTCCAGGGGAGGGTACGACAACGCTTTAGGGGGAGCGTACGTGTGAGGGCGCGGGTTAGTGTTAGCGTACGGGTTAGGATTATGGGACGGGTGAGGGTCCGGCTTCGGGGAAGGGTTAGGGTTAGGGTTCGGGCTAGGGTTAGGGTTAGGGGACGGGGACGGTTTAGGGTCCAGGGGAGGGTACGACAACGCTGTAGGGGGAGCGTACGAGTGAGGGCACGGGTTAGTGTTAGCGTACGGGTTAGGATTAGGGGACGGGTGAGGGTCAGGCTTCGGGGAAGGGTTAGGGTTAGGGTTAGGGCTAGGGTTAGGGTTAGGGGACGGGGACGGTTTAGGGTCCATGGGAGGGTACGACAACGCTTTAGGGGGAGCGTACGTGTGAGGGCGCGGGTTAGTGTTAGCGTACGGGTTAGGATTAGGGGACGGGTGAGGGTCAGGCTTCGGGGAAGGGTTAGGGTTAGGGTTCGGGCTAGGGTTAGGGTTAGGGGACGGGGACGGTTTAGGGTCCAGGAGAGGGTACGACAACACTTTAGGGGCAGCGTACGTGTGAGGGTGCGGGTTAGTGTTAGCGTATGGGTTAGGATTAGGGGACGGGTGAGGGTCAGGCTTCGGGGAAGGGTTAGGGTTAGGGTTCGGGCTAGGGTTAGGGTTAGGGGACGGGGACGGTTCAGGGTCCACAGGAGGGTACGACAACGCTTCAGGGGGAGCGCACGTGTGAGGGCACGGGTTAGTGTTAGCGTACAGGTTAGGATTAGGGTACGGGTGAGGGTCAAGCTTCGGGGAAAGGTTAGGGATAGGGTTCGGGCTAGGGTTAGGGTTAGGGGACGGGGACGGTTTAGGATCCAGGAGAGGGTACGACAACGCTTTAGGTGGAGCGTACGCGTGAGGGCGCGGGTTACTGTTAGCGTACGGGTTAGGATTAGGGGACGGGTGATGGTCAGGCTTCGGGGAAGGGTCAGGGTTATGGTTCGGGCTAGGGTTAGGGTTAGGGGACGGGGACGGTTTAGGGTCCAGGGGAGGGTACGACAACGCTTTAGGGGGAGCGTACGCATGAGGGCGCGGGTTAGTGTTAGCGTACGGGGTAGGATTAGGGGACAAGTGAGGGTCAGGCTTTGGGGAAGTTTTAGGGTTAGGGTTCGGGCTAGGGTTAGGGTTAGGGGACGGGGACGCTTTAGGGTCCAGGGGAGGGTACGACAGCGCTTTAGGGGGAGCGTACACGTGAGGGCGCGGGTTAGTGTTAGCATACGGGGTAGAACTAGGGGACGAGTGAGGGTCAGGCTTTGGGGAAGGGTTAGGGTTAGGGTTCGGGCTAGGGTTAGGTTTAGGGGACGGGGACGGTTTAGGGTCCAGGGGAGGGTACGAAAACGCTTTAGGGGGAGCGTACGCGTGAGGGCGCGGGTTAGTGTTAGCGTACGGTTTAGGATTAGGGGACGGGTGAGAATCAGGCTTCGGGGAAGGGTTAGGGTTAGGGTTCGTGCTAGGGTTAAGGTTAGGGGACGGGGACGGTTTAGGGTCCAGGGGAGGGTACGACAACGCTTTAGCGGGAGCGTACGTGTGAGGGCGCGGGTTAGTGTTAGCGTACGGGTTAGGATTAGGGGACGGGTGAGTGTCAGGCTTCGGGGAAGGGTTAGGGTTAGGGTTCGGGCTAGGGTTAGGGTTAGGGGACGGGGACGGTTTAGGGTCCAGGGGAGGGTACGACAACGCTTTAGGGGGAGCTTACGTGTGAGGGCCCGGGTTAGTGTCAGCATACGGGTTAGGATTAGGGGACGGGTGAGGGTCAGGCTTCGGGGAAGTGTTAGGGTTAGGGTTCGGGCTAGGGTTAGGGTTAGGGGACGGGGACGGTTTAGGGTCCAGGGGAGGGTACGACAATGCTTTAGGGGGAGCGTACGCGTGAGGGCGCGGGTTAGTGTTAGCGTACGGGTTAGGATTAGGGGACGGGTGAGGGTCAGGCTTCGGGGAAGGGTTAGGGTTAGGGTTCGGGCTAGGGTTAGGGTTAGGGGACGGGGACGGTTTAGGGTCCAGGGGAGGGTACGACAGTGCTTTAGGGGTAGCGTACGTGTGAGGGCGCGGGTTAGTGTTAGCGTACGGGTTAGGGTTAGGGGACGGGTGAGGGTCAGGCTTCGGGGAAGTGTTAGGGTTAGGGTTCGGGCTAGGGTTAGGGTTAGGGGACGGGAACGGTTTAGGGTCCATGGGAGGGTACGACAACGCTTTAGGGGGAGCGTACGTGTGAGGGCGCGGGTTAGTGTTAGCGTACGGGTTAGGGTTAGGGGACGGGTGAGGGTCAGGCTTCGGGGAAGTGTTAGGGTTAGGGTTCGGGCTAGGGTTAGGGTTAGGGGACGGGAACGGTTTAGGGTCCATGGGAGGGTACGACAACGCTTTAGGGGGAGCGTACGTGTGAGGGCGCGGGTTAGTGTTAGCGTACGGTTTAGGATTATGGGACGGGTGAGGGTCAGGCTTCGGGGAAGGGTTAGGGTTAGGGTTCGGGCTAGGGTTAGGGTCAGGGGATGGGGACGGTTTAGGGTCCAGGGGAGGGTACGACAACGCTTTAGGGGGAGCGTACGTGTGAGGGCGCGGGTTAGTGTCAGCGTACGGGTTAGGATTAGGGGACGGGTGAGGGTCAGGCTTCGGGGAAGGGTTAGGGTTAGGGTTCGGGCTAGGGTTAGGGTTAGGGGACGGGGACGGTTTAGGGTCCAGGGGAGGGTACGACAGTGCTTTAGGGGTAGCGTACGTGTGAGGGCGCGGGTTAGTGTTAGCGTACGGGTTAGGGTTAGGGGACGGGTGAAGGTCAGGCTTCGGGGAAGGGTTAGGGTTAGGGTTCGTGCTAGGGTTAGGGTTAGGGGACGGGGACGGTTTAGGGTCCAGGGGAGGGTATAACAACGCTTTAGGGGGAGCGTACGTGTGAGGGCGCGGGTTAGTGTTAGCGTACGGGTTAGGGTTAGGGGACGGGTGAAGGTCAGGCTTCGTGGAAGGGTTAGGTTTAGGGTTCGGGCTAGGGTTAGGGTTAGGGGACGGGCACGGTTTAGGGTCCAGGGGAGGGTACGATAACGCTTAAGGGGGAGCGTACGCGTGAGGGCGCGGATTAGTGTTAGCGTACGGGTTAGGATTAGGGGACGGGTGAGGGTCAGGCTTCGGGGAAGGGTTAGGGTTAGGGTTCGGGCTAGGGTTAGGGATAAGGGACGGGGACGGTTTAGGGTCCAGGGGAGGGTACGACAACGCTTTAGGGGGAGCGTACGTGTGAGGGCGCGGGTTAGTGTTAGCGTACGGGTTAGGATTATGGGACGGGTGAGGGTCCGGCTTCGGGGAAGGGTTAGGGTTAGGGTTCGGGCTAGGGTTAGGGTTAGGGGACGGGGACGGTTTAGGGTCCAGGGGAGGGTACGACAACGCTGTAGGGGGAGCGTACGAGTGAGGGCACGGGTTAGTGTTAGCGTACGGGTTAGGATTAGGGGACGGGTGAGGGTCAGGCTTCGGGGAAGGGTTAGGGTTAGGGTTAGGGCTAGGGTTAGGGTTAGGGGACGGGGACGGTTTAGGGTCCATGGGAGGGTACGACAACGCTTTAGGGGGAGCGTACGTGTGAGGGCGCGGGTTAGTGTTAGCGTACGGGTTAGGATTAGGGGACGGGTGAGGGTCAGGCTTCGGGGAAGGGTTAGGGTTAGGGTTCGGGCTAGGGTTAGGGTTAGGGGACGGGGACGGTTTAGGGTCCAGGAGAGGGTACGACAACACTTTAGGGGCAGCGTACGTGTGAGGGTGCGGGTTAGTGTTAGCGTATGGGTTAGGATTAGGGGACGGGTGAGGGTCAGGCTTCGGGGAAGGGTTAGGGTTAGGGTTCGGGCTAGGGTTAGGGTTAGGGGACGGGGACGGTTCAGGGTCCACAGGAGGGTACGACAACGCTTCAGGGGGAGCGCACGTGTGAGGGCACGGGTTAGTGTTAGCGTACAGGTTAGGATTAGGGTACGGGTGAGGGTCAAGCTTCGGGGAAAGGTTAGGGATAGGGTTCGGGCTAGGGTTAGGGTTAGGGGACGGGGACGGTTTAGGATCCAGGAGAGGGTACGACAACGCTTTAGGTGGAGCGTACGCGTGAGGGCGCGGGTTACTGTTAGCGTACGGGTTAGGATTAGGGGACGGGTGATGGTCAGGCTTCGGGGAAGGGTCAGGGTTATGGTTCGGGCTAGGGTTAGGGTTAGGGGACGGGGACGGTTTAGGGTCCAGGGGAGGGTACGACAACGCTTTAGGGGGAGCGTACGCATGAGGGCGCGGGTTAGTGTTAGCGTACGGGGTAGGATTAGGGGACAAGTGAGGGTCAGGCTTTGGGGAAGTTTTAGGGTTAGGGTTCGGGCTAGGGTTAGGGTTAGGGGACGGGGACGCTTTAGGGTCCAGGGGAGGGTACGACAGCGCTTTAGGGGGAGCGTACACGTGAGGGCGCGGGTTAGTGTTAGCATACGGGGTAGAACTAGGGGACGAGTGAGGGTCAGGCTTTGGGGAAGGGTTAGGGTTAGGGTTCGGGCTAGGGTTAGGTTTAGGGGACGGGGACGGTTTAGGGTCCAGGGGAGGGTACGAAAACGCTTTAGGGGGAGCGTACGCGTGAGGGCGCGGGTTAGTGTTAGCGTACGGTTTAGGATTAGGGGACGGGTGAGAATCAGGCTTCGGGGAAGGGTTAGGGTTAGGGTTCGTGCTAGGGTTAAGGTTAGGGGACGGGGACGGTTTAGGGTCCAGGGGAGGGTACGACAACGCTTTAGCGGGAGCGTACGTGTGAGGGCGCGGGTTAGTGTTAGCGTACGGGTTAGGATTAGGGGACGGGTGAGGGTCAGGCTTCGGGGAAGGGTTAGGGTTAGGGTTCGGGCTAGGGTTAGGGTTAGGGGACGGGGACGGTTTAGGGTCCAGGGGAGGGTACGACAACGCTTTAGGGGGAGCTTACGTGTGAGGGCCCGGGTTAGTGTCAGCATACGGGTTAGGATTAGGGGACGGGTGAGGGTCAGGCTTCGGGGAAGTGTTAGGGTTAGGGTTCGGGCTAGGGTTAGGGTTAGGGGACGGGGACGGTTTAGGGTCCAGGGGAGGGTACGACAATGCTTTAGGGGGAGCGTACGCGTGAGGGCGCGGGTTAGTGTTAGCGTACGGGTTAGGATTAGGGGACGGGTGAGGGTCAGGCTTCGGGGAAGGGTTAGGGTTAGGGTTCGGGCTAGGGTTAGGGTTAGGGGACGGGGACGGTTTAGGGTCCAGGGGAGGGTACGACAGTGCTTTAGGGGTAGCGTACGTGTGAGGGCGCGGGTTAGTGTTAGCGTACGGGTTAGGGTTAGGGGACGGGTGAGGGTCAGGCTTCGGGGAAGTGTTAGGGTTAGGGTTCGGGCTAGGGTTAGGGTTAGGGGACGGGAACGGTTTAGGGTCCATGGGAGGGTACGACAACGCTTTAGGGGGAGCGTACGTGTGAGGGCGCGGGTTAGTGTTAGCGTACGGGTTAGGGTTAGGGGACGGGTGAGGGTCAGGCTTCGGGGAAGTGTTAGGGTTAGGGTTCGGGCTAGGGTTAGGGTTAGGGGACGGGAACGGTTTAGGGTCCATGGGAGGGTACGACAACGCTTTAGGGGGAGCGTACGTGTGAGGGCGCGGGTTAGTGTTAGCGTACGGTTTAGGATTATGGGACGGGTGAGGGTCAGGCTTCGGGGAAGGGTTAGGGTTAGGGTTCGGGCTAGGGTTAGGGTCAGGGGATGGGGACGGTTTAGGGTCCAGGGGAGGGTACGACAACGCTTTAGGGGGAGCGTACGTGTGAGGGCGCGGGTTAGTGTCAGCGTACGGGTTAGGATTAGGGGACGGGTGAGGGTCAGGCTTCGGGGAAGGGTTAGGGTTAGGGTTCGGGCTAGGGTTAGGGTTAGGGGACGGGGACGGTTTAGGGTCCAGGGGAGGGTACGACAGTGCTTTAGGGGTAGCGTACGTGTGAGGGCGCGGGTTAGTGTTAGCGTACGGGTTAGGGTTAGGGGACGGGTGAAGGTCAGGCTTCGGGGAAGGGTTAGGGTTAGGGTTCGTGCTAGGGTTAGGGTTAGGGGACGGGGACGGTTTAGGGTCCAGGGGAGGGTATAACAACGCTTTAGGGGGAGCGTACGTGTGAGGGCGCGGGTTAGTGTTAGCGTACGGGTTAGGGTTAGGGGACGGGTGAAGGTCAGGCTTCGTGGAAGGGTTAGGTTTAGGGTTCGGGCTAGGGTTAGGGTTAGGGGACGGGCACGGTTTAGGGTCCAGGGGAGGGTACGATAACGCTTAAGGGGGAGCGTACGCGTGAGGGCGCGGATTAGTGTTAGCGTACGGGTTAGGATTAGGGGACGGGTGAGGGTCAGGCTTCGGGGAAGGGTTAGGGTTAGGGTTCGGGCTAGGGTTAGGGATAAGGGACGGGGACGGTTTAGGGTCCAGGGGAGGGTACGACAACGCTTTAGGGGGAGCGTACGTGTGAGGGCGCGGGTTAGTGTTAGCGTACGGGTTAGGATTATGGGACGGGTGAGGGTCCGGCTTCGGGGAAGGGTTAGGGTTAGGGTTCGGGCTAGGGTTAGGGTTAGGGGACGGGGACGGTTTAGGGTCCAGGGGAGGGTACGACAACGCTGTAGGGGGAGCGTACGAGTGAGGGCACGGGTTAGTGTTAGCGTACGGGTTAGGATTAGGGGACGGGTGAGGGTCAGGCTTCGGGGAAGGGTTAGGGTTAGGGTTAGGGCTAGGGTTAGGGTTAGGGGACGGGGACGGTTTAGGGTCCATGGGAGGGTACGACAACGCTTTAGGGGGAGCGTACGTGTGAGGGCGCGGGTTAGTGTTAGCGTACGGGTTAGGATTAGGGGACGGGTGAGGGTCAGGCTTCGGGGAAGGGTTAGGGTTAGGGTTCGGGCTAGGGTTAGGGTTAGGGGACGGGGACGGTTTAGGGTCCAGGAGAGGGTACGACAACACTTTAGGGGCAGCGTACGTGTGAGGGTGCGGGTTAGTGTTAGCGTATGGGTTAGGATTAGGGGACGGGTGAGGGTCAGGCTTCGGGGAAGGGTTAGGGTTAGGGTTCGGGCTAGGGTTAGGGTTAGGGGACGGGGACGGTTCAGGGTCCACAGGAGGGTACGACAACGCTTCAGGGGGAGCGCACGTGTGAGGGCACGGGTTAGTGTTAGCGTACAGGTTAGGATTAGGGTACGGGTGAGGGTCAAGCTTCGGGGAAAGGTTAGGGATAGGGTTCGGGCTAGGGTTAGGGTTAGGGGACGGGGACGGTTTAGGATCCAGGAGAGGGTACGACAACGCTTTAGGTGGAGCGTACGCGTGAGGGCGCGGGTTACTGTTAGCGTACGGGTTAGGATTAGGGGACGGGTGATGGTCAGGCTTCGGGGAAGGGTCAGGGTTATGGTTCGGGCTAGGGTTAGGGTTAGGGGACGGGGACGGTTTAGGGTCCAGGGGAGGGTACGACAACGCTTTAGGGGGAGCGTACGCATGAGGGCGCGGGTTAGTGTTAGCGTACGGGGTAGGATTAGGGGACAAGTGAGGGTCAGGCTTTGGGGAAGTTTTAGGGTTAGGGTTCGGGCTAGGGTTAGGGTTAGGGGACGGGGACGCTTTAGGGTCCAGGGGAGGGTACGACAACGCTTTAGGGGGAGCGTACGCGTGAGGGCGCTGGTTAGTGTTAGCGTACGGGTTAGGATTAGGGGACGGGTGAGGGTCAGGCTTCGGGGAAGGGTTAGGGTTAGGGTTCGGGCTAGGGTTAGGGTTAGGGGACGGGGACGGTTTAGGGTGCAGGGGAGGGTAAGACAACGCTTTAGGGGGAGCGTACGTGTGAGGGCGCGGGTTAGTGTTAGCGTACGGGTTAGGATTAGAGGACGGGTGAGGGTCAGGCTTCGGGGAAGGGTTAGGGTTAGGGTTCGGGCTAGGGTTAGGGTTAGGGGACGGGGATGGTTTAGGGTCCAGGGGAGGGTACGACAACGCTTTAGGGGTAGCGTACGTGTGAGGGCGCGGGTTAGTGTTAGCGTACGGGTTAGGGTTAGGGGACTGGTGAGGGTTAGGCTTCGGGGAAGGGTTAAGGTTAGGGTTCGGGCTAGGGTTAGGGTTAGGGGACGGGGACGGTTTAGGGTCCAGGGGAGTGTACGACAACGCTTTAGGGGGAGCGTACGTGTGAGGGCGCGGGTTAGTGTTAGCGTACGGGTTAGGATTAGGGGACGGGTGAGTGTCAGGCTTCGGGGAAGGGTTAGGGTTAGGGTTCGGGCTAGGGTTAGGGTTAGGGGACGGGGACGGTTTATGGTCCAGGGGAGGGTACGACAACAGTTTAGGGGCAGCGTACGTGTGAGGGTGCGGGTTAGTGTTAGCGTATGGGATAGGATTAGGGGACGGGTGAGGGTCAGGCTTCGGGGAAGGGTTAGGGTTAGGGTTCGGGCTAGGGTTAGGGTTAGGGGACGGGGACGGTTCAGGGTCCACAGGAGGGTACGACAACGCTTCAGGGGGAGTGCACGTGTGAGGGCACGGGTTAGTGTTAGCGTACAGGTTAGGATTAGGGTACGGGTGAGGGTCAGGCTTCGGGGAAAGGTTAGGGATAGGGTTCGGGCTAGGGTTAGGGTTAGGGGACGGGGACGGTTTAGGATCCAGGAGAGGGTACGACAACGCTTTAGGTGGAGCGTACGCGTGAGGGCGCGGGTTACTGTTAGCGTACGGATTAGGATTAGGGGACGGGTGATTGTCAGGCTTCGGGGAAGTGTCAGGGTTATGGTTCGGGCTAGGGTTAGGGTTAGGGGACGCGGACGGTTTAGGGTCCAGGGGAGGGTACGACAACGCTTTAGGGGGAGCGTACGCATGAGGGCGCGGGTTAGTGTTAGCGTACGGTGTAGGATTAGGGGACAAGTGAGGGTCAGGCTTTGGGTAAGTTTTAGGGTTAGGGTTCGGGCTAGGGTTAGAGTTAGGGGACGGGGACGCTTTAGGGTCCAGGGGAGGGTACGACAACGCTTTAGGGGGAGCGTACACGTGAGGGCGCGGGTTAGTGTTAGCGTACGGGTTAGGATTAGGGGACGGGTGAGGGTCAGGCTTCGGGGAAGTGTCAGGGTTAGGGTTCGGGCTAGGGTTAGGGTTAGGTGACGGGGACGGTTTAGGGTCCAGGGGAGGGTACGACAGCGCTTTAGGGGGAGCGTACACGTGAGGGCGCGGGTTAGTGTTAGCATACGGGGTAGAACTAGGGGACGAGTGAGGGTCAGGCTTTGGGGAAGGGTTAGGGTTAGGGTTCGGGCTAGGGTTAGGTTTAGGGGACGGGGACGGTTTAGGGTCCAGGGGAGGGTACGAAAACGCTTTAGGGGGAGCGTACGCGTGAGGGCGCGGGTTAGTGTTAGCGTACGGTTTAGGATTAGGGGACGGGTGAGAATCAGGCTTCGGGGAAGGGTTAGGGTTAGGGTTCGTGCTAGGGTTAAGGTTAGGGGACGGGGACGGTTTAGGGTCCAGGGGAGGGTACGACAACGCTTTAGCGGGAGCGTACGTGTGAGGGCGCGGGTTAGTGTTAGCGTACGGGTTAGGATTAGGGGACGGGTGAGGGTCAGGCTTCGGGGAAGGGTTAGGGTTAGGGTTCGGGCTAGGGTTAGGGTTAGGGGACGGGGACGGTTTAGGGTCCAGGGGAGGGTACGACAACGCTTTAGGGGGAGCTTACGTGTGAGGGCCCGGGTTAGTGTCAGCATACGGGTTAGGATTAGGGGACGGGTGAGGGTCAGGCTTCGGGGAAGTGTTAGGGTTAGGGTTCGGGCTAGGGTTAGGGTTAGGGGACGGGGACGGTTTAGGGTCCAGGGGAGGTTACGACAATGCTTTAGGGGGAGCGTACGCGTGAGGGCGCGGGTTAGTGTTAGCGTACGGGTTAGGATTAGGGGACGGGTGAGGGTCAGGCTTCGGGGAAGGGTTAGGGTTAGGGTTCGGGCTAGGGTTAGGGTTAGGGGACGGGGACGGTTTAGGGTCCAGGGGAGGGTACGACAGTGCTTTAGGGGTAGCGTACGTGTGAGGGCGCAGGTTAGTGTTAGCGTACGGGTTAGGGTTAGGGGACGGGTGAGGGTCAGGCTTCGGGGAAGTGTTAGGGTTAGGGTTCGGGCTAGGGTTAGGGTTAGGGGACGGGAACGGTTTAGGGTCCATGGGAGGGTACGACAACGCTTTAGGGGGAGCGTACGTGTGAGGGCGCGGGTTAGTGTTAGCGTACGGGTTAGGGTTAGGGGACGGGTGAGGGTCAGGCTTCGGGGAAGTGTTAGGGTTAGGGTTCGGGCTAGGGTTAGGGTTAGGGGACGGGAACGGTTTAGGGTCCATGGGAGGGTACGACAACGCTTTAGGGGGAGCGTACGTGTGAGGGCGCGGGTTAGTGTTAGCGTACGGGTTAGGATTATGGGACGGGTGAGGGTCAGGCTTCGGGGAAGGGTTAGGGTTAGGGTTCGGGCTAGGGTTAGGGTCAGGGGATGGGGACGGTTTAGGGTCCAGGGGAGGGTACGACAACGCTTTAGGGGGAGCGTACGTGTGAGGGCGCGGGTTAGTGTCAGCGTACGGGTTAGGATTAGGGGACGGGTGAGGGTCAGGCTTCGGGGAAGGGTTAGGGTTAGGGTTCGGGCTAGGGTTAGGGTTAGGGGACGGGGACGGTTTAGGGTCCAGGGGAGGGTACGACAGTGCTTTAGGGGTAGCGTACGTGTGAGGGCGCGGGTTAGTGTTAGCGTACGGGTTAGGGTTAGGGGACGGGTGAAGGTCAGGCTTCGGGGAAGGGTTAGGGTTAGGGTTCGTGCTAGGGTTAGGGTTAGGGGACGGGGACGGTTTAGGGTCCAGGGGAGGGTATAACAACGCTTTAGGGGGAGCGTACGTGTGAGGGCGCGGGTTAGTGTTAGCGTACGGGTTAGGATTAGGGGACGGGTGAGAATCAGGCTTCGGGGAAGGGTTAGGGTTAGGGTTCGTGCTAGGGTTAAGGTTAGGGGACGGGGACGGTTTAGGGTCTAGGGGAGGGTACGACAACGCTTTAGCGGGAGCGTACGTGTGAGGGCGCTGGTTAGTGTTAGCGTACGGGTTAGGATTAGGGGACGGGTGAGGGTCAGGCTTCGGGGAAGTGTTAGGGTTAGGGTTCGGGCTAGGGTTAGGGTTAGGGGACGGGGACGGTTTAGGGTCTAGTGGAGGGTACGACAACGCTTTAGGGGGAGCGTACGTGTGAGGGCGCGGGTTAGTGTTAGCGTACGGGTTAGGATTAGGGGATGGGTGAGGGTCAGGCTTCGGGGAAGGGTTAGCGTTAGGGTTCGGGCTAGGGTTAGGGTTATGGGACGGGGACGGTTTAGGGTCCAGGGGAGGGTACGACAACGCTTTAGGGGGAGCGTACGTGTGAGGGCGCGGGTTAGTGTTAGCGTACGGGTTAGGATTAGGGGACGGGTGAGGGTCAGGCTTCGGGGAAGGGTTAGGGTTAGGGTTCGGGCTAGGGTTAGGGTTAGGGGACGGGGACGGTTTAGGGTCCAGGGGAAGCTACGACAACGCTTTAGGGAGAGCGTACGTGTGAGGGCGCGGGTTAGTGTTAGCGTACGGGTTAGGAGTAGGGGACGGGTGAGTGTCAGGCTTCGGGGAAGGGTTAGGGTTAGGGTTCGGGCTAGGGTTAGGGTTAGGGGACGGGGACGGTTTAGGGTCCAGGGAAGGGTACAACAACGCTTTAGGGGGAGCGTACGTGTGAGGGCGCGGGTTAGTGTCAGCGTACGGGTTAGGATTAGGGGACGGGTGAGGGTCAGGCTTCGGGGAAGTGTTAGGGTTAGGGTTCGGGCTAGGGTTAGGGTTAGGGGACGGGGACGGTTTAGGGTCCAGGGGAGGGTACGACAACGCTTTTGCGGGGGCGTACGCGTGAGGGCGCGGGTTAGTGTTAGCGTACGGGTTCGGATTAGGGGACGGGTGAGGGTCAGGCTTCGGGGAAGGTTTAGGGTTAGGGTTCGGGCTAGGGTTAGGGTTAGGGGACGGGGACGGTTTAGGGTCCAGGGGAGGGTACGACAGTGCTTTAGGGTAGCGTACGTGTGAGGGCGCGGGTTAGTGTTAGCGTACGGGTTAGGGTTAGGGGACGGGTGAGGGTCAGGCTTCGGGGAAGGGTTAGGGTTAGGGTTCGGGCTAGGGTTAGGGTTAGGGTACGTGGACGGTTTAGGGTCCAGGGGAGGGTACAACAACGCTTTAGGGGGAGCGTACGTGTGAGGGCGTGGGTTAGTGTTAGCGTACGGGTTAGGATTAGGGGACGGGTGAGGGTCAGGCTTCGGGGAAGTGTTAGGGTTAGGGTTCGGGCTAGGGTTAGGGTTAGGGGACGGGGACGGTTTAGGGGCCAGGGGAGGGTACCACAATGCTTTAGGGGGAGCGTAACCGTGAGAGAGCGGGTTAGTGTTAGCGTACGGGTTAGGATTAGGGGACGGGTGAGGGTCAGGCTTCGGGGAAGGGTTAGGGTTAGGGTTCGGTCTAGGGTTAGGGTTAGGGGATGGGGACGGTTTAGGGTCTTGGGGAGGGTACGACAACGCTTTAGGGGGAGCGTACGTGTGAGGGCGCGGGTTAGTGTTAGCATACGGTTTAGGGTTAAGGGACGGGTGAGGGTCAGGCTTCGGGGAAGGGTTAGGGTTAGGGTTCGGGCTAGGGTTAGGGTTAGGGGACGGGGACGGTTTAGGGTCCAGGGGAGGGTACGACAACGCTTTAGGGGGAGCGTACGCGTGAGGGCGCGGGTTAGTGTTAGCGTACGGGTTAGGATTAGGGGACGGGTGAGGGTCAGGCTTCGGGGAAGGGTTAGGTTTTGGGTTCGGGCTAGGGTTAGGGTTAGGGGACGGGAACGGTTTAGGGTCCAGGGGAGGGTACGACAACGCTTTAGGGGGAGCGTACGTGGGAGGGCGTGGGTTAGTGTTAGCGTACGGGTTAGGATTAGGAGACGGGTGAGGGTCAGGCTTCGGGGAAGTGTTAGGGTTAGGGTTCGGGCTAGGGTTAGGGTTAGGGGACGGGGACGGTTTAGGGTCCAGGGGAGGGTACGACAACGCTTTAGGTGGAGCGTATGCGTGAGGGCGCGGGTTAGTGTTAGCGTACGGGTTAGGATTAGGGGACGGGTGATGGTCAGGCTTCCGGGAAGGGTTAGGGTTATGGTTCGGGCTAGGGTTAGGGTTAGGGGACGGGGACGGTTTAGGGTCCAGGGGAGGGTACGACAAAGCTTTAGGGGGAGCGTACGCATGAGGGCGCGGGTTAGTGTTAGCGTACGGGGTAGGATTAGCGGACGAGTGAGGGTCAGGCTTTGGGGAAGGTTTAGGGTTAGGGTTCGGGCTAGGGTTAGGGTTAGGGGACGGGGACGCTTTAGGGTCCAGGGGAGGATACGACAACGCTTTAGGGGGAGCGTACGCGTGAGGGCGCGGGTTAGTGTTAGCGTACGGGTTAGGATTAGGGGACGGGTGAGGGTCAGGCTTCGGGGAAGTGTTAGGGTTAGGGTTCGGGCTAGGGTTAGGGTTAGGGGACGGGGACGGTTTAGGGTCCAGGAGAGGGTACGACAGCGCTTTAGGGGGAGCGTACACGTGAGGGCGCGGGTTAGTGTTAGCATACGGGGTAGGACTAGGGGACGACTGAGGGTCAGGCATTGGGGAAGGGTTAGGGTTAGGGTTCGGGCTAGGGTTAGGTTTAGGGGACGGGGACGGTTTAGGGTCCAGGGGAGGATACGACAACGCTTTAGGGGGAGCGTACGCGTGAGGGCGCGGGTTAGTGTTCGTGTACGGTTTAGGATTAGGGGACGGGTGAGGATCAGGCTTCAGGGAAGTGTTAGGGTTAGGGTTCGTGCTAGGGTTAAGGTTAGGGGACGGGGACGGTTTAGGGTCCAGGGGAGGGTACGACAACGCATTAGGGGGAGCGTACGTGTGAGGGCGCGGGTTAGTGTTAGCGTACGGGTTAGGATTAGGGGACGGGTGAGGGTCAGGCTTCGGGGAAGGGTTAGGGTTAGGGTTCGGGCTAGGGTTAGGGTTAGGGGACGGGGACGGTTTAGGGTCCAGGGGAGGGTACGACAACGCTTTAGGGGGAGCGTACGTGTGAGGGCGCGGGTTAGTGTTAGCGTACGGGTTAGGAGTAGGGGACGGGTGAGTGTCAGGCTTCGGGGAAGGGTTAGGGTTAGGGTTCGGGCTAGGGTTAGGGTTAGGGTACGGGGACGGTTTAGGGTCCAGGGGAGGGTACGACAACGCTTTAGGGGGAGCGTACGTGTGAGGGCGCGGGTTAGTGTCAGCGTACGGGTTAGGATTAGGGGACGGGTGAGGGTCAGGCTTCGGGGAAGTGTTAGGGTTAGGGTTCGGGCTAGGGTTAGGGTTAGGGGACGGGGACGGTTTAGGGTCCAGGGGAGGGTACGACAACGCTTTAGGGGGAGCGTACGCGTGAGGGCGCGGGTTAGTGTTAGCGTACGGGTTAGGATTAGGGGACGGGTGAGGGTCAGGCTTCGGGGAAGGGTTAGCGTTAGGGTTCGGGCTAGGGTTAGGGTTAGGGGACGGGGACGGTTTAGGGTCCAGGGGAGGGTACGACAGTGCTTTAGGGGTAGCGTACGTGTGAGGGCGCGGGTTAGTGTTAGCGTACGGGTTAGGGTTAGGGGACGGGTGAGGTTCAGGCTTCGGGGAAGGGTTATGGTTAGGGTTCGGACTAGGGTTAGGGTTAGGGGACGGGGACGGTTTAGGGTCCAGGGGAGGGTACAACAACGCTTTAGGGGGAGCGTACGTGTGAGGGCGCGGGTTAGTGTTAGCGTACGGGTTAGGATTAGGGGACGGGTGAGGGTCAGGCTTCGGGGAAGTGTTAGGGTTAGGGTTCGGGTTAGGGTTAGGGTTAGGGGACGGGGACGGTTTAGGGGCCAGGGGAGGGTACTACAATGCTTTAGGGGGAGCGTAACCGTGAGAGCGCGGGTTAGTGTTAGCGTACGGGTTAGGATTAGGGGACGGGTGAGGGTCAGGCTTCGGGGAAGGGTTAGGGTTAGGGTTCGGGCTAGGGTTAAGGTTAGGGGATGGGGACGGCTTAGGGTCCAGGGGAGGGTACGACAACGCTTTAGGGGGATCGTACGTGTGAGGGCGCGGGTTAGTGTTAGCGTACGGGTTAGGATTAGGGGACGGGTGAGGGTCAGGCTTCGGGGAAGGGTTAGGGTTAGGGTTCGGGCTAGGGTTAGGGTTAGGGGACGGGGACGGTTTAGGGTCCAGGCGAGGGTACGACAACGCTTTAGGGGGAGCGTACGTGTGAGGGCGCGGGTTAGTGTTAGCGTACGGATTAGGATTAGGGGACGGGTGAGGGTCAGGCTTCGGGGAAGCTTTAGGCTTAGGGTTCGGGCTAGGGTTAGGGTTAGGGGACGTGGATGGTTTAGGATCCAGGGGAGGGTACGACAACGCTTTAGGGGGAGCGTACGTGTGAGGGCGCGGGTTAGTGTTAGCGTACGGGTTAGGATTAGGGGACGGGTGAGGGTCAGGCTTCGGGGAAGGGTTAGGGTTAGGGTTCGGGCTAGGGTTAGGGTTAGGGGACGGGGACGGTTTAGGGTCCAGGGGAGGGTACGACAATGCTTTAGGGGGAGCGTACGTGTGAGGGCGCGGGTTAGTGTTAGCGTACGGGTTAGGGTTAGGGGACGGGTGAGGGTTAGGCTTCGGGGAAGGGTTAAGGTTAGGGTTCGGGCTAGGGTTAGGGTTAGGGGACGGGGACGGTTTAGGGTCCAGCGGAGGGTACGACAACGCTTTAGGGGGAGCGTACGTTTGAGGGCGCGGGTTAGTGTTAGCGTACGGGTTAGGATTAGGGGACGGGTGAGGGTCAGGCTTCGGGGAAGGGTTAGGGTTAGGGTTCGGGCTAGGGTTAGGGTTAGGGGACTGGGACGGTTTAGGGTCCACAGGAGGGTACGACAACGCTTCAGGGGGAGCGCACGCGTGAGGGCACGGGTTAGTGTTAGCGTACAGGTTAGGATTAGGGGACATGTGAGGGTCAGGCTTCGGGGAAAGTTTAGGGTTAGGGTTCGGGCTAGGGTTAGGGTTAGGGGACGGGGACGGTTTAGGATCCAGGAGAGGGTACGACAACGCTTTAGGGGGAGCGTACGTGTGAGGGCGCGGGTTAGTGTTAGCGTACGGGTTAGGATTAGGGGACGGGTGAGGGTCAGGCTTCGGGGAAGGGTTAGGGTTAGGGTTCGGGCTAGGGTTAGGGTTAGGGGACGGGGACGGTTTAGGGTCCAGGGGAGGGTACGACAACGCTTTAGGGGGAGCGTACGTGTGAGGGCGCGGGTTAGTGTCAGCGTACGGGTTAGGATTAGGGGACGGGTGAGGGTCAGGCTTCGGGGAAGTGTTAGGGTTAGGGTTCGGGCTAGGGTTAGGGTTAGGGGACGGGGACGGTTTAGGGTCCAGGGGAGGGTACGACAACGCTTTAGGGGGAGCATACGCATGAGCGCGGGGGTTAGTGTTAGCGTACGGGTTAGGAATAGGGGACGGGTGAGGGTCAGGCTTCGGGGAAGTGTTAGGGCTAGGGTTCGGGCTAGGGTTAGGGTTAGGGGACGGGGACGGTTTAGGGTGCAGGGGAGGGTACGACAGTGCTTTAGGGGTAGCGTACGTGTGAGGGCACGGGTTAGTGTTAGCGTACGGGTTAGGGTTAGGGGACGGGTGAGGGTCAGGCTTCGGGGAAGGGTTAGGTTTAGGGTTCGGGCTAGGGTTAGGGTTAGGGGACGGGGACGGTTTAGGGTCCAGGGGAGGGTACAACAACGCTTTAGGGGGAGCGTACGTGTGAGGGCGCGGGTTAGTGTTAGCGTACGGGTTAGGATTAGGGGACGGGTGAGGGTCAGGCTTCGGGAAGTGTTAGGGTTAGAGTTCGGGCTAGGGTTAGGGTTAGGGAACGGGGACGGTTTAGGGGCCAGGGGAGGGTACCACAATGCTTTAGGGGGAGCGTACCCGTGAGAGCGCGGGTTAGTGTTAGCGTACGGGTTAGGATTAGGGGACGGGTGAGGGTCAGGCTTCGGGGAAGGGTTAGTGTTAGGGTTCGGGCTAGGGTTAAGGTTAGGGGACGGGGACTGTTTCGGGTCCAGGGGAGGGTACGACAACGCTTTAGGGGTAGCGTACGTGTGAGGGCGCGGGTTAGTGTTAGCGTACGTGTTAGGGTTAGGGGACGGGTGAGGGTTAGGCTTCGGGGAAGGGTTAAGGTTAGGGTTCGGGCTAGGGTTAGGGTTAGGGGACGAGAACGGTTTAGGGTCGAGGGGAGGGTACGACAACGCTTTAGGGGGAGCGTACGTGTGAGGGCGCGGGTTAGTGTTAGCGTACGGGTTAGGATTAGGGGACGGGTGAGGGTCAGGCTTCGGGGAAGTGTTAGGGTTAGGGTTCGGGCTAGGGTTAGGGTTAGGGGACGGGGACAGTTTAGGGTCCAGCGGAGTGTACGACAACGCTTTAGGGGGAGCGTACGCATGAGGTTGCGGATTAGTGTTAGCGTACGGGGTAGGATTAGGGGACGAGTGAAGGTCAGGCTTTGGGGAAGGTTTAGGGTTAGGGTTCGGGCTAGGGTTAGGGTTAGGGGACGGGGACGCTTTAGGGTCCAGCGGAGGGTACGACAACGCTTTAGGGGGAGTGTACGCGTGAGGGCGCGGGTTAGTGTTAGCGTACGGGTTAGGATTAGGGGACGGGTGAGGGTCAGGCTTCGGGGAAGGGTTAGGGTTAGGGTTCGGGCTAGGGTTAGGGTTAGGGGACGGGGACGGTTTAGGGTCCAGGGGAGGGTACGACAGTGCTTTAGGGGCAGCGTAAGTGTCAGGGCGCGGGTTAGTGTTAGCGTACGGGTTACGGTTAGGGGACGGGTGAGGGTCAGGCATCGGGGAAGGGTTAGGGTTAGGGTTCGGGCTAGGGTTAGGGTTAGGGGACGGGAACGGTTTAGGGTCCAGGGGAGGGTACGACAACGCTTTAGGGGGAGCGTAGGTGTGAGGGCGCGGGTTAGTGTTAGCGTACGGGTTAGGATTAGGGGACGGGTGAGGGTCAGGATTCGGGGAAGGGTTAGGGTTAGGGTTCGGGCTAGGTTTAGGGTTAGGGGACGGGGACGGTTCAGGGTCCACAGGAGGGTACGACAACGCTTCAGGGGGAGCGCACGCGTGAGGGCACGGGTTAGTGTTAGCGTACAGGTTAGGATTAGGGGACATGTGAGGGTCAGGCTTCGGGGAAAGGTTAGGGTTAGGGTTCGGGCTAGGGTTAGGGTTAGGGGACGGGGACGGTTTAGGATCCAGGAGAGGGTACGACAACGCTTTAGGGGGAGCGTACGTGTGAGGGCGCGGGTTAGTGTTAGCGTACGGGTTAGGATTAGGGGACGGGTGAGGGTCAGGCTTCGGGGAAGGGTTAGGTTTAGGGTTCGGGCTAGGGTTAGGGTCAGGGGACGGGGACGGTTTAGGGTCCAGGGGAGGGTACGACAACGCTTTAGGGGGAGCGTACGTGTGAGGGCGCGGGTTAGTGTTAGCGTACGGGTTAGGAGTAGGGGACGGGTGAGTGTTAGGCTTCGGGGAAGGGTTAGGGTTAGGGTTCGGGCTAGGGTTAGGGTTAGGGGACGGGGACGGTTTAGGGTCCAGGGGAGGGTACGACAACACTTTAGGGGGAGCGTACGTGTGAGGGCGCGGGTAAGTGTCAGCGTACGGGTTAGGATTAGGGGACGGGTGAGGGTCAGGCTTCGGGGAAGTGTTAGGGTTAGGGTTCGGGCTAGGGTTAGGGTTAGGGGACGGGGACGGTTTAGGGTCCAGGGGAGGGTACGACAACGCTTTACGGGGAGCATACGCATGAGGGCGGGGGTTAGTGTTAGCGTACGGGTTAGGATTAGGGGACGGGTGAGGGTCAGGCTTCGGGGAAGGGTTAGGGTTAGGGTTCGGGCTAGGGTTAGGTTTAGGGGACGGGGACGGTTTAGGGTCCAGCGGAGGGTACGACAGTGCTTTAGGGGTAGCGTACGTGTGAGGGCGCGGGTTAGTGTTAGCGTACGGGTTAGGGTTAGGGGACGGGTGAGGGTCAGGCTTCGGGGAAGGGTTAGGGTTAGGGTTCGGGCTAGGGTTAGGGTTAGGGGACGGGGACGGTTTAGGGTCCAGGGGAGGGTACAACAACGCTTTAGGGGGAGCGTACGTGTGAGGGCGCGGGTTAGTGTTAGCGTACAGGTTAGGATTAGGGGACGGGTGAGGGTCAGGCTTCGGGAAGTGTTAGGGTTAGGGTTCGGGCTAGGGTTAGGGTTAGGGAACGGGGACGGTTTAGGGGCCAGGGGAGGGTACCACAATGCTTTAGGGGGAGCGTACCCGTGAGAGCGCGGGTTAGTGTTAGCGTACGGGTTAGGATTAGGGGCCGGGTGAGGGTCAGGCTTCGGGGAAGTGTTAGGGTTAGGGTTCGGGCGAGGGTTAAGGTTAGGGGACGGGGACTGTTTCGGGTCCAGGGGAGGGTACGACAACGCTTTAGGGGTAGCGTACGTGTGAGGGCGCGGGTTAGTGTTAGCGTACGGGTTAGGATTAGGGGATGGGTGAGGGTCAGGCTTCGGGGAAGGGTTAGGGTTAGGGTTCGGGCTAGGGTTAGGGTTAGGGGACGGGGACGGTTTAGGGTCCAGGGGAGGGTACGACAACGCTTTAGGGGGAGCGTACGTGTGAGGGCACGGGTTAGTGTTAGCGTACAGGTTAGGATTAGGGGACATGTGAGGGTCAGGCTTCGGGGAAAGGTTAGGGTTAGGGTTCGGGCTAGGGTTAGGGTTAGGGGACGGGGACGGTTTAGGATCCAGGAGAGGGTACGACAACGCTTTAGGGGGAGCGTACGTGTGAGGGCGCGGGTTAGTGTTAGCGTACGGGTTAGGATTAGGGGACGGGTGAGGGTCAGGCTTAGGGGAAGGGTTAGGGTTAGGGTTCGGGCTAGGGTTAGGGTTAGGGGACGGGGACGGTTTAGGGTCCAGGGGAGGGTACGACAACGCTTTAGGGGGAGCGTACGTGTGAGGGCGCGGGTTAGTGTTAGCGTACGGGTTAGGAGTAGGGGACGGGTGAGTGTTAGGCTTCGGGGAAGGGTTAGGGTTAGGCTTCGGGCTAGGGTTAGGGTTAGGGGACGGGGACGGTTTAGGGTCCAGGGGAGGGTACGACAACGCTTTTGGGGGAGCGTACGTGTGAGGGCGCGGATTAGTGTCAGCGTACGGGTTAGGATTAGGGGACGGGTGAGGGTCAGGCTTCGGGGAAGTGTTAGGGTTAGGGTTCGGGCTAGGGTTAGGGTTAGGGGACGGGGACGGTTTAGGGTCCAGGGGAGGGTACGACAACGCTTCAGGGGGAGCATACGCATGAGGGCGGGGGTTAGTGTTAGCGTACGGGTTAGGATTAGGGGACGGGTGAGGGTCAGGCTTCGGGGAAGGGTTAGGGTTAGGGTTCGGGCTAGGGTTAGGGTTAGGGGACGGGGACGGTTTAGGGTCCAGGGGAGGTTACGACAGTGCTTTAGGGGTAGCGTACGTGTGAGGGCGCGGGTTAGTGTTAGCGTACGGGTTAGGGTTAGGGGACGGGTGAGGGTCAGGCTTCGGGGAAGGGTTAGGGATGGGGTTCGGGCTAGTGTTAGGGTTAGGGGACGGGGACGGTTTAGGGTCCAGGGGAGGGTACAACAACGCTTTAGGGGGAGCGTACGTGTGAGGGCGCGGGTTAGTGTTAGCGTACGGGTTAGGATTAGGGGACGGGTGAGGGTCAGGCTTCGGGAAGTGTTAGGGTTAGGGTTCGGGCTAGGGTTAGGGTTAGGGAACGGGGACGGTTTAGGGGCCAGGGAAGGGTACCACAATGCTTTAGGGGGAGCGTACCCGTGAGAGCGCGGGTTAGTGTTAGCGTACGGGTTAGGATTAGGGGACGGGTGAGGGTCAGGCTTCGGGGAAGGGTTAGGGTTAGGGTTCGGGCTAGGGTTAAGGTTAGGGTACGGGGACTGTTTCGGGTCCAGGGGAGGGTACGACAACGCTTTAGGGGTAGCGTACGTGTGAGGGCGCGGGTTAGTGTTAGCGTACGGGTTAGGGTTAGGGGTCGGGTGAGGGTTAGGCTTCGGTGAAGGGTTAAGGTTAGGGTTCGGGCTAGGGTTAGGGTTAGGGGACGGGGACGGTTTAGGGTCCAGGGGAGGGTACGACAACGCTTTAGGGGGAGCGTACGTGTGAGGGCGCGGGTTAGTGTTAGCGTACGGGTTAGGATTAGGGGACGGGTGAGGGTCAGGCTTCGGGGAAGTGTTAGGGTTAGGGTTCGGGCTAGGGTTAGGGTTAGGGGACGGGGACGGTTTAGGGTCCAGGGGAGGGTACGACAACGCTTTAGGGGGAGCGTACGCGTGAGGTTGCGGATTAGTGTTAGCGTACGGGGTAGGATTAGGGGACGAGTGAAGGTCAGGCTTTGGGGAAGGTTTAGGGTTAGGGTTCGGGCTAGGGTTAGGGTTAGGGGACGGGGACGCTTTAGGGTCCAGGGGAGGGTACGACAACGCTTTAGGGGGAGCGTACGCGTGAGGGCGCGGGTTAGTGTTAGCGTACGGGTTAGGATTAGGGGACGGGTGAGAATCAGGCTTCGGGGAAGGGTTAGGGTTAGGGTTCGTGCTAGGGTTAAGGTTAGGGGACGGGGACGGTTTAGGGTCCAGGGGAGGGTACGACAACGCTTTAGCGGGAGCGTACGTGTGAGGGCGCGGGTTAGTGTTAGCGTACGGGTTAGGATTAGGGGACGGGTGAGGGTCAGGCTTCGGGGAAGTGTTAGGGTTAGGGTTCGGGCTAGGGTTAGGGTTAGGAGACGGGGACGGTTTAGGGTCTAGTGGAGGGTACGACAACGCTTTAGGGGGAGCGTACGTGTGAGGGCGCGGGTTAGTGTTAGCGTACGGGTTAGGATTAGGGGATGGGTGAGGGTCAGGCTTCGGGGAAGGGTTAGGGTTAGGGTTCGGGCTAGGGTTAGGGTTAGGGGACGGGGACGGTTTAGGGTCCAGGGGAGGGTACGACAACGCTTTAGGGGGAGCGTATGTGTGAGGGCCTGGGTTAGTGTCAGCGTACGGGTTAGGATTAGGGGACGGGTGAGGGTCAGGCTTCGGGGAAGTGTTAGGGTTAGGGATCGGGTTAGGGTTAGGGTTAGGGGACGGGGACGGTTTAGGGTCCAGGGGAGGGTACGACAACGCTTTAGGGGGAGTGTACGCGTGAGGGCGCGGGTTAGTGTTAGCGTACGGGTTAGGATTAGGGGACGGGTGAGGGTCAGGCTTCGGGGAAGGGTTAGGGCTAGGGTTCGGGCTAGGGTTAGGGTTAGGGGTCGGGGACGGTTTAGGGTCCAGGGGAGGGTACGACAGTGCTTTAGGGGCAGCGTAAGTGTCAGGGCGCGGGTTAGTGTTAGCGTACGGGTTACGGTTAGGGGACGGGTGAGGGTCAGGCTTCGGGGAAGGGTTGGGTTAGGGTTCGGGCTAGGGTTGGGGTTAGGGGACGGGAACGGTTTAGGGTCCAGGGGAGGGTACGACAACGCTTTAGGGGGAGCGTACGTGTGAGGGCGCGGGTTAGTGTTAGCGTACGGGTTAGGATTAGGGGACGGGTGAGGGTCAGGCTTCGGGGAAGGGTTAGGGTTAGGGTTCGGGCTAGGGTTAGGGTTAGGGGACGGGGACGGTTTAGGTTCCAGGGGAGGGTACGACAACGCTTTAGGGGGAGTGTACGTGTGAGGGCGCTGGTTAGTGTTAGCGTACGGGTTAGGGTTAGGGGACGGGTGAGAGTTAGGCTTCGGGGAAGGGTTAAGGTTAGGGTTCGGGCTAGGGTTAGGGTTAGGGGACGGGGACGGTTTAGGGTCCAGAGGAGGGTACGACAACGCTTTAGGGGGAGCGTACGTGTGAGGGCGCGGGTTAGTGTTAGCGTACGGGTTAGGATTAGGGGACGGGTGAGGGTCAGGCTTCGGGGAAGGGTTAGGGTTAGGGTTCGGGCTAGGGTTAGGGTTAGGGGACGGGGACGGTTTAGGGTCCAGGGGAGGGTACGACAACACTTTAGAGGCAGCGTACGTGTGAGGGTGTGGGTTAGTGTTAGCGTATGGGTTAGGATTAGGGGACGGGTGAGGGTCAGGATTCGGGGAAGGGTTAGGGTTAGGGTTCGGGCTAGAGTTAGGGTTAGGGGACGGGGACGGTTCAGGGTCCACAGGAGGGTACGACAACGCTTCAGGGGGAGCGCACGCGTGAGGGCACGGGTTAGTGTTAGCGTACAGGTTAGGATTAGGGGACATGTGAGGGTCAGGCTTCGGGGAAAGGTTAGGGTTAGGGTTCGGGCTAGGGTTAGGGTTAGGGGACGGGGACGGTTTAGGATCCAGGAGAGGGTACGACAACGCTTTAGGGGGAGCGTACGTGTGAGGGCGCGGGTTAGTGTTAGCGTACGGGTTAGGATTAGGGGACGGGTGAGGGTCACGCTTCGGGGAAGGGTTAGGGTTAGGGTTCGGGCTAGGGTTAGGGTCAGGGGACGGGGACGGTTTAGGGTCCAGGGGAGGGTACGACAACGCTTTAGGGGGAGCGTACGTGTGAGGGCGCGGGTTAGTGTTAGCGTACGGGTTAGGAGTAGGGGACGGGTGAGTGTTAGGCTTCGGGGAAGGGTTAGGGTTAGGGTTCGGGCTAGGGTTAGGGTTAGGGGACGGGGACGGTTTAGGGTCCAGGGGAGGGTACGACAACACTTTAGGGGGAGCGTACGTGTGAGGGCGCGGGTTAGTGTCAGCGTACGGGTTAGGATTAGGGGACGGGTGAGGGTCAGGCTTCGGGGAAGTGTTAGGGTTAGGGTTCGGGCTAGGGTTAGGGTTAGGGGACGGGGACGGTTTAGGGTCCAGGGGAGGGTACGACAACGCTTTAGGGGGAGCATACGCATGAGGGCGGGGGTTAGTGTTAGCGTACGGGTTAGGATTAGGGGACGGGTGAGGGTCAGGCTTCGGGGAAGGGTTAAGGTTAGGGTTCGGGCTAGGGTTAGGTTTAGGGGACGGGGACGGTTTAGGGTCCAGGGGAGGGTACGACAGTGCTTTAGGGGTAGCGTACGTGTGAGGGCGCGGGTTAGTGTTAGCGTACGGGTTAGGGTTAGGGGACGGGTGAGGGTCAGGCTTCGGGGAAGGGTTAGGGTTAGGGTTCGGGCTAGGGTTAGGGTTAGGGGACGGGGACGGTTTAGGGTCCAGAGGAGGGTACAACAACGCTTTAGGGGGAGCGTACGTGTGAGGGCGCGGGTTAGTGTTAGCGTACGGGTTAGGATGAGGGGACGGGTGAGGGTCAGGCTTCGGGAAGTGTTAGGGTTAGGGTTCGGGCTAGGGTTAGGGTTAGGGAACGGGGACGGTTTAGGGGCCAGGGGAGGGTACCACAATGCTTTAGGGGGAGCGTACCCGTGAGAGCGCGGGTTAGTGTTAGCGTACGGGTTAGGATTAGGGGCCGGGTGAGGGTCAGGCTTCGGGGAAGTGTTAGGGTTAGGGTTCGGGCGAGGGTTAAGGTTAGGGGACGGGGACTGTTTCGGGTCCAGGGGAGGGTACGACAACGCTTTAGGGGTAGCGTACGTGTGAGGGCGCGGGTTAGTGTTAGCGTACGGGTTAGGATTAGGGGATGGGTGAGGGTCAGGCTTCGGGGAAGGGTTAGGGTTAGGGTTCGGGCTAGGGTTAGGGTTAGGGGACGGGGACGGTTTAGGGTCCAGGGGAGGGTACGACAACGCTTTAGGGGGAGCGTACGTGTGAGGGCACGGGTTAGTGTTAGCGTACAGGTTAGGATTAGGGGACATGTGAGGGTCAGGCTTCGGGGAAAGGTTAGGGTTAGGGTTCGGGCTAGGGTTAGGGTTAGGGGACGGGGATGGTTTAGGATCCAGGAGAGGGTACGACAACGCTTTAGGGGGAGCGTACGTGTGAGGGCGCGGGTTAGTGTTAGCGTACGGGTTAGGATTAGGGGACGGGTGAGGGTCAGGCTTCGGGGAAGGGTTAGGGTTAGGGTTCGGGCTAGGGTTAGGGTTAGGGGACGGGGACGGTTTAGGGTCCAGGGGAGGGTACGACAACGCTTTAGGGGGAGCATACGTGTGAGGGCGCGGGTTAGTGTTAGCGTACGGGTTAGGAGTAGGGGACGGGTGAGTGTTAGGCTTCGGGGAAGGGTTAGGGTTAGGGTTCGGGCTAGGGTTAGGGTTAGGGGACGGGGACGGTTTAGGGTCCAGGGGAGGGTACGACAACGCTTTAGGGGGAGCGTACGTGTGAGGGCGCGGGTTAGTGTCAGCGTACGGGTTAGGATTAGGGGACGGGTGAGGGTCAGGCTTCGGGGAAGTGTTAGGGTTAGGGTTCGGGCTAGGGTTAGGGTTAGGGGACGGGGACGGTTTAGGGTCCAGGGGAGGGTACGACAACGCTTTAGGGGGAGCATACGCATGAGGGCGGGGGTTAGTGTTAGCGTACGGGTTAGGATTAGGGGACGGGTGAGGGTCAGGCTTCGGGGAAGGGTTAGGGTTAGGGTTCGGGCTAGGGTTAGGGTTAGGGGACGGGGACGGTTTAGGGTCCAGGGGAGGTTACGACAGTGCTTTAGGGGTAGCGTACGTGTGAGGGCGCGGGTTAGTGTTAGCGTACGGGTTAGGGTTAGGGGACGGGTGAGGGTCAGGCTTCGGGGAAGGGTTAGGGATGGGGTTCGGTCTAGTGTTAGGGTTAGGGGACGGGGACGGTTTAGGGTCCAGGGGAGGGTACAACAACGCTTTAGGGGGAGCGTACGTGTGAGGGCGCGGGTTAGTGTTAGCGTACGGGTTAGGATTAGGGGACGGGTGAGGGTCAGGCTTCGGGAAGTGTTAGGGTTAGGGTTCGGGCTAGGGTTAGGGTTAGGGAACGGGGACGGTTTAGGGGCCAGGGAAGGGTACCACAATGCTTTAGGGGGAGCGTACCCGTGAGAGCGCGGGTTAGTGTTAGCGTACGTGTTAGGATTAGGGGACGGGTGAGGGTCAGGCTTCGGGGAAGGGTTAGGGTTAGGGTTCGGGCTAGGGTTAAGGTTAGGGTACGGGGACTGTTTCGGGTCCAGGGGAGGGTACGACAACGCTTTAGGGGTAGCGTACGTGTGAGGGCGCGGGTTAGTGTTAGCGTACGGGTTAGGATTAGGGGACGGGTGAGAATCAGGCTTCGGGGAAGGGTTAGGGTTAGGGTTCGGTCTAGGGTTAGGGTTAGGGGACGGGGACGGTTTAGGGTCTAGTGGAGGGTACGACAACGCTTTAGGGGGAGCGTACGTGTGAGGGCGCGGGTTAGTGTTAGCGTACGGGTTAGGATTAGGGGATGGGTGAGGGTCAGGCTTCGGGGAAGGGTTAGGGTTAGGGTTCGGGCTAGGGTTAGGGTTAGGGGACGGGGACGGTTTAGGGTCCAGGGGAGGGTACGACAACGCTTTAGGGGGAGCGTATGTGTGAGGGCCCGGGTTAGTGTCAGCGTACTGGTTAGGATTAGGGGACGGGTGAGGGTCAGGCTTCGGGGAAGTGTTAGGGTTAGGGATCGGGTTAGGGTTAGGGTTAGGGGACGGGGACGGTTTAGGGTCCAGGGGAGGGTACGACAACGCTTTAGGGGGAGCGTACGTGTGAGGGCGCGGGTTAGTGTTAGTGTACGGGTTAGGATTAGGGGACGGGTGAGGGTCAGGCTTCGGGGAAGGGTTAGGGTTAGGGTTCGGGCTAGGGTTAGGGTTAGGGGACGGGGACGGTTTAGGGTCCAGGGGAGGGTACGACAGTGCTTTAGGGGCAGCGTAAGTGTCAGGGCGCGGGTTAGTGTTAGCGTACGGGTTACGGTTAGGGGACGGGTGAGGGTCAGGCTTCGGGGAAGGGTTGGGTTAGGGTTCGGGCTAGGGTTAGGGTTAGGGGACGGGAACGGTTTAGGGTCCAGGGGAGGGTACGACAACGCTTTAGGGGGAGCGTACGTGTGAGGGCGCGGGTTAGTGTTAGCGTACGGGTTAGGATTAGGGGACGGGTGAGGGTCAGGCTTCGGGGAAGGGTTAGGGTTAGGGTTCGGGCTAGGGTTAGGGTTAGGGGACGGGGACGGTTTAGGGTCCAGGGGAGGGTACGACAACGCTTTAGGGGGAGTGTACGTGTGAGGGCGCGGGTTAGTGTTAGCGTACGGGTTAGGGTTAGGGGACGGGTGAGGGTTAGGCTTCGGGGAAGGGTTAAGGTTAGGGTTCGGGCTAGGGTTAGGGTTAGGGGACGGGGACGGTTTAGGGTACAGGGGAGGGTACGACAACGCTTTAGGGGGAGCGTACGTGTGAGGGCGCGGGTTAGTGTTAGCGTACGGGTTAGGATTAGGGGACGGGTGAGGGTCAGGCTTCGGGGAAGGGTTAGGGTTAGGGTTCGGGCTAGGGTTAGGGTTAGGGGACGGGGACGGTTTAGGGTCCAGGGGAGGGTACGACAACACTTTAGGGGCAGCGTACGTGTGAGGGTGCTGGTTAGTGTTAGCGTATGGGTTAGGATTAGGGGACGGGTGAGGGTCAGGATTCGGGGAAGGGTTAGGGTTAGGGTTCGGGCTAGGGTTAGGGTTAGGGGACGGGGAAAGTTCAGGGTCCACAGGAGGGTACGACAACGCTTCAGGGGGAGCGCACGCGTGAGGGCACGGGTTAGTGTTAGCGTACAGGTTAGGATTAGGGGACATGTGAGGGTCAGGCTTCGGGGAAAGGTTAGGGTTAGGGTTCGGGCTAGGGTTAGGGTTAGGGGACGGGGACTGTTTAGGATCCAGGAGAGGGTACGACAACGCTTTAGGGGGAGCGTACGTGTGAGGGCGTGGGTTAGTGTTAGCGTACGGGTTAGGATTAGGGGACGGGTGAGGGTCAGGCTTCGGGGAAGGGTTAGGGTTAGGGTTCGGGCTAGGGTTAGTGTCAGGGGACGGGGACGGTTTAGGGTCCAGGGGAGGGTACGACAACGCTTTAGGGGGAGCGTACGTGTGAGGGCGCGGGTTAGTGTTAGCGTACGGTTTAGGATTAGGGGATGGGTGAGGGTCAGGCTTCGGGGAAGGGTTAGGGTTAGGGTTCGGGCTAGGGTTAGGGTTAGGGGACGGGGACGGTTTAGGGTCCAGGGGAGGGTACGACAACGCTTTAGGGGGAGCGTACGTGTGAGGGCCCGGGTTAGTGTCAGCGTACGGGTTAGGATTAGGGGACGGGTGAGGGTCAGGCTTCGGGGAAGTGTTAGGGTTAGGATTCGGGTTAGGGTTAGGGTTAGGGGACGGGGACGGTTTAGGGTCCAGGGGAGGGTACGACAACGCTTTAGGGGGAGTGTACGCGTGAGGGCGCGGGTTAGTGTTAGCGTACGGGTTAGGATTAGGGGACGGGTGAGGGTCAGGCTTCGGGGAAGGGTTAGGGTTAGGGTTCGGGCTAGGGTTAGGGTTAGGGGACGGGGACGGTTTAGGGTCCAGGGGAGGGTACGACAACGCTTTAGGGGGAGCGTACGTGTGAGGGCGCGGGTTAGTGTTAGCGTACGGGTTAGGAGTAGGGGACGGGTGAGTGTCAGGCTTCGGGGAAGGGTTAGGGTTAGGGTTCGAGCTAGGGTTAGGGTTAGGGGACGGGGACGGTTTAGGGTCCAGGGGAGGGTACGACAACGCTTTAGGGGGAGCGTACGTGTGAGGGCGCGGGTTACTGTCAGCGTACGGGTTAGGATTAGGGGACGGGTGACGGTCAGGCTTCGGGGAAGGGTTAGGGTTAGGGTTCGGGCTAGGGTTAGGGTTAGGGGACGGGGACGGTTTAGGGTCCAGGGGAGGGTACGACAACGCTTTAGGGGGAGCGAACGCGTGAGGGCGCGGGTTAGTGTTAGCGTACGGGTTAGGATTAGGGGACGGGTGAGGGTCAGGCTTCGGGGAAGGGTTAGGGTTAGGGTTCGGGCTAGGGTTAGGGTTAGGGGACGGGGACGGTTTAGGGTCCAGGGGAGGGTACGACCGTGCTTTAGGGGTAGCGTACGTGTGAGGGCGCGGGTTAGTGTTAGCGTACGGGTTAGGGTTAGGGGACGGGTGAGGGTCAGGCTTCGGGGAAGGGTTAGGGTTAGGGTTCGGGCTAGGGTTAGGGTTAGGGGACGGGGACGGATTAGGGTCCAGGGGAGGGTACAACAACGCTTTAGGGGGAGCGTACGTGTGAGGGCGCGGGTTAGTGTTAGCGTACGGGTTAGGATTAGGGGACGGGTGAGGGTCAGGCTTCGGGGAAGTGTTAGGGTTAGGGTTCGGGCTACGGTTAGGGTTAGGGGACGGGGACGGTTTAGGGGCCAGGGGAGGGTACCACAATGCTTTAGGGGGAGCGTAACTGTGAGAGCGCGGGTTAGTGTTAGCGTACGGGTTAGGATTAGGGGACGGGTGAGGGTCAGGCTTCGGGGAAGGGTTAGGGTCAGGGTTCGGGCTAGGGTTAGGGTTAGGGGATGGGGACGGTTTAGGGTCCAGGGGAGGGTACGACAACGCTTTAGGGGGAGCGTACGTGTGAGGGCGCGGGTTAGTGTTAGCATACGGTTTAGGGTTAGGGGACGGGTGAGGGTCAGGCTTCGGGGAAGGGTTAGGGTTAGGGTTCGGGCTAGGGTTAGGGTTAGGGGACGGGGACGGTTTAGGGTCCAGGGGAGGGTACGACAACGTTTTAGGGAGAGCGTACGCGTGAGGGCGCGGGTTAGTGTTAGCGTACGGGTTAGGATTACGAGACGGGTGAGGGTCAGGCTTCGGGGAAGGGTTAGGTTTTGGGTTCGGGCTAGGGTTAGGTTTAGGGGACGGGGACGGTTTAGGGTCCAGGGGAGGGTACGACAACGCTTTAGGTGGAGCGTACGCGTGAGGGCGCGGGTTAGTGTTAGCGTACGGGTTAGGATTAGGGGACGGGTGATGGTCAGGCTTCGGGGAAGGGTTAGGGTTATGGTTCGGGCTAGGGTTAGGGTTAGGGGACGGGGACGGTTTAGGGTCCAGGGGAGGGTATGACAAAGTTTTAGGGGGAGCGTACGTGTGAGGGCGCGGGTTAGTGTTAGCGTACGGGTTAGGATTAGGGGACGGGTGAGGGTCAGGCTTCGGGGAAGGGTTAGGGTTAGGGTTCGGGCTAGGGTTAGGGTTAGGGGACGGGGACGGTTTAGGGTCCAGGGGAGGGAACGACAACGCTTTAGGGGGAGCGTACGTGTGAGGGCGCAGGTTAGTGTTAGCATACGGGTTAGGATTAGGGGACGGGTGAGGGTCAGGCTTCGGGGAAGTGTTAGGGTTAGGGTTTGGGCTAGGGTTAGGTTTAGGGGACGGGGACGGTTTAGGGTCCAGGGGAGGGTATGACAACGTTTTAGGGGGAGCGTACGTGTGAGGGTGCGGGTTAGTGTTAGCGTACGGGTTAGGATTAGGGGACGGGTGAGGGTCAGGCTTCGGGGAAGGGTTAGGGTTAGGGTTCGGGCTAGGGTTAGGGTTAGGTGACGGGGACGGTTTAGGGTCAAGGGGAGGGTACGACAACGCTTTAGGGGGAGCGTACGTGTGAGGGCGCGGGTTAGTGTTAGCGTAAGGGTTAGGATTAGGGGACGGGTGAGTGTCAGGCTTCGGGGAAGGGTTAGGGTTAGGGTTCGGGCTAGGGTTAGGGTTAGGGGTCGGGGACGGTTTAGGGTCTAGGGGAGGGAACGACAACGCTTTAGGGGGAGCATACGTGTGAGGGCGCGGGTTAGTGTTAGCGTACGGGTTAGGATTAGGGGACGGGTGAGGGTCAGGCTTCGGGGAAGGGTTAGGGTTAGGGTTCAGGCTAGGGTGAAGGTTAGGGGATGGGGACGGTTTAGGGTCCAGGGGAGGGTACGACAACACTTTAGGGGGAGCGTACGTGTGAGGGCGCGGGTTAGTGTTAGCGTACGGGTTAGAATTATGGGACGGGTGAGGGTCAGGCTTCGGGGAAGGGTTAGGGTTAGGGTTCGGGCTAGGGTTAGGGTTAGGGGACGGGAACGGTTTAGGGTCCAGGGGAGGGTACGACAACGCTTTAGGGGGAGCGTACGTGTGAGGGCGTGGGTTAGTGTTAGCGTACGGGTTAGGATTAGGGGACGGGTGAGGGTCAGGCTTCGGGGAAGGCTTAGGGTTAGGGTTCGGGCTAGGGTTAAGGTTAGGGTACGGGGACGGTTTAGGGTCCAGGGGAGGGTACGACAACGCTTTAGGGGGAGCGTACGTGTGAGGGCGTGGGTTAGTGTTAGCGTACGGGTTAGGATTAGGGGACGGGTGAGGGTCAGGCTTCGGGGAAGGGTTAGGGTTAGGGTTCGGGCTAGGGTTAGGGTTAGGGGACGGGGACGGTTTAGGGTCCAGGGGAGGGTACGACAACGCTTTAGGGGGAGCGTACGTGTGAGGGCGCGGGTTAGTGTCAGCGTACGGGTTAGGATTAGGGGACGGGTGAGGGTCAGGCTTCGGGGAAGTGTTAGGGTTAGGGTTCGGGCTAGGGTTAGGGTTAGGGGACGGGGATGGTTTAGGGTCCAGGGGAGGGTACGACAATGCTTTAGGGGGAGCGTACGTGTGAGGGCGCGGGTTAGTGTTAGCGTACGGGTTAGGGTTAGGGGACGGGTGAGGGTTAGGCTTCGGGGAAGTGTTAAGGTTAGGGTTCGGGCTAGGGTTAGGGTTAGGGGACGGGGACGGTTTAGGGTCCAGGGGAGGGTACGACAACGCTTTAGGGGGAGCGTACGTGTGAGGGCGCGGGTTAGTGTTAGCGTACGGGTTAGGATTAGGGGACGGGTGAGGGTCAGGCTTCGGGGAAGGGTTAGGGTTAGGGTTCGGGCTAGGGTTAGGGTTAGGGGACGGGGACGGTTTAGGGTCCAGGGGAGGGTTCGACAACACTTTAGGGGCAGCGTACGTGTGAGGGTGCGGGTTAGTGTTAGCGTATGGGATAGGATTAGGGGACGGGTGAGGGTCAGGCTTCGGGGAAGGGTTAGGGTTAGGGTTCGGGATAGGGTTAGGGTTAGGGGACGGGGACGGTTTAGGGTCCAGGGGAGGGTTCGACAACGCTTTAGGGGCAGCGTACGTGTGAGGGTGCGGGTTAGTGTTAGCGTATGGGATAGGATTAGGGGACGGGTGAGGGTCAGGCTTCGGGGAAAGGTTAGGGATAGGGTTCGGGCTAGGGTTAGGGTTAGGGGACGGGGACGGTTTAGGATCCAGGAGAGGGTACTACAACGCTTTAGGTGGAGCGTACGCGTGAGGGCGCGGGTTACTGTTAGCGTACGGATTAGGATTAGGTGACGGGTGATGGTCAGGCTTCGGGGAAGGGTCAGGGTTATGGTTTGGGCTAGGGTTAGGGTTAGGGGTCGCGGACGGTTTAGGGTCCAGGGGAGGGTACGACAACGCTTTAGGGGGAGCGTACGCATGAGGGCGCGGGTTAGTGTTAGCGTACGGGGTAGGATTAGGGGACAAGTGAGGGTCAGGCTTTGGGGAAGGTTTAGGGTTAGGGTTCGGCCTAGGGTTAGGGTTAGGGAACGGGGACGCTTTAGGGTCCAGGGGAGGGTACGACAACGCTTTAGGGGGAGCGTACGCGTGAGGGCGCGGGTTAGTGTTAGCGTACGTGTAAGGATTAGGGGACGGGTGAGGGTCAGGCTTCGGGGAAGTGTCAGGGTTAGGGTTCGGGCTAGGGTTAGGGTTAGGGGACGGGGACGGTTTAGGGTCCAGGGGAGGGTACGACAGCGCTTTAGGGGGAGCGTACACGTGAGGGCGCGGGTTAGTGTTAGCATACGGGGTAGAACTAGGGGACGAGTGAGGGTCAGGCTTTGGGGAAGGGTTAGGGTTAGGGTTCGGGCTAGGGTTAGGTTTAGGGGACGGGGACGGTTTAGGGTCCAGGGGAGGGTACGACAACGCTTTAGGGGGAGTGTACGCGTGAGGGCGCGGGTTAGTGTTAGCGTACGGTTTAGGATTAGGGGACGGTTGAGAATCAGGCTTCGGAAAGGGTTAGGGTTAGGGTTCGTGCTAGGGTTAAGGTTAGGGGACGGGGACGGTTTAGGGTCCAGGGGAGGGTACGACAACGCTTTAGCGGGAGCGTACGTGTGAGGGCGCGGGTTAGTGTTAGCGTACGGGTTAGGATTAGGGGACGGGTGAGGGTCAGGCTTCGGGGAAGGGTTAGGGTTAGGGTTCGGGCTAGGGTTAGGGTTAGGGGACGGGGACGGTTTAGGGTCCAGGGGAGGGTACGACAACGCTTTAGGGGGAGCGTACGTGTGAGGGCCCGGGTTAGTGTCAGCATACGGGTTAGGATTAGGGGACGGGTGAGGGTCAGGCTTCGGGGAAGTGTTAGGGTTAGGGTTCGGGCTAGGGTTAGGATTAGGGGACGGGGACGGTTTAGGGTCCAGGGGAGGGTACGACAACGCTTTAGGGGGAGCGTACGCGTGAGGGCGCGGGTTAGTGTTAGTGTACGGGTTAGGATTAGGGGACGGGTGAGGGTCAGGCTTCGGGGAAGGGTTAGGGTTAGGGTTCGGGCTAGGGTTAGGGTTAGGGGACGGGGACGGTTTAGGGTCCAGGGGAGGGTACGACAGTGCTTTAGGGGTAGCGTACGTGTGAGGGCGCGGGTTAGTGTTAGCGTACGGGTTAGGGTTAGGGGACGGGTGAGGGTCAGGCTTCGGGGAAGTGTTAGGGTTAGGGTTCGGGCTAGGGTTAGGGTTAGGGGACGGGGACGGTTTAGGGTCCAGGGGAGGGTACGAAAACGCTTTAGGAGGAGCGTACGTGTGAGGGCGCGGGTTAGTGTTAGCGTACGGGTTAGGATTAGGTGATGGGTGAGAGTCAGGCTTCGGGGAAGGGTTAGGGTTAGGGTTCGGAGTAGGGTTAGGGTTAGGGGACGGGGACGGTTTAGGGTCCAGGGGAGGGTACGACAATGCTTTAGGGGGAGCGTACGTGTGAGGGCGCGGGTTAGTGTTAGCGTACGGGTTAGGATTAGGGGACGGGTGAGGGTCAGGCTTCGTGGAAGGGTTAGGGTTAGGGTTCGGGCTAGGGTAAGGGTTAGGGGACGGGGACGGTTTAGGGTCCAGGGGAGGGTACGACAACGCTTTAGGGGGAGCGTACGTGTGAGGGCGCGGGTTAGTGTTAGCGTACGGGTTAGGATTATGGGACGGGTGAGGGTCAGGCTTCGGGGAAGGGTTAGGGTTAGGGTTCGGGCTAGGGTTAGGGTTAGGGGACGGGGACGGTTTAGGGTCCAGGGGAGGGTACGACAACGCTTTAGGGGGAGCGTACGTGTGAGGGCGCGGGTTAGTGTTAGCGTACGGGTTATTATTAGGGGATGGGTGAGGGTCAGGCTTCGGGGAAGTGTTAGGGTTAGGTTTCGGGCTAGGGTTAGGGTTAGGGGACGGGGACGGTTTAGGGTCCAGGGGAGGGCACGAAAACGCTTTAGGGGGAGCGTACGTGTGAGGGCGCGGGTTAGTGTTAGCGTACGGGTTAGGACTAGGGGACGGGTGAGGGTCAGGCTTCGTGGAAGGGTTAGGTTTAGGGTTCGGGCTAGGGTTAGGGTTAGGGGACGGGGACGGTTTAGGGTCCAGGGGAGGGTACGATAACGCTTAAGGGGGAGCGTACGCGTGAGGGCGCGGGTTAGTGTTAGCGTACGGGTTAGGAGTAGGGGACGGGTGAGTGTCAGGCTTCGGGGAAGGGTTAGGGTTAGGGTTCGAGCTAGGGTTAGGGTTAGGGGACGGGGACGGTTTAGGGTCCAGGGGAGGGTACGACAACGCTTTAGGGGGAGCGTACGTGTGAGGGCGCGGGTTAGTGTCAGCGTACGGGTTAGGATTAGGGGACGGGTGAGGGTCAGGCTTCGGGGAAGTGTTAGGGTTAGGGTTCGGGCTAGGGTTAGGGTTAGGGGACGGGGACGGTTTAGGGTCCAGGGGAGGGTACGACAACGCTTTAGGGGGAGCGAACGCGTGAGGGCGCGGGTTAGTGTTAGCGTACGGGTTAGGATTAGGGGACGGGTGAGGGTCAGGCTTCGGGGAAGGGTTAGGGTTAGGGTTCGGGCTAGGGTTAGGGTTAGGGGACGGGGACGGTTTAGGGTCCAGGGGAGGGTACGACAGTGCTTTAGTGGTAGCGTACGTGTGAGGGCGCGGGTTAGTGTTAGCGTACGGGTTAGGGTTAGGGGACGGGTGAGGGTCAGGCTTCGGGGAAGGGTTAGGGTTAGGGTTCGGGCTAGGGTTAGGGTTAGGGGACGGGGACGGTTTATGGTCCAGGGGAGGGTACAACAACGCTTTAGGGGGAGCGTACGCGTGAGGGCGCGGGTTAGTGTTAGCGTACGGCTTAGGATTAGGGGACTGGTGAGGGTCAGGCTTCGGGGAAGGGTTAGGGTTAGGGTTCGGGCTAGGGTTAGGGTTAGGGGACGGGGACGGTTTAGGGTCCAGGGGAGGGTATGACAAAGTTTTAGGGGGAGCGTACGTGTGAGGGCGCGGGTTAGTGTTAGCGTACGGGTTAGGATTAGGGGACGGGTGAGGGTCAGGCTTCGGGGAAGGGTTAGGGTTAGGGTTCGGGCTAGGGTTAGGGTTAGGGGACGGGGACGGTTTAGGGTCCAGGGGAGGGAACGACAATGCTTTAGGGGGAGCGTACGTGTGAGGGCGCGGGTTAGTGTTAGCGTACGGGTTAGGATTAGGGGACGGGTGAGGGTCAGACTTCGGGGAAGTGTTAGGGTTAGGGTTTGGGCTAGGGTTAGGTTTAGGGGACGGGGACGGTTTAGGGTCCAGGGGAGGGTATGACAACGTTTTAGGGGGAGCGTACGTGTGAGGGCGCGGGTTAGTGTTAGCGTACGGGTTAGGATTAGGGGACGGGTGAGGGTCAGGCTTCGGGGAAGGGTTAGGGTTAGGGTTCGGGCTAGGGTTAGGGTTAGGTGACGGGGACGGTTTAGGGTCAAGGGGAGGGTACGACAACGCTTTAGTGGGAGCGTACGTGTGAGGGCGCGGGTTAGTGTTAGCGTAAGGGTTAGGATTAGGGGACGGGTGAGTGTCAGGCATCGGGGAAGGGTTAGGGTTAGGGTTCGGGCTAGGGTTAGGGTTAGGGGTCGGGGACGGTTTAGGGTCCAGGGGAGGGAACGACAACGCTTTAAGGGGAGCATACGTGTGAGGGCGCGGGTTAGTGTTAGCGTACGGGTTAGGATTAGGGGACGGGTGAGGGTCAGGCTTCGGGGAAGGTTTAGGGTTAGGGTTCGGGCTAGGGTGAAGGTTAGGGGATGGGGACGGTTTAGGGTCCAGGGGAGGGTACGACAACACTTTAGGGGGAGCGTACGTGTGAGGGCGTGGGTTAGTGTTAGCGTATGGGTTAGAATTATGGGACGGGTGAGGGTCAGGCTTCGGGGAAGGCTTAGGGTTAGGGTTCGGGCTAGGGTTAGGGTTAGGGGACGGGAACGGTTTAGGGTCCAGGGGAGGGTACGACAACGCTTTAGGGGGAGCGTACGTGTGAGGGCGTGGGTTAGTGTTAGCGTACGGGTTAGGATTAGGGGACGGGTGAGGGTCAGGCTTCGGGGAAGGCTTAGGGTTAGGGTTCGGGCTAGGGTTAAGGTTAGGGCACGGGGACGGTTTAGGGTCCAGGGGAGGGTACGACAACGCTTTAGGGGGAGCGTACGTGTGAGGGCGTGGGTTAGTGTTAGCGTACGGGTTAGGATTAGGGGACGGGTGAGGGTCAGGCTTCGGGGAAGGGTTAGGGTTAGGGTTCGGGCTAGGGTTAGGGGACGGGGACGGTTTAGGGTCCAGGGGAGAGTACGACAACGCTTTAGGGGGAGCGTACGTGTGAGGGCGCGGGTTAGTGTTAGCGTACGGGTTAGGAGTAGGGGACGGGTGAGTGTCAGGCTTCGGGGAAGGGTTAGGGTTAGGGTTCGGGCTAGGGTTAGGGTTAGGGGACGGGGACGGTTTAGGGTTCAGGGGAGGGTACGACAACGCTTTAGGGGGAGCGTACGTGTGAGGGCGCGGGTTAGTGTCAGCGTACGGGTTAGGATTAGGGGACGGGTGAGGGTCAGGCTTCGGGGAAGTGTTAGGGTTAGGGTTCGGGCTAGGGTTAGGGTTAGGGGACGGGGATGGTTTAGGGTACAGGGGAGGGTACGACAATGCTTTAGGGGGAGCGTACGTGTGAGGGCGCGGGTTAGTGTCAGCGTACGGGTTAGGGTTAGGGGACGGGTGAGGGTTAGGCTTCGGGGAAGGGTTAAGGTTAGGGTTCGGGCTAGGGTTAGGGTTAGGGGACGGGGACGGTTTAGGGTCCAGGGGAGGGTACGACAACGCTTTAGGGGGAGCGTACATGTGAGGGCGCGGGTTAGTGTTAGCGTACGGGTTAGGATTAGGGGACGGGTGAGGGTCAGGCTTCGGGGAAGGGTTAGGGTTAGGGTTCGGGCTAGGGTTAGGGTTAGGGGACGGGGACGGTTTAGGGTCCAGGGGAGGGTTCGACAACACTTTAGGGGCAGCGTACGTGTGAGGGTGCGGGTTAGTGTTAGCGTATGGGATAGGATTAGGGGACGGGTGAGGGTCAGGCTTCGGGGAAGGGTTAGGGTTAGGGTTCGGGCTAGGGTTAGGGTTAGGGGACGGGGACGGTTCATGGTCCACAGGAGGGTACGACAACGCTTCAGGGGGAGTGCACGTGTGAGGGCACGGGTTAGTGATAGCGTACAGGTTAGGATTAGGGTACGGGTGAGGGTCAGGCTTCGGGGAAAGGTTAGGGATAGGGTTCGGGCTAGGGTTAGGGTTAGGGGATGGGGACGGTTTAGGATCCAGGAGAGGGTACGACAACGCTTTAGGTGGAGCGTACGCGTGAGGGCGCGGGTTACTGTTAGCGTACGGATTAGGATTAGGGGACGGGTGAGGGTCAGGCTTCGGGGAAGGGTCAGGGTTATGGTTCGGGCTAGGGTTAGGGTTAGGGGACTCGGACGGTTTAGGGTCCAGGGGAGGGTACGACAACGCTTTAGGGGGAGCGTACGCATGAGGGCGCGGGTTAGTGTTAGCGTACGGGGTAGGATTAGGGGACAAGTGAGGGACAGGCTTTGGGGAAGGTTTAGGGTTAGGGTTCGGGCTAGGGTTAGGGTTAGGGGACGGGGACGCTTTAGGGTCCAGGGGAGGGTACGACAACGCTTTAGGGGGAGCGTACGCGTGAGGGCGCGGGTTAGTGTTAGCGTACGGTTTAGGATTAGGGGACGGGTGAGGGTCAGGCTTCGGGGAAGTGTCAGGGTTAGGGTTCGGGCTAGGGTTAGGGTTAGGGGACGGGGACGGTTTAGGGTCCAGGGGAGGGTACGACAGCGCTTTAGGGGGAGCGTACACGTGAGGGCGCGGGTTAGTGTTAGCATACGGGGTAGAACTAGGGGACGAGTGAGGGTCAGGCTTTGGGGAAGGGTTAGGGTTAGGATTCGGGCTAGGGTTAGGTTTAGGGGACGGGGACGGTTTAGGGTCCAGGGGAGGGTACGACAACGCTTTAGGGGGAGCGTACGCGTGAGGGCGCGGGTTAGTGTTAGCGTACGGTTTAGGATTAGGGGACGGGTGAGAATCAGGCTTCGGGGAAGGGTTAGGGTTAGGGTTCGTGCTAGGGTTAAGGTTAGGGGACGGGGACGGTTTAGGGTCCAGGGGAGGGTACGACAACGCTTTAGCGGGAGCGTACGTGTGAGGGCGCGGGTTAGTGTTAGCGTACGGGTTAGGATTAGGGGACGGGTGAGGGTCAGGCTTCGGGGAAGGGTTAGGGTTAGGGTTCGGGCTAGGGTTAGGGTTAGGGGACGGGGACGGTTTAGGGTCCAGAGGAGGGTACGACCACGCTTTAGGGGGAGCGTACGTGTGAGGGCCCGGGTTAGTGTCAGCATACGGGTTAGGATTAGGGGACGGGTGAGGGTCAGGTTTCGGGGAAGTGTTAGGGTTAGGGTTCGGGCTAGGGTTAGGATTAGGGGACGGGGACGGTTTAGGGTCCAGGGGAGGGTACGACAACACTTTAGGGGGAGCGTACGCGTGAGGGCGCGGGTTAGTGTTAGCGTACGTGTTAGGATTAGGGGACGGGTGAGGGTCAGGCTTCGGGGAAGGGTTAGGGTTAGGGTTCGGGCTAGGGTTAGGGTTAGGGGACGGGGACGGTTTAGGGTCCAGGGGAGGGTACGACAGTGCTTTAATGGTAGCGTACGTGTGAGGGCGCGGGTTAGTGTCAGCGTACGGGTTAGGATTAGGGGACGGGTGAGGGTCAGGCTTCGGGGAAGTGTTAGGTTTAGGGTTCGGGCTAGGGTTAGGGTTAGGGGACGGGGACGGTTTAGGGTCCAGGGGAGGGTACGACAACGCTTTAGGGGGAGCATACGCGTGAGGGCGCGGGTTAGTTTTAGCGTACGGGTTAGGATTAGGGGACGGGTGAGGGTCAGGCTTCGGGGAAGGGTTAGGGTTAGGGTTCGGGCTAGGGTTAGGGTTAGGGGACGGGGACGGTTTAGGGTCCAGGGGAGGGTACGACAGTGCTTTAGGGGTAGCGTACGTGTGAGGGAGCGGGTTAGTGTTAGCGTACGGGTTAGGGTTAGGGGACGGGTTAGGGTCAGGCTTCGGGGAAGGGTTAGGGTTAGTGTTCGGGCTAGGGTTAGGGTTAGGGGACGGGGACGGTTTAGGGTCCAGGGGAGGGTACAACAACGCTTTAGGGGGAGCATACGTGTGAGGGCGTGGGTTAGTGTTAGCGTACGGGTTAGGATTAGGGGACGGGTGAGGGTCAGGCTTCGGGGAAGGGTTAGGGTTAGGGTTCGGGCTAGGGTTAGGGTTAGGGGACGGGGACGGTTCAGGGTCCACAGGAGGGTACGACAACGCTTCAGGGGGAGCGCACGCGTGAGGGCACGGGTTAGTGTTAGCGTACAGGTTAGGATTAGGGGACGGGTGTGGGTCAGGCTTCGGGGAAAGGTTAGGGTTAGGGTTCGGGCTAGGGTTAGGGTTAGTGGACGGGGAAGGTTTAGGATCCAGGAGAGTGTACGACAACGCTTTAGGGGGAGCGTACGTGTGAGGGCGCGGGTTAGTGTTACTATACGGTTTAGGGTTAGGGGACGGGTGAGGGTCAGGCTTCGGGGAAGGGTTAGGGTTAGGGTTCGGGCTAGGGTTAGGGTTAGGGGACGGGGACGGTTTAGGGTCCAGGGGAGGGTACGACAACGCTTTAGGGGGAGCGTACGCGTGAGGGCGCGGGTTAGTGTTAGCGTACGGGTTAGGATTAGGGGACGGGTGAGGGTCAGGCTTCGGGGAAGGGTTAGGTTTTGGGTTCGGGCTAGGGTTAGGGTTAGGGGACGGGGACGGTTTAGGGTCCAGGGGAGGGTACGACAACGCTTTAGGGGGATCGTACGTGTGAGGGCGTGGGTTAGTGTTAGCGTACGGGTTAGGATTAGGGGACGGGTGAGGGTCAGGCTTCGGGGAAGGGTTAGGGTTAGGGTTCGGGCTAGGGTTAGGGTTAGGGGACGGGGACGGTTTAGGGTCCAGGCGAGGGTACGACAACGCTTTAGGGGGAGCGTACGTGTGAGGGCGCGGGTTAGTGTTAGCGTACGGGTTAGGATTAGGGGACGGGTGAGGGTCAGGCTTCGGGGAAGGGTTAGGGTTAGGGTTCGGGCTAGGGTTAGGGTTAGGGGACGGGGACGGTTTAGGGTCCAGGGGAGGGTACGACAACACTTTAGGGGCAGCGTACGCGTGAGGGTGCGGGTTAGTGTTAGAGTATGGGTTAGGATTAGGGGACGGGTGAGGGTCAGGATTCGGGGAAGGGTTAGGGTTAGGGTTCGGGCTAGGGTTAGGGTTAGGGGACGGGGACGGTTCAGGGTCCACAGGAGGGTACGACAACGCTTCAGGGGGAGCGCACGCGTGAGGGCACGGGTTAGTGTTAACGTACAGGTTAGGATTAGGGGACATGTGAGGGTCAGACTTCGGGCAAAGGTTAGGGTTAGGGTTCGGGCTAGGGTTAGGGTTAGGGGACGGGGACGGTTTAGGATCCAGGAGAGGGTACGACAACGCTTTAGGGGGAGCGTACGTGTGAGGGCGCGGGTTAGTGTTAGCGTACGGGTTAGGATTAGGGGACGGGTGAGGGTCAGGCTTCGGGGAAGGGTTAGGGTTAGGGTTCGGGCTAGGGTTAGGGTTAGGGGACGGGGACGGTTTAGGGTCCAGGGGAGGGTACGACAACGCTTTAGGGGGAGCGTACGTGTGAGGGCGCGGGTTAGTGTTAGCGTACGGGTTAGGTGTAGGGGACGGGTGAGTGTTAGGCTTCGGGGAAGGGTTAGGGTTAGGGTTCGGGCTAGGGTTAGGGTTAGGGAACGGGGAGGGTTTAGGGTCCAGGGGAGGGTACGACAACGCTTTAGGGGGAGCGTACGTGTGAGGGCGCGGGTTAGTGTCAGCGTACGGGTTAGGATTAGGGGACGGGTGAGGGTCAGGCTTCGGGGAAGTGTTAGGGTTAGGGTTCGGGCTAGGGTTAGGGTTAGGGGACGGGGACGGTTTAGGGTCCAGGGGAGGGTACGACAACGCTTTAGGGGGAGCATACGCATGAGGGCGGGGGTTAGTGTTAGCGTACGGGTTAGGATTAGGGGACGGGTGAGGGTCAGGCTTCGGGGAAGGGTTAGGGTTAGGGTTCGGGCTAGGGTTAGGGTTAGGGGACGGGGACGGTTTAGGGTCCAGGGGAGGGTACGACAGTGCTTTAGGGGTAGCGTACGTGTGAGGGCGTGGGTTAGTGTTAGCGTACGGGTTAGGGTTAGGGGACGGGTGAGGGTCAGGCTTCGGGGAAGGGTTAGGGTTAGGGTTCGGGCTAGGGTTAGGGTTAGGGGACGGGGACGGTTTAGGGTCCAGGGGAGGGTACAACAATGCTTTAGGGGGAGCGTACGTGTGAGGGCGCGGTTTAGTGTTAGCGTACGGGTTAGGATTAGGGGACGGGTGAGGGTCAGGCTTCGGGAAGTTTTAGGGTTAGGGTTCGGGCTAGGGTTAGGGTTAGGGAACGGGGACGGTTTAGGGGCCAGGGGAGGGTACCACAATGCTTTAGGGGGAGCGTACCCGTGAGAGCGCGGGTTAGTGTTAGCGTACGGGTTAGGATTAGGGGACGGGTGAGGGTCAGGCTTCGGGGAAGGGTTAGGGTTAGGGTTCGGGCTAGGGTTAAGGTTAGGGGACGGGGACTGTTTCGGGTCCAGGGGAGGGTACGACAACGCTTTAGGGGTAGCGTACGTGTGAGGGCGCGGGTTAGTTTTAGCGTACGGGTTAGGGTTAGGGGACGGGTGAGGGTTAGGCTTCGGGGAAGGGTTAAGGTTAGGGTTCGGGCTAGGGTTAGGGTTAGGGGACGGGGACGGTTTAGGGTCCAGGGGAGGGTACGACAACGCTTTAGGGGGAGCGTACGTGTGAGGGCGGGGGTTAGTGTTAGCGTACGGGTTAGGATTAGGGGACGGGTGAGGGTCAGGCTTCGGGGAAGTGTTAGGGTTAGGGTTCGGGCTAGGGTTAGGGTTAGGGGACGGGGACGGTTTAGGGTCCAGGGGAGGGTACGACAACGCTTTAGGGGGAGCGTACGCGTGAGGTTGCGGATTAGTGTTAGCGTACGGGGTAGGATTAGGGGACGAGTGAAGGTCAGCCTTTGGGGAAGGTTTAGGGTTAGGGTTCGGGCTAGGGTTAGGGTTAGGGGACGGGGACGCTTTAGGGTCCAGGGGAGGGTACGACAACGCTTTAGGGGGAGCGTACGCGAGAGGGCGCGGGTTAGTGTTAGCGTACGGGTTAGGATTAGGGGACGGGTGAGAATCAGGCTTCGGGGAAGGGTTAGGGTTAGGGTTCGTGCTAGGGTTAAGGTTAGGGGACGGGGACGGTTTAGGGTCCAGGGGAGGGTACGACAACGCTTTAGGGGGAGCGTATGTGTGAGGGCCCGGGTTAGTGTCAGCGTACGGGTTAGGATTAGGGGACGGGTGAGGGTCAGGCTTCGGGGAAGTGTTAGGGTTAGGGATCGGGTTAGGGTTAGGGTTAGGGGACGGGGACGGTTAAGGGTCCAGGGGAGGGTACGACAACGCTGTAGGGGGAGTGTACGCGTGAGGGCGCGGGTTAGTGTTAGCGTACGGGTTAGGATTAGGGGACGGGTGAGGGTCAGGCTTCGGGGAAGGGTTAGGGTTAGGGTTCGGGCTAGGGTTAGGGTTAGGGGACGGGGACGGTTTAGGGTCCAGGGGAGGGTACGACAGTGCTTTAGGGGCAGCGTAAGTGTCAGGGCGCGGGTTAGTGTTAGCGTACGGGTTACGGTTAGGGGACGGGTGAGGGTCAGGCTTCGGGGAAGGTTTAGGGTTAGGGTTCGGGCTAGGGTTAGGGTTAGGGGACGGGGACGGTTAAGGGTCCAAGGGAGGGTACGACAACGCTTTAGGGGGAGCGTACATGTGAGGGTGCGGGTTAGTGTAAGCGTACGGGTTAGGATTAGGCGACGGGTGAGTGTCAGGCTACGGGGAAGGGTTAGGGTTAGGGTTCGGGCTAGAGTTACGGTTAGGGGACGGGGAGGGTTTAGGGTCCAGGGGAGGGTACGACAACGCTTTAGGGGGAGCGTATGTGTGAGGGCGCGGGTTAGTGTTAGCGTACGGGTTAGGATTAGTTGACGGGTGAGGGTCAGGCTTCGGGGAAGGGGTAGGGTTAGGGTTCGGGCTAGGGTTAGGGTTAGGGGACAGGGATGGTTTAGGGTCCAGGGGAGGGGACGACAACGCTTTAGGGGGAGCGTACGTGTGAGGGCGCAGCATAGTGTTAGCGTACGGGTTAGGATTAGGGGACAGGTGAGGTTCAGGCTTCGGGGAAGCGTTAGGGTTAGCGTTCGGGCTAGGGTTAGGGTTAGGGTACGGGGACGGTTTAGGGCCCAGGGGAGGGTACGACAACGCTTTAGGGGGAGTGTACGTGTGAGGGCGCGAGTTAGTGTTAGCGTACGGGTTAGGATTAGGGGACGGGTGAGGGTCAGGCTTCGGGGAAGGGTTAGGGTTAGGGTTCGGGCTAGGGTTAGGGTTAGGGGACGGGGACGGTTTAGGGTCCAGGGGAGGGTACGACAACGCTTTAGGGGGAGCGTACGTGTGAGGGCGCGGGTTAGTGTTAGCGTACGGGTTAGGATTAGGGGACGGGTGAGGCTCAGGCTTCGGGGAAGTGTTAGGTTTAGGGTTCGGGCTAGGGTTAGGGTTAGGGGACGGGGACGGTTTAGGGTCCAGGGGAGGGTACGACAACGCTTTAGGGTGAGATTACACGTGAGGGCGCAGGCTAGTGTGAGCGTACGGGTTAGGATTAGGGGACGGGTGAGGGTCAGGCTTCGAGGAAGGGTTAGGGTTAGTGTTCGGGCTAGGGTTAGGGTTAGGGGACGGGGACGGTTTAGGGTCCAGGGGAGGGTACGACAACGCTTTAGGGGGAGCGTACGTGTGAGGGCGCAGGTTACTGTTGGCGTACGGGTTAGGATTAGGGGACGGGTGAGGGTCAGGCTTCGGGGAAGGGTTAGGGTTAGTGTTCGGGCTAGGGTTAGGGTTAGGGGACGGGGACGGTTTAGGGTCCAGGGGAGGGTACGACAACGCTTTAGGGGGAGCCTACGTGTGAGGGCGCAGGTTAGTGTTAGCGTACGGGTTAGGATTAGGGTACGGGTGAGGGTCAGGCTTCGGGGAAGGGTTAGGGTTAGGGTTCGGGCTAGGGTTAGGGTTAGGGGACGGGGACGGTTTAGGGTCCAGGGGAGGTACGACAACGCTTTAGAGGGAACGTACGTGTGAGGGCGCGGGTTAGTGTTAGCGTACGGGTTAGGATTAGGGGATGGGTGAGGGTCAGGCTTCGGGGAAGTGTTAGGGTTAGGGTTCGGGCTAGGGTTAGGATTAGGAGACGGGGACGGTTTAGGGTCCAGGGGAGGTACGACAACGCTTTAGAGGGAACGTACGTGTGAGGGCGCGGGTTAGTGTTAGCGTACGGGTTAGGATTAGGGGACGGGTGAGGGTCAGGCTTCGGGGAAGGGTTAGGGTTAGGGTTCGGACTAGGGTTAGGGTTAGGGGACGGGGACGGTTTAGGGTCCATGGGAGGGTACGACAACGCTTTAGGGGGAGCATACGTGAGAGGGCGTGGGTTAGTGTTAGCGTACGGGTTAGGATTAGGGTACGGGTGAGGGTCAGGCTTCGGGGAAGGGTTAGGGTTAGGGTTCGGGCTAGGGTTAGGGTTAGGGGACGGGGACGGTTAAGGGCCCAGGGGAGGGTACGGCAACGCTTTAGGGGGAGCGTACGTGTGAGGGCCCGGGTTAGTGTTAGCGTACGGGTTAGGATTAGGGGACGGGTGAGGGTCAGGCTTCGGGGAAGGGTTAGGGTTAGGGTTCGGGCTAGGGTTAGGGTTAGGAGACGGGGACGGTTTAGGGTCCACGGGAGGGTACGACAACGTTTTAGGGGGAGCGTACGTGTGAGGGCGCGGGTTAGTGTTAACGTACGGGTTAGGATTAGGGGACAGTTGAGGTTCAGGCTTCGGGGAAGGGTTAGGGTTAGGTTTCGGGCTAGAGTTAGGGTTAGGGGACGGGGACGGCTTAGGGTCCAGCGGAGGGTACGACACCGCTTTAGGGGAGCGTACCTGTGAGGGCGCGGGTTAGTGTTAGCGTACGGGTTAGGATTAGGGGACGGGTGAGGGTCAGGCTTCGGGGAAGGTTTAAGGTTAGGGTTCGTGCTAGGTTTAGGGTTAGGGGACGGGGACGGTTTAGGGCCCAGGGGAGGGTACGACAACGCTTTAGGGGGAGCGTACGTGTGAGGGTGCGAGTTAGTGTTAGCGTACGGGTTAGGATTAGGGGACGAGTGAGGGTCAGGCTTCGGGGAAGGGTTAGGGTTAGGGTTCGGGCTAGGGTTAGGGTTAGGGGACGGGGACGGTTTAGGGTCAAGGGGAGGGTACGACAACGCTTTAGGGGGAGCGTACGTGTGAGGGCGCAGCATAGTGTTAGTGTACGGGTTAGGATTAGGGGACGGGTGAGGGTCAGGCTTCAGGGAAGGGTTAGGGTTAGGGTTCGGGCTAGGGTTAGGGTTAGGGGACGGAGATGGTTTAGGGTCCAGGGGAGGGTACGACAACGCTTTAGGGGGAGCGTACGTGTGAGGGCGCGGGTTAGTGTTAGCGTACGGGTTAGGATTATGGGACGGGTGAGTGTCAGGCTTCGGGGAAGGGTTAGGGTTAGGGTTCGGGCTAGGGTTAGGGTTTGGGGACAGGGACGGTTTAGGGTCCAGGGGAGGGTACGACAACGCTTTAGAGGGAGCGTACGTGTGAGGGCGCGGGTTAGTGTTAGCGTACGGGTTAGGATTAGGGGACGGGTGAGGGTCAGGCTTCGGGGAAGGTTTAGGGTTAGGGTTCGGGCTAGGGTTAGGGTTAGGGGACGGGGACGGTTTAGGGTCCAGGGGAGGGTACGACAACGCTTTAGGGGGAACGTACGTGTGAGGACCCGGGTTAGTGTTAGCGTACGGGTTAGGATTGGTGGACGGGTGAGTGTCAGGCTTCGGGGAAGCGTTAGGGTTAGCGTTCGGGCTAGGGTTAGGGTTAGGGGACGGGGACGGTTTAGGGTCCAGGGGAGGGTACGACAACGCTTTAGGGGGAGCGTATGTGTGAGGGCGCAGGTTAGTGTTAGCGTACGGGTTACGATTAGGGTACGGGTGAGGGTCAGGCTTCGGGGAAGTGTTAGGGTTATGGTTCGGGCTAGGGTTAGGGTTAGGGGACGGGGACGGTTTAGGGCCCAGGGGAGGGTACGACAACGCTTTAGGGAGAGCGTACGTGTGAGGGCGCGGGTTAGTGTTAGCGTACGGGTTAGGATTAGGGGACGGGTGAGGGTCAGGTTTCGGGGAAGGGTTAGGGTTAGGGTTCGGGCTAGGGTTAGGGTTAGGGGACGGGGACGATTTAGGATCCAGGGGAGGGTACGACAACGCTTTAGGGGGAGCGTACGTGTTAGGGCGCGGGTTGGTGTTAGCGTACGGGTTAGGATTAGGGGACGGGTGAGGGTCAGGCTTCGGGGATGGGTTAGGGTTAGCGTTCGGGCTAGGGTTACGGTTAGGGGACGGGGACGGTTTAGGGTCCAAGGGAGGGTACGACAACGCTTTAGGGGGAGCGTACGTGTGAGGGTGCGGGTTAGTGTTAGCGTACGGGTTAGGATTAGGGGGCGGGTGAGTGTCAGGCTACGGGGAAGGGTTAGGGTTAGGGTTCCGGCTAGAGTTAGGGTTAGGGGACGGGGACGGTTTAGGGTCCAGGGGAGGGTACGACAACGCTTTAGGGGGAGCGTACGTGTGAGGGCGCGGGTTAGTGTTAGCGTACGGGTTAGGATTAGGGGACGGGTGAGGGTCAGGCTTCGGGGAAGGGTTAGGGTTAGGGTTCGGGCTAGGGTTAAGGTTAGGGGACAGGGACGGTTTAGGGTCCAGGGGAGGGTACGACAACGCTTTAGGGGGACCGTACGTGTGAGGGCGCGGCATAGTGTTAGCGTACGGGTTAGGATTAGGGGACGTGTGAGGGTCAGGCTTCGGGGAAGCTTTAGGGTTATCGTTCGGGCTAGGGTTAGTGTTAGGGGACGGGGACGGTTTAGGGTCCAGGGGAGGGTACCACAACGCTTTAGGGGGAGCGTACGTGTGAGGGCGCGGGTTAGTGTTAGCGTACGGGTTAGGATTAGGGGACGGGTGAGGGTCAGGCTTCGGGGAAGGGTTAGGGTTAGGGTTCGGGCTAGGGTTACGGTTAGGGGACGGGGACGGTTTAGGGCCCAGGGGAGGGTACGACAACGCTTTAGGGGGAGCGTACGTGTGAGGGCGCGAGTTAGTGTTAGCGTACGGGTTAGGATTAGGGGACGGGTGAGGGTCAGGCTTCGGGGAAGGGTTAGGGTTTGGGTTCGGGCTAGGGTTAGGGTTAGGGGACGGGGACGGTCGAGACTGAGTTTGGTTCACAAGCAAAGGAAACTTTATATTTTGATCAGAGAATGGAGAGGTGAGAGCATGCACTACCCCGTGGGCTGTGGGCTGGGCTGCTGTGTAGAGATCCTGTCAGAGTCAGTGGGAGGGAGGGGACAGAGCTTTCAAGGGCTGGGTTGGCTGCAGCTCAGGCTCTATATCGTGGAGTCTGCACTGGGCCCCAGGAGCTGAGGTGTCGACCCAGCCATTCTGCACTAGGAAATCTGGTCTGAAGTGCCGGGTGTGGAACCTCTGCATGCGGGACCCTAGGAGCACGTGAAATTAGACAAAGCACAAAGGATAAAAAAGGTTAGACTTGACTTTATTGCACAGATTCTATTTTTATCTCCCAGAGATTTTTAATGGGCTTTGCTGGGGACAAACTCCTCCTCTGCCTTTTGTCCCGTTCCTCATTCTTGGAGTTCTGAGGGTGCAGACCCTTCTTCTGTAACTGCTGAGTGCTGAGTTGGGAGCCCTCATACCCAGGGGCGAGGGTCAGAACTTCTCCCCAGCAGCCTCCAGGTGACGTTGATTGTCCCCAGGCCCCCTGCCTCCTTGCTCGTCCACCTGAGCACCAGCATTGGAAGTGTTATAGATTCTAATGACCTTTAAGGGTCCAGGAAAGAGATGTGCAGAGACGCTGTGGGGGCTGGTTTCACTCCACCCCACATTTGTTCGGCCACCTTAGGCTGACCGTTTCTGCCAGCCTAGATGCTCTGAACAGTAGTCTGTGCTTTCTTCAATTAGGCCCCTGAATTAACGTACAAACAGCACCAGGTGTCAGAGCCCTGCCCACTCAACTCCCAGACAGTCCAGGGTCAGTGGTGATCAAGGACCATGATGGCCACTGAGTCAACAGCCTTTTGAAATAAACAGGAGTCCAGCCGGTCTTATTGGCCACCATCATCACGGTGTCTGTAGGCTTTTCTATGGTCACAGTGTGATATACGGTTCCCCCCGCCAAGATTATTAGCTCCCCTCTGGGTGCAGTAAGTCCTGCAAGCAGTAGTCTACTCTTTTGGGACACACTCTTGTTGTTTTATGAGAGAAACTCCAGGTCAAGTGATGTTCACACGAGTCGTCATGGTGTCCTGTTGCCCCCGGTTATCTCTCTGGATGTTGGAGTTGGAGGGCCTCCTCACTCGAGGTCGGTGTGCCAACGGAGCGAACCCTGCAACTTCAGGGCATGGTTGGTGGTTAGGATCACCACGTGGGGTCCTTTTCCCTTAGGAGGGAGGTGGCCTTTTGGGCTGCTGATTTCCAGGTTTTTAGATACCGCCAGTATCTTGGCCAGATGTGGCAGTGGGCCAAGCCCCTTGGTGACCGTAGTTTATCCTACCTGGATGGCATTCTTGCATTGTTCCATTTCAAGTGGTCCCAGTTTTTGCACTAATTCTCCAATGGCGATTCACCTTTCACCGGGAATGTAAAGGTCAAAGGGTTTAGCTAAATTAGGGAGTTCCAGGGCAAGGGTCTGAATTGACTGCTCTTTCCATTCTTGAAAGGCCACTTCTGGATTCTATTCAAAAGGATCATCATCTTTTCCTTTCAGTGTTTCATATAGAGGCCCAGCTAGTAGACTGTAGTTAGGGATCCAGAAGCAGCAAACCCTGGCCTCCCCAGGAACCCCTAAGCTGTCTTCTAGTTTTAGAAAGGGGTAAGGCTGAAAATGGTTTCTTCCCTTTCCTGGGATGGGCTTCTCCGACCTTCTGTGAGAATGAAGCCCAGGCAGGTCACCGCAGTCTGTGATATTTGAGCTTCTTTTTGGACGACTTCTATCCTTTATTGGTTTGGTAGTTCAGAGGCCTCCTTAGTAGGGCTGGCGATCAGAATGTCGTCTGCGTATTGAAGGAGGGTTTCCTTTTCCAGAGGCAGAACTTTTAGGTCTTTAGCTAAGCTTTCCCCAAAGACGGTGTGGGAATTTTTGCACCCTTGGGGCCAGACGGCCCGGAAGTATTGTTTTAGTTGTATGTTGAGTCCTGCCACTCACAAGCCAAAATTTCTTGTGACTCTGGGACTAATGGAATACAAAAGAAGGCATCATTGAAGACTAATACAGAATACCATGTCCTGGTGGTTGGTAGAATGACCAGCAGGGTGTAGGAATTAGGAGCAGCTGGAGGTATATCCTCGGTGGCTTCACTGACTGTCCTGACATCCTTTACCAGGTCCCCAGCAGCCCATGGGGCTCTCGTGGTCAGACCAATCCCCGGATACAGAGCTACCCTTGCAGGTACCGTGGCAGGGCTGGGCACACAGGAACCATGCACATAGCCCTCATTGCAGAGCACCCCCAGCTCACCTGTCACTCAGAGCTGACACAGAGCACCTCAGAGCAGGACTTGAACTAACAAACAGCAGCTGCGACAGGTCTGTGACCCTGGGCATCACTCTGTACGGCCTCCCTCCACCTGGTCTTCCAGAGACTTCCACTGCACCCGGGGCACCAGGCCTCTGTCTCCAACCACCACCCACCCCTCCTCTCCCTGACTCCTGGGTTCCTCTCATTAGGAGAGTGTTTTCTTGAAGTTGTCTCCCACTCATGGGCCAGATAAAATGATTAGAAAACAAGCCAAAGCTGCAGCCCCTTGTCTATCTTGACTCTCAGGAGCCCACACCTGTTCCTTGGACCTGGCCGGTTCAGCAAGTTCCATTTTCTGCAACTGTGAGCCCCTGAGGGGTGATGATTGGCTGACCTGGGCAGCCTTACCGTGCCGGCCAGCCCTCCCCAGGTGTGCCTGGGTTGAGATCAATATAAATACCACTCCAGGCAGCAAGAGCCCCTGCAGCCGTGCCTGACGCCATTTTCTCTGCCCTGTCAGCAGTCTCGGGGCTGGGCTGGTGGGAGGGAGTGAGAGGCCACAGCTTTGTGGGTGGCCCAGTGTGAGTGGGGCTCTGCTGAACTTTCTGCAGCAGTTGCCAGGCTGCCACCTGCTAAGGAAGAGGATGTGTCACCCATACCTGCTGCTGGAATTTCTCCCTGGGCAGAGGTGAGGAAGGAAAAAAGCAGTGGTGGCAGGGACAGGACGGGTATCTCAGGCAGGGAAATGGAAATCTTCCAGAAGAGCACCCAGGGCCAGTACCATCCTGGCTGGCCTGCAGGCACCAAGTCGGCCGGCATGCTGTCACTCGTGTGGCTCCATGGCCCTTCCTCTAGGCTTTCAAGTCCTTGTACATATTCAGGTGTTTTACCTGGGAAGGTTGGGAACAGTTCAGCAGCAGCTGGCCTGGGGCTCATCTCACGTTTACTCACAGATGCCTCGGCACGGTCCCCCAGGCTTGTAATGAGGACACTCCTTGCGGGGGGGCTGCTGGCTGCATGCTAGATGATTCTCCACCTCTGACCAACTTCAGAATTGTCTACCACTGAAGCAAGTGCCCTGATAGGGTTTTCATCTGTATAACTGGTGGGTTCTGTTTTGTTTTTTTCTTTTTTGTTTCAAGGTAGGTTTTATTCCTCTTTTTTGTACTTATGGATGTAAGCATGGAAATAATTCATTCATATAAATACATGTATGTGAAGGGAATAACTTTTTTCCGTTTTTTAAAAAATTTTATTTTTCATTTTATTTTATTTATTTTTTATACAGCAGGTTCTTATTGGTTATCTATTTTATACATATAAATGTATACATGTCAATCCCAATCTCCCAACTCCTCCCACCACCCCCCCCCATGGCTTTCCCCTCTTTGTGTCCATACATTTGTTCTCTACATCTGTGTCTCTGTTTCTGCCCTTCAAACCGGTTCATCTGTACCATTTTTCTAGGTTCCACATATATGCGTTAATATACAATATTTGTTTTTCTCTCTCTGACTTACTTCACTCTGTATGACAGTCTCTAGATCCATCGACGTCTCTACAAATGACCCAATTTCATTCCTTTTTATGGCTAATAGTCCATTTTATATATGTACCACATCTTTATCCATTCGTCTGTCTGTGGGCATTTAGGTTGCTTCCATTACCTGGCTATTGTAAGTAGTGCTGCAATGAACATTGTGGTGAATGTGTCTTTTTGATTTATGGTTTTCTCTGGGTATATGCCCAGTAGTGGGTTGCTGGATCATATGGTAATTCTATTTTTAGTTTTTTAAGGAACCTCCATACTGTTCTCCATAGTGACTATCAATTTACATTCCCACCAATCGTGGAAGAGGGTTCCTTTTCTCCACACCCTCTCCAGCATTTGTTGTTTGTAGATTTTCTGATGATGCCCATTCTAACAGGTGTGAGGTGATACCTCATTGTAGTTTTGATTTGCATTTCTCTAATAATTAGTGATGTAGAGCAGCTTTTCATGTGCTCCTTGGCCATCTCTACGTCTTTTTGGAAGAAATGTCTATTTAGATCTTCTGCCCATTTTTGTATTGGGTTGTTTGTTTTTTTAATATTGAGCTGCATCAGCTGTTTATATATATTGGAGATTAATCCTTTGTCCATTGATTCAGTTGCAAATATATTCTCCCATTCTGAGGGTTGTCTTTTGTGTTTGTAGTTTCCATTGCTTTGCAAAAGCTTTTACGTTTCATTAGGTCCCATTTGTTTAGTTTTCTTTTTTATGTCATTACTCTAGGAGGTGGATCAAAAAAGATCTTGCTGTGATTTATGTTAGAGTATTCTTCCTATGTTTTCCTCTAAGAGTTTTATACTGTCCGGTCTTACATTAAGGTCTCTAATCCATTTTGAATTTATTTTTGTGTATGGTGTTAGGGGGTGTTCTAATTTCATTCTTTTACATGTAGCTGTCCATTTTTCCCAGCACCACTGATTGAAGACACTGTCTTTTCTCCATTGTATAGTCTTGCCTACTTTGTCATAGATTAGTTGACCATAGGTGTGTAGGTTTATCTCTGGGCTTCTTTCTTTTTTATTTTCCTTTTACACCTTTATTGGAGTATAATTGCTTTACAATGGAGTGTTAGTTTCTGCTGTATAACAAAGTGAATCAATTATACATATACATATATCACCATATCCCCTCCCTCTTACATCTCCCTCCCACCCTCCACATCCCACCCCTTTAGGTGGTCGCAAAGCACCGAGCTGATCTCCCTGTGCTATGTGGCTGCTTCCCAGTAGCTATCGATGTTACATTTGGTAATGTATATATGTCCATGGCACTCTCTCACTTCGTCCCAGCTTACCCTTCCCCCTCCCCGTGTCCTCAAGTCCTTTCTCTATGTCTGTGTCCTTAATCCTGTCCTGCCCCTAGGTTCTTCATAAACTTTTTTCTTTAGATTCCATATATCTCTGTTAGTACACGGTATTTATTTTTCTCTTTCTGACTTACTTCACTGTGTAGGACAGACTCTAAGTCCATCCCCCTCACTACAAATAACTCAGTTTTGTTTCTTTTTATGGCTGAGTAATATTCCATTTATATATGTGCCAGATATTCTTTATCCATTTATCTGTCGATGGACACTTAGGTTGCTTCCATGTCCTGGCTATTGTAAGTAGAACTGCAATGAACATTGTTGTATATAACTCTTTTTGAATTATGGTTTTCTCAGGGCAAATGCCCAGTAGTTGGATTGCTGGGTCGTATGGTACTTCTATTTTTAGTTTTTTCAGGAACCTCTATACTGTTATCCCTAGTGGGTATAGCAATTTACATTCCCAGCAACAGTGCAAGAACGTTCCCTTTTCTCCAGTAAATGCCTCTCCAGCATTTATTGTTTGTATTTTTTTTGATGATTGCCATTCTGACTGCTGGGAGTTGATACCTCACTGTAGTTTTGATTTGCATTTCTCTAATGATTAGTGATGTTCGGCATCCTTTCATGTGTTTATTGGCAACCTGTATATCTCCTTTGGAGAAATGTCTATTTAGGTCTTCTGCCCATTTTTGGATTGTGTTGTTTGTTTTTGTGATATTGAGCTACACGAGCTGCTTGTAAATTTTGGAGATTAATCTTTTGTCATTTGCTTCATTTGAAAACATTTTCTCCCATTCTGAGGGTTGTATTTTCGTCTTGTTTATATTTTCCTTTGCTGTGCAAAAGCTTTGAAGTTTCATTAGGTCCCATTTGTTTATTTTTGTTTTTATTTCCACTTCTCTAGGAGGTGGGTCAAAAAGGATCTTGCTGTGATTTATGTCATAGAGTGTTCTGCCTATGTTTTCCTCTAATAATTTTATAGTGTCTGGTCTAACATTTAGATCTCTAATTCATTTTGAGTTTATTTTTGTGTATGGTGTTATGGAGTGTTCTAATTTCATTCTTTCACGTGTAGTTGTCCAGTTTTCCCAGCACCACTTACTGAAGAGACTGTCTTTTCTTCATTGTATATCTTTGCCTCCTTTGTCATAGATGAGTTAGCCATAGGTACGTAGGTTTATCTCTGGGCTTTCTATCTTGTTCAATTGATCTATATTTCTGTTTTTGTGCCAGTACCATATAGTCTTGATTAATGTAGCTTTGTAGTATAGTCTGAAGTTAGGAAGTCTGATTCCTCCAGCTCTTTTAATTTCCCTCAAGACTGCTTTGGCTATTCGGGGTCTTTTGTGTCTCCATACAAATTTTAAGATTTTTTTGTTCTAGTTCTGTAGAAAATGCCAGTGGTATTTGATAGGGATTGCATTGAATCTGTAGCTTGCTTTGGGTACTATAGTCATTTTCACAATATTGATTCTTCTAATCCAAGAACATGGTTTATACCTCCATATGTTTATATCATCTTTGATTTCTTTCAGCAGTGTCTTATAGTTTTCTGAGTACAGGTCTTTTACCTCCTTATGTAGGTTCATTCCTCCGTATTTTATTCTTTTTGTTGCAATGGTGAATGAGATTGTTTCCTTAATTTCTCTTTCTGATCTTTCATTGTTAGTGTATAGGAATGCAAGAGATTTCTGTGCATTAATTTTGTATCCTGCAACTTTACCAAATTCATTGATTAGCTCTGGTAGTTTTCTGGTGGCATCTTTAGGATTCACTATGTGTAGTATCGTGTCATTTGCAAACAGTGACAATTTTCCTTCTTCTTTTCCAATTTGTATTCCTTTTATTTCTTTTTCTTCTCTGATTACTGTGTCTAGGACTTCCAAAAACTATGTTGAGTAATAGTGGTGAGAGTGGACATCCTTGTCTTGTTCCTGATCTTAGAGGAAATGCTTTTAGTTTTTCACTATTGAGAATGATGTTTGCTGTGGGTTTGTCATATACTGCCTTTATTATGTTGAGGTAGATTCCCTCTATGCCCACTTTTTGGAGACTTTTAATCATAAATTGGTGTTGAATTTTGTCAAAAGCTCTTCCTTCATCTATTGGGATGATCATATTTTTATTCTACAATTTGTTAATATGGTGTATCACATTGATTGATTTGTGTATATTGAAGAATTCTTGCATCCCTGGGATAAACCCCACCTGATCATGGTGCATGATCCTTTTAATGTGTTGTTTAATTCTGTTTCCTAGTATTTTGTTGAGGATTTTTACATCTATATTAATCAGTGATATTGGTCTCTAATTTTCTTTTTCTGTAGTATCTTTGTCTGGTTTTGGTATCAGGGTGATTGTGGCCTCATATAATGAGTTTGGGAGTGTTCCTTACCCTGAAAAGTTCTGAAGAGTTTGAGAAGATTGGGTGTTAGCTCTTGTCTAAATGTTTGATAGAATTCACCTCTGATGCCATCTCGTTCTGGACTTTTGTTTGTTGGAAGATTTTTAATCACACTTTCAATTTCATTACTTGTGATTGGTCTGTTCATATTTTCTATTTCTTCCCGGTTCAGTCTTGGAAGGTTATACCTTTCTAAGAATTTGTCCATTTCTTCCAGGTTGTCCATTTTATTGGCATAGAGTTGCTTGTAGAGGTCTCTTAGGATGCTTTGTATTTCTGTGGTGTCTGTTACAACTTCTCCTGTTTCATTTCTAATTTTATTGATTTGAGTCCTCTCCCTCTTTTACTTGAGTCTGGCTAAAGGTTTATCATTTTTGTTTATCTTCTCAAAGAACCAGCTTTTAGTTTTATTGATCTTTGCTATTGTTTTTATTTCATTTATTTCTGCTTTGATCTTTATGATTTCTTTCCTTCTATTAACTTTGGGTTTTGTTCTTCATTCTCTAGTTCCTTTAGGTGTAGGGTTAGATTGTTTATTTGAGATTTTTCTGGTTTCTTGAGGTAGGCTTTTATTGCTATAAACTTCCCTCTTAGAACTGTTTTTGCTGCATCCCATAGGTTTTGGATCATCGTGTTTTTGTTGTCATTTGTCTCTAGGTATTTTTTGATTTCCTCTTTGATTTCCTCAGTGATCTCTTGGTTATTTAGAAATGTATTGTTTAGCCTCCATGTGTTTGTTTTTTACGTTATTTTCCCTGTAATTGATTTCTAATCTCATAGCATTGTGGTCGGAACAGCTGCTTGATATGATTTCAGTTTTCTTAAATTTACTGAGGCTTTATTTGTGACCCAAGATGTGATCTATCCCGGAGAATGTTCCGTGTGCCATTGAGAAGAACTGGTAGTCTGCTGTTTTTGGATGGAATGTCCTATAAATATCCATTAAATCTATCTGGTCTATTGTGTCATTTAAAGCTTGTGTTTCCTTATTAATTTTCTGTCTGGATGATCTCCATTGGTGTAAGTGAGGTGTTAAAGTCCCTTGCTATTATTGTGTTACTGTTGATTTCCTCTTTTATAGCTGTTAGCAGTTGCCTTATGTATTGAGGTGTTCCTGTGTTGGGTACATATATATTTATAATTGTTATATCTTGGATTGATCCCTTGATCATTATGTAGTGTCCTTCCTTGTCTCTTGTAACATTCTTTATTTTAAAATCTATTTTATCTGATATGAGTATTGCTACTCCAGCTTTCTTTTGATTTTCATTTGCATGGAATATATTTTTCCATCCTCTCACTTTCAGTCTGTATGTGTCCCTAGGTCTGAAATGGGTCTCTTGTAGACAGCATATATATGGATCTTGTTTTTGTATCCATTCAGTGAGCCTGTGTCATTTGGTTGGAGCATTTAATCCATTCACGTTTAAGGTAATTATCAATATGTATGTTCCTATTATTATTTTCTTAATTGTTATGGGTTTGTCTTAGTGGGTCCTTTTCTTCTCTTGTGTTTCCCACTTAGAGAAGTTCCTTTAGCATTTGTTGTAGAGCTGGTTTCGTGGTGCTGAATTCTCTTAGCTTTTGCTTGTCTGTAAAGCTTTTGATTTCTCCATCAAATCTGAATGAGATACTTGCTGGGTGGAGTACTCTTGGTGGTAGGTTCTTCCCTTTCATCACGTTAAAGTTATCATGCCACTCCCTTCTGGCTTGTAGATTTTCTGCTGAGAAATCAGCTGTTAACCTTATGGGAATTCCGTTGTATGTTGTCATTTTTCCCTTGTTGCTTTCAATAATTTTTCTTTGTCTTTAATTTTTTCAATTTGATTACTGTGTGTCTCGGCATTTTTCTCCTTTGGTTTATCCTGCCTGGGACTCTCTGCACTTCGTGGACTTCGGTGGCTATTTCTTTTCCCATGCTAGGGAAGTTTTCAACTATAATCTCTTCAGATATTTTCTCGAGTCCTTTCTCTCTCTGTTCTCCATCTGGGACCCCTATAATGCGAATGTTGTTGCATTTAATGTTGTCCCAGAAGTCTCTTAGGTTGTCTTCATTTATTTTCATTCTTTTTCTTTATTTTGTTCCATGGCAGTGATTTCCACCTTTCTGTCTTCCAGGTCACTTATCCGTTCTTCTGTCACAGTTATTCTGCTACTGATTCCTTCTAGTGTATTTTTCATTTCAGTTATTGTATTGTTCATCTCTGTTTGTTTGTTCTTTAATTCTTCTAGGTGTTTGTTCCTTAATTCTTCTAGGTCTTTGTTAAGCATTTCTTGCATCTTCTCGATCTTTGCCTCCATTATTTTTCTAAGGTCTTGGATCATCTTCACTATCATTATTCTGAATTCTTTTACTGGAAGGTTACCTATCCCCACTTCATTTCGTTGTTTTTCTGAGGATTTATCTTGTTCCTTGATCTGGTATAAAGTCCTCTGCCTTTTCATTTTCTCTATCTTTCTGTGAATGTGGTTTTCCTTCCACAGGCTGCAGAATTGTAGTTCTTCTTGCTTCTGCTGTCTGCTCTCCAGTGATTGAGTCTATCTGAGAGGCTTGTGCAAGCTTCCTTATGCGAGGGACTGGTGGTGGGTAGAGCTGGGTGTTGTTCTGGTGGGCAGAGCTTTAATCTGCTTGTCTGTGGATTAAATAAAAGTTTAATAAAAAGTTTAATCCACTTGTCTGCTGATGCATGGGGCTGGGTTCCCTCCCTGTTGGTTGTTTGGACTGAGGCGACCCAGCACTGGAGCCTACCTTGCTCTTGGTGGGGCTAATGGTGGACTCTGGGAGAGTTCACACCAAGGAGTATTTCCCAGAACTTCTGCTGTCAGTGTCATTGTCCCCATGGTGAGCCGCAGCCACACCCCACCTCTGCAGGAGACCCTCTAAAACTAGCAGCTAGGTATGATCATTCACCTATGGGGTGACTGCTCCTTCCCCTGGGTCCTGATGTGCACACTACTTTGTGTGTGTCCTCCAAGAGTGGAGTCTCTGTTGAGACTCTGAGTCTCTGAATGCAGTTGAGACTCTGAGTGGAGTCGCACAGACTCTGGGTCCTGTGAAGCTTCGATGTTTTGTGGTTCTAGAAATCCTATAGGAGACGGTCCACAGCAGGTGAAGCTAATGCTGTCATAGAGGTGGTGAAACCAAAGATCTGCAGTTCCGACTAGAGGTGCTGATGTACAAACAGGACAAAATCATCTCATGTGAATGTAGTTCAGGCATGTTTAAAGTGAATGCAGTCATGTTAATGCCTAACATCTTCTATCTTGTGCCTCTCCTCAAGGACCCCCTCCTCAGTTCCTGAGGCTCCTGTAAGTCATGTACAGGGGAATGGAGAGTGGGCTCTGTCCAGTCTGAGCCCTGAGTTACCCTGTGTGTATCTTAGGATACTTTGTATTTCTGTGGTGGCTCTTGTAACATCATCTCTTTCAGTTCTGATTTATTTGGCCCCTCTCTTTAAAAAAAAATACTACTGTTGTCTTTTATTCTTTACAGAAGTTTAATAAGTGTTTGATCTACTACCCTTACTCTATGTATACTTTTTGCCGTGAGATTTTTACTTTTGTTTGTTTTCTTGTTACTGTCAATAATTAGTGAGAATTCTTTTAAGCTACCTTCAACATTGCTTATAAAGCTGCTTTATTAGTGATGACAGAGCTTTAATGGAAGTCGTGTTCTGGTTGTAAATTAGAATGCAATGTGCCAGCAAAAAGCCCCTTAAGTGTATGTCTCATTACTTCTCGTTCTTTTTTTTCCCTTTTTTGCTCTCTTTTTTTTCTTGTTCTTTTTTTAATGTTTATTTTTTATCAGAGCAAATTTGATTAAAATGTTTTGTTTGTTCTAGGTGTGTAAGATGTGGTTCTTTTACACATATACATGTATCTATACTTCTTCAGATCGTTTTCTCATGTAGCTTGTGACACAATGTTGAGTAGTCTTCTCTTGGTATTCCGTAGGTCTTTGGTGATTATATATTTCACATGTGTTTCTATATCTATGTTAACCCCAATATCCTAATGTATCCAGTCCTCACACCTTTCCATTTGGTGAACCATAACTTTGTTTAATGAATCTGTGATTGCCTTTCTCTGTGGAAATATCTTCATTGGTATCAATTTTTAGCTAACACCTATAAGTGATATTATAGGATATGTGTCTTTTGCTGTCTGACTTAGTACAATTTGCCTGATTACCTCTAGAATCATCTACGGTGCTGCAAATGGCATTGTTTCATTTTTTTCCCTAGATAATATTCCATCTGTACATGTACCAGTTCTTCTTTGTCCACTCACCTGTTGATGGACTTTTTGGTTGCCTCCATGTCTTGGCTATTGTAATACTGCTGCACTGCACATTTGCCTGCCTGTGTCTTTACAATTCTGTCTTCTTATGTTATAGGCCCAGGAGTGGGCATCCTGTATCATATGGTATCTCGGGGTTTACCATTTAAATGCACCACGATTCTGTGCTCATTATTGGCTCTTTCCAGGTTACATCCCACTTAAAGTTGAGGGTATGCATTTCTCCACAACACCTTCAGCATTTATTTATTTATTTATTTTAAATATCTTTATTGAAGCATAATTGCTTTACAATGGTGTGCTAGCTTGTGCTTTACAACAAAATGAATCAGTTATACATATACATATGTCCCCATATCTCTTCCCTCTTGCATCTCCCTCCCTCCCACCCTCCCTATCCCACCCCTCCAGGCGGTCACAAAGCACCGAGCTGATCTCCCTGTGCCATGCTGCTGCTTCCCACTAGCTATCTACCTTACGTTTGGTAGTGTATATATGTCCATGCCTCTCTCTCCCTTTGTCACAGCTTACCCTTCCCCCTCCCCATATCCTCAAGTCCATTCTCTAGTAGATCTCTGTCTTTATTCCTGTTTTACCCCTAGGTTCTTCATGACATTTTTTTCCCTTAAATTCCAGGTATATGTGTTAGCATACGGTATTTGTCTCTCTCTTTCTGACTTACTTCACTGTGTATGACAGACTCTAGGTCTATCCACCTCATTACAAATAGCTCAATTTCGTTTCTTTTTATGGCTTCAGCATTTATTGTTTGTAGTTTTCTTGCTGATGGATATTCTGACTGGTGTGAGCTGATACCTCTTTGTGGTTGAATTTGCATATGACTCATAATCCTTTGAAATTGAGCTTTAAGTCATGTCCTTTTTATTTTTCAAACTGTGATTACAGCTTAGCTCTTCAAAGTGTTTTCTAAAGTATGTGTTACATTTTGAAATTTATTGGCCATTACCCCCCTCAAAATATTTTGAGGGCAGGTTTCATTTACAGCCCTGCAGTACTTGTTCACATGAAGTGACCATTAGCACAGGCTTTAAAGCTGCTTTTGCAGGTAACGGCCAGATTGCGGCAGCCTTTCTTTGTTCCCCATGCTGGTACTAGGGAAACAGAGCTTCCGGCCGGTGGTCTTCCTCGGTTATAAATTAGAGTGGAATGTGCCCGGATAAACCCCCAAAGGCTGATGTCTCCTTACTTTTGTTTGTTTTTTTAATTTAATTTATATTTTTATCGGAATAATATTCCATTTTGTATATGGACCACTTCTTGGTGCATTGCTCTGTTGAGGGACATTTTCGTTGCTTCCAAGTGTTGGCTATATTAAATATTGCTGGAGTGCAAGATTGCCAGCTTGTGACTTTTTGATTCTCATTTTCTCAGGTGATAGTCCCAGCAGTGGGTATGACTGATTGACTAGTAGCTCAATGTTTACCTTTTCAAAGCACCTCCATTGTGTTTTCATTAGTGGCTCTTACCATGTCTCCCTTAGAGCCGAGGGTACGAACTTCCTCACAATCCCTTCAGCATTTATAGTTTGCAGCATTTTTGCTAATGGCCAATCTGACTGCTGTGACCTGATAGGTTTTTGTAATTTGGGTTTGCATGACTTTAAAAATTCCTAAAATTCATCATTTTCCACGCCTTTTTCCTTTCTGTTAAAAATCAAGTGTGAGTACAATCTATCTCTTGAAGCTGTCTTCTTGGAAGGTTGCCCTCTTTTGAATTTTTGGTGGATATTCGACCCCAGGATTTTTTTGGAGGGCAGATGTCATTACAGAACTGCAAGTTTGGTGAATATTTAGTGACCATTAGCACTGGGTTTAAAGCTGCTGTTGTGGGAAACGGCCACAAGGAGGCAGCATTTGTCCTTTCCCAAATCTGGGTACTAGGGCAGCAGAGCCTTTCTGGAAGTCGTGGTTCTAGGTTTTAAGTTAGAATGGAATGTGCCAGGAGGAACGCCCATAAGTTTATGTCTCATTACATCTTGGTTTTTAAAATTTATTTAATCGGGGTAATGATTAGATATTGTTTGTCCAGATGTACACAATCTGGTTCATTTGTACAATATATATGTCTATTCATGTTCAGATCCTCTTCCCATGTAAAATATTACAGTGTTCCATAGACCTCCCTTGCTATATGGCCCGTCTTTTTGATATATGTTTATTATATGTATTTGTATACGTATGGTAACGTTAATCTTAATTTATCCATTCTGCCCACCTTTCTTTTTAGATAAGCATACTTAATTTCTAAGTCTGTGAGTGTCTTTCTCTGTGGAAATATGTTCATTTGTGTTAGTTATTAGATAACGCCTATAAGTGATATCATAGGATATAGGTCTTTTGCTTTCTGACTTACCTCATATTCTGTGATTATCTCCAAGCTCATCTATGGCACCTCAAATAGCAGTGTTTCATTGTTTTCCATGGCTAATATTCTATTGTGAACGTGGACCACTTCTTCTTCATCCATACATCTGTTGATGGACATTTTGGTGGCTTCACTGTCTTGGCTATTGTGAATAAGGCTGCAGTGCAGCTTTTGCAGCCCGCGTCTTCTCGATTCTGGTCTTCTCAGGTGAGAGGCCCAGTGGTGTGACTGCTGCATCGAATGGTACCTCAACTTTTACTTTTAATCGTAGCTCCTTTCTGTTCTCATTATTGGCTCTTACCACGTTACATCTCACCAGCAGCTAGAGGGTACACAGTTCTCTAAAACCCCTTCAGAATTTATTGTTTGTAGACCTTTTGCTGATGGTCAGTCGACTGGTGTGAGTTGAAACCTTTTTGTACATTAGATTTGCATGAGTCTAATAATTCCTGAGGTTGAGCTTTCACCCATTTTCCTTTTTTTAAACAAGAGAGTGAGTCAAACTTACCTCTTCATACTATCGTCTTGAAAAATTTGCCAGTTTTGAATTTTATTGTCCATTCCCTACCTCAGCACAGTTGTTTAGGGCAGGTGTCCTTTGCAGCCCTGAGTCCTTGTGAATGTTAAGAGAACATTAGCTGTGGGCTTAACGCCGCTCTTGTGAAAAACGGCCACAAGGCAGCAGAATTTCTACATTTCCAACTCTGGGTTTTTGGGCAGCAGAGCCTTCCTGGAAATCGTGTTAGTAGGCTGCAAATTAGAGTGGAATGTGCCAGAGCACATCCCCAAGAGCTTATATCTCCTTACTTCTTGTTTGTTTTATAAATTTAATTTTTATTAATTATCAGAGCAAACTTGATAAAAATATTTTGTTTCTCCTAGGTGTACAGAATCTGGTTCATTATATCAATGTATCTGTCATTTATCTTTGCATTCTTTACCATGTAGGTTATTACAGAGTGTTGCCTAGACCTCTCTTGGTATTCCATAGGTATTTTGTGATTATATATTTCATATGTATTAGTACATGTCTGTTAACCCTCATATCCTAATTCACACATTCCTTACACTTTTCCATTGGTTAAACATAATTTTTTTTTCTTAATCCATGCTTTTCCTTCTCTTGGAAATAAGTTCATGAGTATCAACTTTTAGGTAACACCTAGAAGTGATGTCATAGGATATCTGTCTTTCACTTTCTTTCTTTAATTTGAGTGATTATCTCTAGGTCCTTATATGGTGGTGCAAACGGCACTGTTTCATTGTTCTCCATGGCTTATATTCCATTGTTTACATGGACCACTTCCTCTTTGTGCATTTTTCTGTTGATGGACATTTTGGTTTCTTCCAAGTCTTGGCTATGTTAAATATTCCTGCAGTGCAGGATTGCCAGCCTGTGTCTTTTCCATTCTGCTCTGCTCAGGTGATAGGCACATCAAAGGACCTACCAGATCACATGGTAGCTCAATTTTTACCCTTAAACGCACCTCCATTATGTTCTCACTACTGGCTGTTACCAGTTTACATCCCCCCCAGCAGCTGGAGGGTACACAGTTCTCTGAAACCCCTTCAGCATTTATTCTTTGTAGACTTTTTGCTGAAGAACATTCTGACGGCTGTGAGGTGAACATTTCTGTAATTGGATTTGCATGGCTTTATTCATTGCTGATGTTGCGCATTTTTCAATTCCCTTTTATTTTAAAGAGAAAAAAAGAAAAGACAAAATGTGCGTAAAATATGCCTCTTGACATTGTCTTCTTGAAATGTTGACGTCTTTTGAATTTTCTGGTCGATTACGACCCCAGGACATTTTTGAGGCCCGGTGTCCTTTACAGTGCTGCACATATTTTGAATATTAAGTGACCATTACCTCTTGGTTTAAAGCTGCTGTTGTGTGAAACAGTCACAAGGCGGCAGCATTTCTCCTTTACCAAATCTGGTTACCAGGGCAACAGAGCCTTAATGGAAGTCCTGTTCTAGGTTGAAAATTAGAATGGGATGTGCCAGGAAAAATTCCTTTCAGTTTATGTCTCATTATTTCTTGTTCATATTTTTAATTTAATTTTTATTTTTTATCGCAGCAAATTTGATTACAATGTTTTTTTTTTGTTCTAGGTGTGCAAGATGTGGTTCTTTCACACACATACATATATCTATTCTTCTTCGGAACCTTTTCCCAGGTAGGTTATGACACAATGTTGAGTAGTCTTCTCTTGGTATTCCGTAGGTCTTTGGTGATTATATATTTCACATGTGTTTCTATATCTATGTTAACCCCAATATCGTAATGTATCCAATCCTCACACCTTTCGATTTGGGGAACCATAAGTTTGTTCAATGAATCTGTGATTGCCTTTCTCTGTGGAAATATCTTCATTGTTATCAATTTTCAGGTAACACCTATAAGTGATATACGTTAGGTGTCTTTCGCTTTCTCACTTACTACAAGTTGCATGGTTACCTCTAGACTCATCTATGGTGCTGCAAATGGCATTGTTTCATTTTTTTCCCGAGCTAATATTCCATCTCTACATGTAACAGTTCCTCTTTGTCCACTCATCTGTTGATGGACTTTTGGTTGCTTCCATGTCTTGGCTATTGTAATACTGCTGCAGTGCAGATTTGCCTGCCTGTGTCTTTCCAATTCTGTCTTCTTATGTTATAGGCCCAGGAGTGGGCCTGCTGGATCATATAGTAGCTCAATATTTACCTTTTAAAGGCACCTCCACCCTGTTCCCATTAGTGACTCTTACCAGGTTATGTCCCACTTCAAATTAAGGGTATGCATTTCTCCACAACCTCTTCAGCATTGATCGTTTGTAGTTTCTTTCCTGATGGTTATTCTGAATGGTGTGAGCTGATACCTCTGTGTGGTTGGATTTGCATGTGTCTCATAATCCTTTGAAATTGAGCTTTCAGGCATGTCCTTTTATTTTTCAAATGGTTATTACAGCTTAGTTCTTCAAATGGTTTTCTTGAAATATGTGCCACATTTTGAAATACTTTGGCCTTTACCTCCCGCAAGACATGATGAAGGCAGGTTTCCTTTACAGCCCTGCAGGACTTGTTCATATGAAGTGACAATTAGCATAGGTTTTAAAGCTGTTTTTTCAGGTAATGGCCAGAGGGTGGAGCATTTCATAATTCTATGAAACGTAACTGAACACACAATATATATTTTTTCTTTTAAATTTCCATTGTTACTTTTTTAAAGTACAATTATAATTGAAGTTCTTTGTAACAAGTGAAATTTAAAAAATTAAAGGAAAAGATAATATTTTACCACTTGCCATCCTTTCCCATTTACTGAAACGACCAGCATAATGTGTAGATTTCTCATTTTATCCAGGTGTTCTATACATCTGGAATATCATGCTTCTCACTGTAGAAAAACAGATTTAGCTCTCACACTTTTTATAGGCTACATAACAGTCCATAGAACAGAAGTACCAACTATTTCAGACTTAGCTTTTTGAGGGACACTCAGGTTACTTTCTGTTTTATTTTGTTGTTCTTTTTTTTGGGGGGGTAGGAGTTTATTATTTATTTATTTATTTTTGTTGTGTTGGGTCTGAGTTTCCGTGTGAGGGCTTTCTCTAGTTGTGGCAAGTGGGGGGCCACTCTTGATCTCGGTGCGCGGGCCTCTCACTATTGCGGCCTCTCTTGTTGCAGAGCACAGGCTCCAGATGCGAGGGCTCACTGGTTGTGGCTTATGGGCCTAGTTGCTCCATGGCATGTGGGATCCTCCCAGACCAGGGCTTGAACCTGTGTCCCCTGCATTAGCAGGCAGATTCTAACCACCGCACCACCAGCGAAGCCCTCTATTTTGTTGTTCTGCTAGTTTGTTTTAACCCAAGAAAATATTTTTTTAAATACAAAAAAACAAAATTAAGCTAGGGGTAAGGATTAGGGTTTAGGGTAAGGTTTAGGGTTAGGGTACGGGTTAGGATTATTGTACGGCTTAGAGTATGGTTTAGGGTTATGGTTATGGTACGGGTTAGTGTTAGGGTACAGTTTAGGGTATGGCTATGGTTTAGTGTTAGGGTACGGGTTAAGGTATGGGTTAGTGTTAGGGTATGTGTTAGGATTCAAGTACGGTTTACGTTCAGGGTTATGGTTAGGTTTAGTGTATGGGTTAGTGTTAGGTACGGGTTAGGGTTAGGTTTAGTGTTAAGGAAGGGGTACAGTTTAGGGTACAGGATAGGGAACAACAAAGGGTTAGGGTTAGGGTACGTGTTAGGGTACAGTTTAGTGTTAGTGTACGGGTTAGGATTAGGGTACGGTTTAGGGTAAGGTTTAGGGTTAGGGTTAGGGGACGGGTATGGTTTGGGGTACAGTTTAGGGTATGACCACGGGTTAGGAGTAGGGTAAGTGTTAGGGTACGGTTTAGTGTTAGTGTACAGGTTAGGATTATGGTACGGGATAGTGTAAGGGTTAGGGTTAGGGAATGGATACGGATTAGGTTGCAGGTTAGGGTATGACAATGGGTTAAGGTTAGGGTACGTGTTAGTGTATGGGTTAGGATTAGGGTACGGGTTAGGTTATGGGTTAGTGTTAGGGGATGGGTTAGGATTAGGATACGGGTTATGGTACGGTTTAGGGAAAGGGTTAGGATACGGGGTAGGGTTAGGATAAAGTTTAGTGTATGGCTATGTGTTACTGTTAGGGTACATGTTAGCGTACGGGTTAGTGTTCGTGTACAGCTTAGGGTAAGGGTTAGGGTTAGGGAACGGGTACGGTCTCAGGTACAGGTTAGGGTACAGTAGTGGGATAGGGTTAGGGTACGTGTTAGGATGAGACTTCTTTGTAGTGCAGATTTGAATTTCCCGCTTGCTTGGTTGGCCAAAAAGTGTGTATGCATTTTATCCTGAATATACTCAGGAAAAAACACATACGCCCTTTTTGGCCAAGTGCATCGCTGCCAAACGATGTGCCAAACAGGAGGTTACAAGCACTGACTCTCCAAGTGGGGAGATTGTTAGTAAAGCGTCTGGAATGGCGAACCCGAGTACCAGAGGACGAATAATGAGATGCGTTTTAGAAACCTTGCTCGATCACACTGTGGACCATCCTCTGGGTTTCCCACGCATGTTTTAGCTGTAGGAAGAATCCCTTAAACCTGGAGAGTTGGGACCCATGGAATGGGTAGCACGCAGTACTACTTCAAAGGGTCTGCATTTGCTCACCGAACCTCACCAAACCTCACAGCCCCAAGTGTCCAGCCTTATGCCTCACTCAGCTGTGGGTGTAGATGTGGTAAATCCAGGTTTCATCACAAGCCTGAACGAGTTATTTAAGAATTTCTCTCTCTTTCACTGTCTTTGTGTTTTGATTTTGAAATTTATTTTTATAATGGGGTTTAGCTGATTTGCACTGCTGTGTTTATGCCGCTCGATGCACACTTGATTCTCTTACGGAGACATATAAATACATAGGTTTTAAGATTCTTACTAGTCAGATATATTCCTCTGCGGTGAATAGGGGGTGTTGAGTACACTTCGTTGAACAAGGAGTATATCTTGTCTATTACTGGCTTATGGAACGGTATCTGTGCTCATTTCAATCTCTGGATTTATGCAGCACCCCAACTCACCTTTCCCCTTAAGCAAGCATAAGTTGGTTTTCTAAATGTGAGAATCTGTTCTGTTTTGTAATTCAGTTCATGTGTAGCCAAGTTTACATTCCCTCTATAAGTGTTCTCTTATGACTAGTTTCTTTTTCTGTGTGACTTATTTCACTCAGAATCATCGAACCTAAATCCACTCATTATGCTGCTACGGGCCTGATGACATTGATTTCATTGCGGAGTGATATTCCATTGTATGTAAGTACCACAACTTCTTTATCCATTTTTCTCTTTCTGGGATATTTAAGTTGTTCCGTTGTCGAGGTTCTTGTAAACACAGCAGCCCTAAACTTTGGGGTGGTTGTGTCTTTTTGATTTTAATTTCCTTAAGCTATAGGAGCATAAGTGGAAGTGCCCAAGTCTCTGTAGTTTTGTTTTTTAGATGTTTCAGGAAACACCATATACTTCTCCAGAGTGGCTGTTGGCCATTTACATCCCGCCCATCAGCATAACAAGGCTCCCAGTTCTCCATGGCCTGTCCTGCCTTTCTGGATTTTACACTTTTTTCAGATGGCCCATTTGACCGGTGGGAAGTGAGACTTCATTGTAGTGCGGATTTCCATTGCACGCTTCCTTGGTTGGCAAAAATGGCCATATGCGTTTTTTCCTGGATATATTCAGGAAAAAACGCATATGCATTTTTTGGCCAAGTGCATCATTGTCGAAGTTCTGCCGCTTTTCATATGCTTTAAATGCAATTCCAATCTACCTCCTGAAATCTGTTTCCTGCAATTGTGCCTTGCTTTCAAGTCCTCTTCGCAGCCTTACCTCAATATATTTTTGGACGATAGTTGTCCTTTATAACTCTGCAAGTTTATGAATTGCAGTGACCCTGAGCTCCTTTTTCCAACTCGCTTTTTTGTGAGCTGGACGCAAAACGGCAGGATTGCTTCAGGCCCTAATCTGGTTCCGGCGTGGCACGCTGAGCCTTTGGTTAATTCTTCTTCTTGGTGGGAAATTAGAGTGAAATGTGCCCGTCCAAACAACTACAGCTAGTCTCTCATTGGTTCTCCCTATTCCCGTTCATCCTCCGCAGAAATTGCAGAGTGTGCCAAACAGGAGGTTACAAGCACTGACTCTCCAAGTGGGGAGATTGTTAGTAAAGCGTCTGGAATGGCGAACCCGTGTACCAGAGGACGAATAATGAGATGCGTTTTAGAAACCTTGCCCGATCACACTGTGGACCATCCTCTGGGTTTCCCACGCATGTTTTAGCTGTAGGAAGAATCCCTTAAACCTGGAGAGTTGGGACCCATGGAATGGGTAGCACGCAGTACTACTTCAAAGGGTCTGCATTTGCTCACCGAACCTCACCAATTCTCTCAGCCCCAAGTGTCCAGCCTTATGTCTCACCCAGCTGTGGGTGTAGATGTGGTAAATCCAGGTTTCATCACAAGCCTGAACGAATTATTTAAGAATTTCTCTCTCTTTCACTGTCTTTCTGTTTTGTTTTTGAAGTTTATTTTTATAATGGGGTTGAGCTAATTTTCACTGCTGTGTTTATGCATCTGTACACACACTTGATTCTCTTACGGAGACATATAAATACATAGGTTTTAAGATTCTTACTAGTCAGATATATTCCTCTGCGGTGAATAGGGGGTGTTGAGTCCACTTCGCTGAGCAAGGAGTAGGTCTTGTCTATTACATATTTGGCTTATGGAACGGTATCTGTGCTCATTTCAATCTCTGGATTTATGCAGCACCCCAACTCACCTTTCCCCTTAAGCAAACATGTTTGTTTTCTAAATGTGAGACTCTGTTCTGTTTTGTAATTCAGTTCATGTGTAGCCAAGTTTACATTCCCTCTATAAGTGATATCTTATGATAAGTTTCTTTATCTGTGTGACTTATTTCCTTAGAATCATCGTACCTAAATCCACTCATTATGCTCCTACGGGCCTGATGATATTGATTTCATTGCTGAGTGATATTCCATTGTACATAAGTACCACAACTTCTTTATCCATTTTCCTCTTTCTGGGATATTTAAATTGTACCGTAGTCGAGGTTCTTGTAAACACAGCAGCCTTAAACTTTGGGGTGGCTGTGTCTTGTTGATTTTAATTTTCCTAAGCTATAGGACCATAAGTGGAAGCAACCTAGGCTCTGTAGCTTTGTTTTTTAGAGGTTTCAGGAAACACCATACACTTCTCTAGAGTGGCTGTTGGCCATTTACATCCCGCCCATCAGCATAACAAGGCTCCCAGTTCTCCATGGCCTGTCCTGCCTTTCTGGTTTTTACACTTTTTTCAGATGGCCCTTTTGACCGGTGGGAAGTGAGACTTCATTGTAGTGCATATCTCCGTTGCAGGCTTGCTTATTTGGACAAAAAGAGCGTATGCGTTTTTTCCTGCATGTATTCAGGAAAAAAACGCATACGCCCTTTTTGGCCAAGTGCATCATTGTCAAAGTTCTGCCGCTTTTCATATGCTTTAAATGCAGTTTCCATCTACCTCCTGAAATATATTTCCTGCAATTGTGCCATGCTTTCAAGTCCTCTTCGCAGCCTTACCTCAATATATTTTTGGACGATAGCTGTCATTTATAACTCTGCAGGTTTATGAATTACAGTGCCCCTGAGGTCCTTTCTTCAACTCGCTTTCTTGTGGGCTGGCCGCAGAACTGCAGGATTGCTTCAGGCCCTAATCTTGTTTCATCACGGCATGCTGAGCCTTTTGTTAATTCCTCTTCCTGGTGGGAAATTAGAGTGAAATGTGACCGTCCAAACACCTACAGCTAGTCTCTCATTGGTTCTCCCTATTCCCGTTCAACCTCCGCAGAAATTGCTAACTGTGCCAAACAGGAGTTTTAAGGCACTGACTCTCCACGTGGGGAGATTTTTAGTAAAGCGTCTGGAATGGCGAACCCGTGTACCAGGGGACAAAAAATGAGATGGGTTTTAGAAACGTTGCCCGATCACATGGTGTACAATCCTCTGGGTTTCCCATGCATGTTTTAGCTGTAGGAAGAATCCCTTAAACCAGGAGAGTTGGGACCCAGGGAATGGGTAGCATACAGTATTACTTCAAAGGGTCTGCATTTGCTCACCGAACCTCACCAATCCTCTCAGCCCCAAATGTCCTGCCTTATGTCTCACCCAGCTGTGGGTGTAGATGTGGTAAATCCAAGTTTCATCACAAGCCCTGAACGAATTATTTAAGAACTTTCTCTCCTTCACTGTCTTTGTTTTTGAAATTTATTTTAATAATGGGGTTTAGTTGATTTTTCACGGCTGTGTATACTGCTCTACACACACTTGATTCTCTTACGGAGACATATAGATACATATGTTTTAATATTCTTTTTGTCAAATATATTCCTCTGCGGTGAATAGGTGGTGTTGAGTCTAATTCGTTGAGCAAGGAGTATATCTTGTCTATTATATATTTGGCTTATGGAATAGTATCTGTGCTAATTTCAATCTCTGGTTTTACGCAGCACCCCAACTCACCATTCCCCTTAAGAAAGCATAAGTTTGTTTTCTAAATGTGAGACTCTGTTCTGTTTTGTAATTCAGTTCATGTGTAGCCAAGTTTACATTCCCTCTATAAGTGATATCATATGATAAGTTTCTTTTTCTGTGTGACTTATTTCCTTTGAATCATCGTACCTAAATCCATTCATTATGCTTGTACGGGCCTGACGACATTGATTTCATTGTTGAGTGATATTCCATTGTACGTAAGTACGAAAACTTCTTTATCCATTTCTCTCTTTCAAGGATAATTAATTTGTACCGTAGTCGAGGCTCTTGTAAACAGAGCAGCCCTAAACTTTGCGGTGGTTGTTTCTTGTTATTTTAATTTTCCTGAGCTATAGTGCTATAAGTGGGTTTAGGGTTAGGGTTAAGGTTAGGGTTAGGGAACGGTTATGGTTTAGGATGCGACAATGGTTTAGGGTGAGCGAAAGTGTTAGGGTACAGGTCAGTGTTAGTGTACCGATTAGGATTAGGGTAAGTGTTAGGGTAATGCTTTGGGTTAGGGTTACGGTTAGGGAACAGGGATGGTTTAGGGTACAGGTTAGGGTACGACAACGGTTTAGGGATAGCGTACATGTAAGGGTAAGATTTAGTGTTAGCGTACGGGTTAGGATTAGAGGACGGGTGAGGGTAAGGCTTCAGGTAACGGTTAGGGTTAGGGTTAGGGGAGAGGGACAGTTTAGGGTACAGGTTAGGGTGCGACAATGGTTTAGGATGAGCGTACGTGTTAGGGTACGGGTTAGTGTTAGCGTATGGGATAGGATAAGGTGACGGGTTAGAGTAAGGCTTCGGGTAAGGGTTAGGGTTAGGGTTAAGGGACGGGGATGGTATAGGGTACAGGTAAGGGTACGACAACGGTTTAGGGTGAGCATACGTGTGCGGGCACGGGTTAGTGTTAGCGTACGGGTTAGGATTAGGAGAGGGGTTAGGGTAAGGCTTCGGGTAAGGGTTAGGGTTAGGGTTAGGGGACGATTTAGGGTACAGGTTAGGGTACGACAATGGTATAGTGTGAGAGTAAGTGTGAGGGCACTGGTTAGTGTCAGCGTACGGGTTAGGATTAGGGGACGGGTTAGGGTAAGGCTTCAGGTAAGGGATAGGGTTAGGGTTAGGGTTAGGGGACAGGGACGGTTTAGGGGATAGGTTAGGGTTAGGGGATGGGGACGGTTTAGGGGACAGGTTAGGGTACGACAATGGTTGAGGGTGAGCGTACGTGTGAAGGCATGGGTTAGTGTTAGCGTACGGGTTAGGATTAGGGGACGGGTTACGGTAAGGCTTTGGGTAAGGGTTAGGGTTAGGATTAGAGGACGGGGACGGTTTAGGGGACAGGTTAGGGTACGACAACGGTTTAGGGTGAGCGTACATGTGAGGGCACGGGTTAGTGTTAACGTACGGGTTAGGATAAGGGGACGGGTTAGGGTAAGGCTTCGGGTAAGGGATAGGGCAAGGATCCGGGCTAGGGTTATGGTTAGGGGACGGGGACGGTTTAGGGTCCAGGTGAGGGTACGACAACGCTTTAGGCTGAGCGTACGTGTGAGGGCATGGGTTAGTGTTAGCGTACGGGTTAGGATTAGGGGACGGGTGAGGGTAAGGCTTCGGGGAAGGGTTAGGGTTAGGGTTCAGGCTAGGGTTAGGGTTAGGGGACGGGGACGGTTTCGGGTCCAGGTGAGGGTACGACAACACTTTAGGGGGAGCGTACGTGTGAGGGCGCAGGTTAGTGTTAGCGTACGGGTTAGGATTAGAGGACGGGTGAGGGTTAGGCTTCGGGGAAGGGTTAGGGTTAGTGTTCGGGCTAGGGTTAGGGTTAGGGGACGGGGACGGTTTAGGGTCCAGGTGAGGGTACGACTATGCTTTAGGATGAGCGTAAGTGTGAGGGCATGGGTTAGTGTTAGCTTATGGGTTAGAATTAGGGGACTTGTGAGGGTAAGGCTTCGGGGAAGGTTTAGGGTTAGGGTGCGGGCTAAGGTTAGGGTTAGGGGACGGGGTCGGTTTAGGGTCAAGGTGAGGGTACGACAACGCTTTAGGGGGAGCGTACGTGTGACGGCACGGGTTAATGTTAGCGTACGGGTTAGGATTAGGGGAAGGGTGAGGGTCAGGCTTCGGGGAAGGGTTAGGGTTACGGTTCCGGCTAGGGTTATGGTTAGGGGACGGGGACGGTTTAGGGTCCAGGTGAGGGTACGACAACGCTTTAGGGGGAGCGTACGTGTGAGGGCACGGGTTAGTGTTAGCGTACGGGTTAGGATTAGGGGACGGGTGAGGGTCAGGCTTCGGGGAAGGGTTAGGGTTAGGGTTCGGGCTAGGGTTAGGATTAGGGGATAGGGACGGATTAGGTTCCTGGTGAGGGTACAACAACACTTTAGGGGGAGCATACGTGTGAGGGAGGTAGTTAGTGTTAGCGTATGGTTTAGGATTAGGGGAAGGTTGAGGGTCAGGCTTCGGGAAGGGTTAGGGTTAGGGTTCGGGCTAGGGTTAGGGTTAGGGGACGGGGATGGTTTAGTGTCCAGTTGAGGGTACGACAACGCTTCAAGGGGAGCGTACGTGTGAGGGCATGGGTTAGTGTTAGCGTACGGGTTAGGATTAGTGAACGGGTGAGGGTCAGGCTTCGGGGAAGGGTTAGGGTTAGAGTTCAGGCTAGGGATAGGGTTAGGGGACCGGGACGGTTTAGGGTCCAGGTGAGGGTACGACAACGCTTTAGGGGGAGCGTATGTGTGAGGGCGCATGTTAGTGTTAGTGTACGGGTTAGGATTAGGGGACGGGTGAGGGTCAGGCTTCGGGGAAGGGCTAGGGTTAGGGTTCGGGCTAGGGTTAGGGTAAGGGGATGGGGACGGGTTAGGGTCCAGGGGAGGGTACGACAACGCTTTAGGGGGAGCGTACGTGTGAGGGCTCGGGTTAGTGTTAGCGTACGGGTTAGGTTTAGGGGACGGGTGAGGGTCAGGCTTCGGGGAAGTGTCAGGGTTAGGATTCGGGCTAGGGTTAGGGTTAGGAGACGGGGACGGTTTAGGGTCCAGGTGACGGTACGATAACGCTTTAGGGGGAGCGTACGTGTGAGGGCGCGGGTTAGTGTTAGCGTACGGGTTAGGATTAGGGGACGGTTGAGGCTCAGGCTTCGGGGAAGTGTTAGGGTTAGGGTTCGGGCTAGGGTTAGGGTTAGGGGAAGGGGACGGTTTAGGGTCCAGGTGATGGTACGACAACGCTTTAGGGGGAGCGTACGTGTGAGGGCGCCGGTTAGTGTTAGCGTATGTGTTAGGATTAGGGGACGGGTGAGGGTCAGGCTTCGGGGAAGGGTTAGGGTTAGGGTTCGGGCTAGGGTTAGGGTTAGGGGATGGGGACGGTTTAGGGTCCTGGTGAGGGTACAACAACGCTTTAGGGGGAGCGTACGTGTGAGGGCGCGGGTTAGTGTTAGCGTACGAGATAGGATTAGGGGAAGGGTGAGGGTCAGGCTTCGGGGAAGGGTTAGGGTTAGGTTTAGGGCTAGGGTTAAGGTACGGGGCCGTTTTAGGGTTCAGGTGAGGGTACGACAACGCTTTAGGGGGAGCGTACGTGTGAGGGCGCGGGTTAGTGTTAGCGTACGGGTTAGCATTAGGGGACCGTTGAGGCTCAGGCTTCGGGGAAGTGTTAGGGTTAGGGTTCGGGCTAGGGTTAGGCTTAGGGGATGGGGACTGTTTAGGGTCCAGGTGATGGTACGACAACGCTTTAGGGGGAGCGTACGTGTGAGGGCGCGGGTTAGTGTTAGCGTACGGGCTAGGATTAGGGCCCGGGTGAGGGTCAGGCTTCGGGGAAGGGTTAGGGTTAGGGTTCCGGCTAGGGTTAGGGTTAGGGGACGGGGACGGTTTAGGGTCCAGGTGAGTGTACCACAACGCTTCAGGGGGAACTTACGTGTGAGGGCGCGGGTTAGCATTAGCGTACGGGTTAGGATTAGGGGACGGGTGAGGGTCAGGCTTCCGGGAAAGGTTAGGGTTAGGGTTCGGGCTAGGGTTAGGGTTAGGGGACGGGGACGGTTTAGGGTCCAGGTGAGGGTATGACAACGCTTTAGGGGGAGCGTACGTGTGAGGGCGTGTGTTAGTGGTAGCGTACGGGTTAAAATTAGGGGACGGCTGAGGGTCATACTTCGGGGAAGGTTTAGGGTTAGGGTTCGGGCTAGGGTTAGGGTTTGGGGATGGGGACGGTTTAGGGTCCAGGTGAGGGTACGACAGCGCTTTAGGGGCAGCGTACGTGTGAGGGCGCGGGTTAGTGTTAGCGTACGGGTTAGGATTAGGGGACGGGTGAGGGTCAGGCTTCGGGGAAGGGTTAGGGTTAGGTTTAGGGCTAGGGTTAGGGGACGGGGCCTTTTTAGGGTCCAGGGGAGGATACGACAACGCTTTAGGGGGAGCGTAAGTGTGAGGGCGCAGGTTAGCTTTAGCGTACCGTTTAGGATTAGGGGACGGGTGAGGGTCAGGATTCGGGGAAGGGTTAGGGTTAGGGTTCGGGCTAGGGTTAGGGTTAGGGGACGGGGACGGTTCAGGATCCCGTTGAGGGTACCACAACGCTTTAAGGGGAGCGTACGTGTGAAGGCACGGGTTAGTGTTAGCGTACGGGTTAGGATTAAGGGACGGGTGAGGGTCAGGCTTCGGGGAAAGGTTAGGGTTAGGGTTCGGGCTAGGATTAGGGTTAGGGGACGGGGACGGTTTAGCGTCCAGGTGAGGGTATGACAACGCTTTAGGGGGAGCGTACGTGTGAGGGCGCGGGTTAGTGTTAGCGTACGGGTTAAAATTAGGGGACGGCTGAGGGTCATACTTCGGGGAAGGGTTAGGGTTAGGGTTCGGGCTAGTGTTAGGGTTTGGGGATGGGGACGGTTTAGGGTCCAGGTGAGGGTACGACAGCGCTTTAGGGGCAGCGTACGTTTGAGGGCGCGGGTTAGTGTTAGCGTACGGGTTAGGATTAGGGGACGGGTGAGGGTCAGGCTTCGGGGAAGGGTTAGGGTTAGGTTTAGGGCTAGGGTTAGGGGACGGGGCCGTTTTAGGGTCCAGGGGAGGGTACGACAACGCTTTAGGGGGAGCGTAAGTGTGAGGGCGCAGGTTAGCTTTAGCGTACCGTTTAGGATTAGGGGACGGGTGAGGGTCAGGCTTCGGGGAAGGATTAGGGTTAGGGTTCGGGCTAGGGTTAGGGTTAGGGGACGGGGACGGTTTAGGGTCCAGGTGAGGGTAGGACAACGCTTTAGGGGGAGCGTACGTGTGAGGGCGCGGGTTAGTGTTAGCGTACGGGTTAGGATTAGGGGACTGGTGAGGGTCAGGCTTCGGGGAAGTGTTAGGGTTAGGTTTCGGGTTAGGGTCAGTGTTAGGGGACGGGGACGGTTCAGGGTCCAGTTGAGGGTACCACAACGCTTTAGGGGGAGCGTACGTGTGAGAGAACGGGTTAGTGTTAGCGTACGTGTTAGGATTAGGGGACGGGTGAGGGTCAGGCTTCGGGGAAGTGTCAGGGTTAGGATTCGGGCTAGGGTTAGGGTTAGGGGATGGTGACGGTTTAGGGTCCAGGTGATGGTACAACAACGCTTTAGGGGAAGCGTACGTGTGAGGGCGCGGGTTAGTGTTAGCATACGGGTTAGGATTAGGGGACGGTTGAGGCTCAGGCTTCGGGGAAGTGTTAGTGTTAGGGTTCGGGCTAGGGTTAGGGTTAGGGGACGGGGACGGTTTAGGGTCTAGGTGAGGGTACGACAACGCTTTAGGGGGAGCGTACGTGTGAGGGCGTGGGTTAGCGTTAGCGTACGGGTTAGGATTAGGGGACGGGTGAGGCTCAGGCTTCGGGGAAGGTTTAGGGTTAGGGTTCGGGCTAGGGTTAGGGTTAGGGGACGGGGACGGTTTAGGGTCCAGGTGAGGGTACGACAACGCTTTAGGGGGAGCGTACGTGTGACGGCGCGGGTTAGTGTTAACGTACGGGTTACGATTAGGGAACGGGTGAGGGTCAGGCTTCGGGGAAGTTTTAGGGTTAGGTTTCGGGCTAGGGTTAGGGGACGGGGCCGTTTTAGGGTCCAGGTGAGGGTACGACAACGCTTTAGGGGGAGCGTACGTGTGAGGACGTGGGTTAGTATTAGCGTACGGGTTAGGATTAGGAGACGGGTGAGGGTCAGGCTTCGGGGAAGTGTTAGGGTTAGGTTTCAGGCTAGGGTTAGGGATAGGGGACTGAGACGGTTTAGGGTCCAGGGGAGGGTACGACAATGCTTCAGGGGGAGCGTAGGTGTGAGGGCGCGGGTTAGTGTTAGCGTACGGGTTAGGATTAGGGGACGGGTGAGGGTCAGGCTTCGGGGAAGGGTTAGGGTTAGGGTTCGGGCTAGGGTTAGGGTTAGGAGACGGGGACGGTTTAGGGTCCAGGGGAGGGTACGACAGTGCTTTAGGGGGAGCGTACGTGTGAGGGCGCGGGATAGTGTTAGCGTACGGGTTAGGATTAGGGGACGGGTGAGGGTCAGGCTTCGGGGAAGTGTTAGGGTTAGGGTTCGGGCTACGGTGAGGGTTAGGGCACGGGGACGGTTTAGGGTCCAGGGGAGGGTACGACAACGCTTTAGGGGGAGCGTACGTGTGAGGGCGCGGGTTAGTGTTAGCGTACGGGTTAGGATTAGGGGACGGGTGAGGGTCAGGCTTCGGGGAAGGGTTAGGGTTAGGGTTCGGGCTAGGGTTATTGTTACGGGACGGGGACGGTTTCGGGTCCAGTGGAGGGTACGACAACGCATTAGGGGGAGCGTACGTGTGAGGGCGCGGGTTAGTGTTAGCGTACGGGTTAGGATTAGGGGACGGGTGAGGGTCAGGCTTCGGGGAAGGGTTAGGGTTTGGGCTAGGGTTAGGGTTAGGGGACGGAGACGGTTTAGGGTCCAGGGGAGGGTACGAGAAAGCTTTAGGGGGAGCGTACGTGTGAGGGCGCGGGTTAGTGTTAGCGTAAGGGTTAGGATTAGAGGACGGGTCAGGGTCAGGCTTCGGGGAAGGGTTAGGGTTAGGGTTCGGGCTAGGGTTAGGGTTAGGGGACGGGGACGGTTTAGGGTCCAGGGGAGGGTACGACAACGCTTTAGGGGGAGCGTACGTGTGAGGGCGCGGGTTAGTGTTAGCGTACGGGTTAGGATTAGGGGACAGGTGAGGGTCAGGCTTCAGGGAAGGGTTAGGGTTAGGGTTCGGGCTAGGGTTAGGGTTAGGGGACGGGGACGGTTTAGGGTCCAGGGGAGGGTACGACAACGCTTTAGGGGGAGCGTACGTGTGAGGGCGCGGGTTAGTGTTAGCGTACGGGTTAGGATTAGGGGACTGGTGAGGGTTAGGCTTCGGGGAAGGGTTAGGGTTAGGGTTCGGGCTAGGGTTAGTGTTAGGGGACGGGGACGGTTTAGGGTCCAGGGGAGGGTACGACAACGCTTTAGGGGGAGCGTACGCGTGAGGGCGTGGGTTAGTGTTAGCGTACGGGTTAGGATTAGGGGACGGATGAGGGTCAGGCTTCGGGGAAGGGTTAGGGTTAGCGTTCGAGCTTGGGTTAGTGTTAAGGGACGGGGACGGTTTAGGGTCCAGGGGAGGGTACGACAACGCTTTAGGGGGAGCGTACGTGTGAGGGCGCAGGTTAGTGTTAGCGTACGGGTTAGGATTAGGGGACGGGTGAGGGTCAGGCTTCGGGGAAGGGTAAGGGTTAGGGTTCGGGCTAGGGTTAGGGTTAGGGGACAGGGATGGTTTAGGGTTCAGGGGAGGGTACGACAACGCTTTGGGGGAGTGTACGTGTGAGGGCGCGGGTTAGTGTTAACGTACGGGTTAGGATTAGGGGACGGGAGAGGGTCAGGCTTCGGGGAAGGGTTAGGGTTAGGGTTCGGGCTAGGGTTAGGGTTAGGGGACGGGGACGGTTTAGGGTCCAGGGGAGGGTACGACAACGCTTTAGGGGGAGCGTACGTGTAAGGGCGCGGGTTAGTGTTAGCGTACCGGTTAGGATTAGGGGACGGGTGAGGGTCAGGCTTTGGGGAAGGGTTAGGCTTAGGGTTCGGGCTAGGGTTAGAGTTAGGGGACGGAGACGGTTTAGGGTCCAGGGGAGGGTACGACAACGCTTTAGGGGGAGCGTACGCATGAGGGCGCGTGTTAGTGTTAGCGTACGGGTTAGGATTAGGGGACGGGTGAGGGTCAGGCTTCGGGGAAGGGTTAGGGTTAGGGTTCGGGCTAGGGTTAAGGTTAGGGGACGGGGACGGTTTAGGGTCCAGGGGAGGATACGACAACGCTTTAGGGGGTGCGTACGTGTGAGGGCGCGGGTTAGTGTTAGCGTACGGGTTAGGATTAGGGGACGGGAGAGGGTCAGGCTTCGGGGAAGGGTTAGGTTTAGGGTTCGGGCTAGGTTTAGGGTTAGGGGACGGGGACGGTTTAGGGTCCAGGGGAGGGTACGACAACGCTTTAGGGGGAGCGTACGTGTGAGGGCGCGGGTTAGTGTTAGCGTACGGGTTAGGATTAGGGGACGGGTGAGGGTCAGACTTCGGGGAAGGGTTAGGCTTAGGGTTCGGGCTACGGTTAGGGTTAGGGGACGGAGACGGTTTAGGGTCCGGGGAGGGTACGACAACGGTTTAGGGGGAGTGTACGCGTGAGGGCGCGGGTTAGTGTTACTGTACGGGTTAGGATTAGGGAACGGGTGAGGGTCAGGCTTCAGGGAAGGGTTAGGGTTACGGTTCGGGCTAGGGTTAGGGTTAGGGGACGGGGACGGTTTAGGGTCCAGGGGAGGGTACGACAACGCTTTAGGGGGAGCGTACGTGTGAGGGCGCGGGTTAGTGTTAGCGTACGGGTTAGGATTAGGGGATGGGTGAGGGTCAGGCTTCGGGGAAGGGTTAGGGTTAGGGTTCGGGCTAGGGTTAGGGTTAGGGGACGGGGACGGTTTAGAGTCCAGGGGAGGGTACGACAACGCTTTAGGGGGAGCGTACGTGTGAGGGCGCGGGTTAGTGTTAGCGTACCGGTTAGCATTAGGGGACGGGTGAGGGTCAGGCTTCCAGGAATGGTTAGGGTTAGGGTTCGGGCTAGGGTTAAGGTTAGGGGACGGGGACGGTTTAGGGTCCAGGGGAGGGTACGACAACGGTTTAGGGGGAGCGTACGTGTGAGGGCACGGGTTAGTGTTAGCGTACGGGTTAGGATTAGGGGACGGGAGAGGGTCAGGCTTCGGGGAAGGGTTAGGGTTAGGGTTCGGGCTAGGGTTAGGTTTAGGGGACGGGGATGGTTTAGGGTCCAGGGGAGGGTACGACAACGCTTTACGGGGAGCGTATGTGTGAGGGCGCGGGTTAATGTTAGCGTACCGGTTAGGATTATGGGACGGGTGAGGGTCAGGCTTCGGGGAAGGGTTAGGGTTAGGGTTCGGGCTAGGGTTAGGGTTAGGGGACGGGGACGGTTTAGGGTCCAGGGGAGGGTACGACAACGCTTTAGGGGGAGCGTAAGTGTGAGGGCGCGGGTTAGTGTTAGCGTACGGTTTAGGATTAGAGGACGAGTGAGGGTCAGGCTTCGGGGAAGGGTTAGTGTTAGCGTTCGGGCTTGGGTTAGATTTAGGGGACGGGGACGGTTTAGGGTCCAGGGGAGGGTACGACAACGCTTTAGGGGGAGCGTACGCGTGAGGGCGCGGGTTAGTGTTAGCGTACGGGTTAGGATTAGGGGACGGGTGAGGGTCAGTCTTCGGGGAAGGGTTAGGGTTAGGGTTCGGGCTAGGGTTAAGGTTAGGGGACGGGGACGGTTTAGGGTCCAGGGGAGGGTATGACAACGCTTTAGGGGGTGCGTACGTGTGAGGGCGCGGGTTAGTGTTAGCGTACGGGTTAGGATTAGGGGACGGGAGAGGGTCAGGCTTCGGGGAAGGATTAGGGTTAGGGTTCGGGTTAGGGTTAGGGGATGGGGACGGTTTAGGGTCCAGGGGAGGGTACGACAACGCTTTAGGGGGAGCGTACGTGTGAGGGCGCGGGTTAGTGTTAGCGTACGGGTTAGGATTAGGGGACGGGTGAGGGTCAGGCTTCGGGGAAGGGTTAGGCTTAGGGTTCGGGCTACGGTTAGGGTTAGGGGACGGAGACGGTTTAGGGTCCAGGGGAGGGTACGACAACGCTTTAGGGGGAGCGTACGCGTGAGGGTGCGGGTTAGTGTTTGCGTACGGGTTAGGATTAGGGGACGGGTGAGGGTCAGGCTTCGGGGAAGGGTTAGGGTTAGGGTTCGGGCTAGGGTTAGGGTTAGGGGACGGGGACGGTTTAGGGTCCAGGGGTGGGTACGACAACGCTTTAGGGGGAGCGTACGTGTGAGGGCGCGGGTTAGTGTTAGCGTACGGGTTAGGATTAGGGGACAGGTGAGGGTCAGGCTTCGGGGAAGGGTTAGGGTTAGGGTTCGGGCTAGGGTTAGGGTTAGGGGACGGGACGGTTTAGGGTCCAGGGGAGGGTACGACAACGCTTTAGAGGGAGCGTACATGTGAGGGCGCGGCTTAGTGTTAGCGTACCGGTTAGGATTAGGGGACGGGTGAGGGTCAGGCTTCGGGGAAGGGTTAGGGTTAGGGTTCGGGCTAGGGTTAAGGTTAGGGGACCGGGACGGTTTAGGGTCCAGGGGAGGGTACGACAACGCTTTAGGGGGAGGGTACGTGTGAGGGCACGGGTTAGTGTTAGCGTACGGGTTAGGATTAGGGGACGGGAGAGGGTCAGGCTTCGGGGAAGGGTTAGGGTTAGGGTTCCGGCTAGGGTTAGGGTTAGGGTTCGGGCTAGGGTTAGGGTTAGGGGACGGGGACGGTTTAGGGTCCAGGGGAGGGTACGACAACGCTTTAGGGGGAGCGTACGTGTAAGGGCGCGGGTTAGTGTTAGCGTACCGGTTAGGATTAGGGGACGGGTGAGGGTCAGGCTTTGGGGAAGGGTTAGGCTTAGGGTTCGGGCTAGGGTTAGAGTTAGGGGACGGAGACGGTTTAGGGTCCAGGGGAGGGTACGACAACGCTTTAGGGGGAGCGTACGCATGAGGGCGCGTGTTAGTGTTAGCGTACGGGTTAGGATTAGGGGACGGGTGAGGGTCAGGCTTCGGGGAAGGGTTAGGGTTAGGGTTCGGGCTAGGGTTAAGGTTAGGGGACGGGGACGGTTTAGGGTCCAGGGGAGGGTACGACAACGCTTTAGGGGGTGCGTACGTGTGAGGGCGCGGGTTAGTGTTAGCGTACGGGTTAGGATTAGGGGACGGGAGAGGGTCAGGCTTCGGGGAAGGGTTAGGGTTAGGGTTCGGGCTAGGTTTAGGGTTAGGGGACGGGGACGGTTTAGGGTCCAGGGGAGGGTACGACAACGCTTTAGGGGGAGCGTACGTGTGAGGGCGCGGGTTAGTGTTAGCGTACGGGTTAGGATTAGGGGACGGGTGAGGGTCAGACTTCGGGGAAGGGTTAGGCTTAGGGTTCGGGCTACGGTTAGGGTTAGGGGACGGAGACGGTTTAGGGTCCGGGGAGGGTACGACAACGGTTTAGGGGGAGTGTACGCGTGAGGGCGCGGGTTAGTGTTACTGTACGGGTTAGGATTAGGGAACGGGTGAGGGTCAGGCTTCAGGGAAGGGTTAGGGTTACGGTTCGGGCTAGGGTTAGGGTTAGGGGACGGGGACGGTTTAGGGTCCAGGGGAGGGTACGACAACGCTTTAGGGGGAGCGTACGTGTGAGGGCGCGGGTTAGTGTTAGCGTACGGGTTAGGATTAGGGGATGGGTGAGGGTCAGGCTTCGGGGAAGGGTTAGGGTTAGGGTTCGGGCTAGGGTTAGGGTTAGGGGACGGGGACGGTTTAGAGTCCAGGGGAGGGTACGACAACGCTTTAGGGGGAGCGTACGTGTGAGGGCGCGGGTTAGTGTTAGCGTACCGGTTAGCATTAGGGGACGGGTGAGGGTCAGGCTTCCAGGAATGGTTAGGGTTAGGGTTCGGGCTAGGGTTAAGGTTAGGGGACGGGGACGGTTTAGGGTCCAGGGGAGGGTACGACAACGGTTTAGGGGGAGCGTACGTGTGAGGGCACGGGTTAGTGTTAGCGTACGGGTTAGGATTAGGGGACGGGAGAGGGTCAGGCTTCGGGGAAGGGTTAGGGTTAGGGTTCGGGCTAGGGTTAGGTTTAGGGGACGGGGATGGTTTAGGGTCCAGGGGAGGGTACGACAACGCTTTACGGGGAGCGTATGTGTGAGGGCGCGGGTTAATGTTAGCGTACCGGTTAGGATTATGGGACGGGTGAGGGTCAGGCTTCGGGGAAGGGTTAGGGTTAGGGTTCGGGCTAGGGTTAGGGTTAGGGGACGGGGACGGTTTAGGGTCCAGGGGAGGGTACGACAACGCTTTAGGGGGAGCGTAAGTGTGAGGGCGCGGGTTAGTGTTAGCGTACGGTTTAGGATTAGAGGACGAGTGAGGGTCAGGCTTCGGGGAAGGGTTAGTGTTAGCGTTCGGGCTTGGGTTAGATTTAGGGGACGGGGACGGTTTAGGGTCCAGGGGAGGGTACGACAACGATTTAGGGGGAGCGTACGTGTGAGGGCGCGGGTTAGTGTTAGTGTACGGGTTAGGATTAGGGGACGGGTGAGGGTCAGGCTTCGGGGAAGGGTTATGGTTAAGGTTCGGGCTAGGGTTAGGGTTAGGGAACGGGGACGGTTTAGGGTTCAGTGGAGGGTACGGCAACGCTTTAGGGGGAGCGTACGTGTGAGGGCACGGGTTAGTGTTAGCGTACGGGTTAGGATTAGGGGACGGGTGAGGGTCAGGCTTCGGGGAAGGGTTAGGGTTAGGGTTCGGGCTAGGGTTAGGGTTAGGGGACGGGGACGGTTTAGGGTCCAGGGGAGGGTACGACAACGCTTTAGGGGGAGCGTACGTGTAAGGGCGCGGGTTAGTGTTAGCGTACCGGTTAGGATTAGGGGACGGGTGAGGGTCAGGCTTCGGGGAAGGGTTAGGCTTAGGGTTCGGGCTAGGGTTAGGGTTAGGGGACGGAGACGGTTTAGGGTCCAGGGGACGGTACGACAACGCTTTAGGGGGAGCGTACGCGTGAGGGCGCGGGTTAGTGTTAGCGTACGGGTTAGGATTAGGGGACGGGTGAGGGTCAGTCTTCGGGGAAGGGTTAGGGTTAGGGTTCGGGCTAGGGTTAAGGTTAGGGGACGGGGACGGTTTAGGGTCCAGGGGAGGGTATGACAACGCTTTAGGGGGTGCGTACGTGTGAGGGCGCGGGTTAGTGTTAGCGTACGGGTTAGGATTAGGGGACGGGAGAGGGTCAGGCTTCGGGGAAGGATTAGGGTTAGGGTTCGGGTTAGGGTTAGGGGATGGGGACGGTTTAGGGTCCAGGGGAGGGTACGACAACGCTTTAGGGGGAGCGTACGTGTGAGGGCGCGGGTTAGTGTTAGCGTACGGGTTAGGATTAGGGGACGGGTGAGGGTCAGGCTTCGGGGAAGGGTTAGGCTTAGGGTTCGGGCTACGGTTAGGGTTAGGGGACGGAGACGGTTTAGGGTCCAGGGGAGGGTACGACAACGCTTTAGGGGGAGCGTACGCGTGAGGGTGCGGGTTAGTGTTTGCGTACGGGTTAGGATTAGGGGACGGGTGAGGGTCAGGCTTCGGGGAAGGGTTAGGGTTAGGGTTCGGGCTAGGGTTAGGGTTAGGGGACGGGGACGGTTTAGGGTCCAGGGGTGGGTACGACAACGCTTTAGGGGGAGCGTACGTGTGAGGGCGCGGGTTAGTGTTAGCGTACGGGTTAGGATTAGGGGACAGGTGAGGGTCAGGCTTCGGGGAAGGGTTAGGGTTAGGGTTCGGGCTAGGGTTAGGGTTAGGGGACGGGACGGTTTAGGGTCCAGGGGAGGGTACGACAACGCTTTAGAGGGAGCGTACATGTGAGGGCGCGGCTTAGTGTTAGCGTACCGGTTAGGATTAGGGGACGGGTGAGGGTCAGGCTTCGGGGAAGGGTTAGGGTTAGGGTTCGGGCTAGGGTTAAGGTTAGGGGACCGGGACGGTTTAGGGTCCAGGGGAGGGTACGACAACGCTTTAGGGGGAGGGTACGTGTGAGGGCACGGGTTAGTGTTAGCGTACGGGTTAGGATTAGGGGACGGGAGAGGGTCAGGCTTCGGGGAAGGGTTAGGGTTAGGGTTCCGGCTAGGGTTAGGGTTAGGGGACGGGGACGGTTTAGGGTCCAGGGGAGGGTACGACAACGCTTTAGGGGGAGCGTACGTGTGAGGGCGCGGGTTAGTGTTAGCGTACGGTTTAGGATTAGGGGACGGGTGAGGGTCAGGCTTCGGGGAAGGGTTAGGGTTAGGGTTCGGGCTACGGTTAGGGTTAGGGGACGGAGACGGTTTAGGGTCCAGGGGAGGGTACGACAACGCTTTAGGGGGAGCGTACGCGTGAGGGCGCGGGTTAGTGTTAGCGTACGGGTTAGGATTAGGGGACGGGTGAGGTTCAGGCTTCGGGGAAGGGTTAGGGTTAGGGTTCGGGCTAGGGTTAGGGTTAGGGGACGGGGACGGTTTAGGGTCCAGGGGAGGGTACGACAACGCTTTAGGGGGAGCGTACGTGTGAGGGCGCGGGTTAGTGTTAGCGTACGGGTTAGGATTAGGGGACGGGTGAGGGTCAGGCTTCGGGGAAGGGTTAGGGTTAGGGTTCGGGCTAGGGTTAGGGTTAGGGGACGGGGACGGTTTAGGGTCCAGGGCAGGGTAAGACAACGCTTTAGGGGGAGCGTACGCGTGAGGGCGCGGGTTATTGTTAGCGTACGGGTTAGGATTCGGGACGGGTGTGGGTCAGGCTTCGGGGAAAGGTTAGGGTTAGGGTTCGGGCTAGGGTTAGTGTTAGGGGACGGGGACGGTTAAGGGTCCAGTGGAGGGTACGACAACGGTTTAGGGGGAGCGTACGTGTGAGGGCGCGGGTTAGTGTTAGCGTACGGGTTAGGATTAGGGGACGGGTGAGTGTCAGGCTTAGGGAAGGGTTAGGGTTAGGGTTCGGTCTAGGGTTAGGGTTAGGGGACGGGGACGGTTTAGGGTCCACGGAGGGTACGACAACACTTTAGGGGGAGCGTACGTGTGAGGGCGCAGGTTACTGTTAGCGTACGGGTTAGGATTAGGGGACGGGTGAGGGTCAGGCTTCGGGGAAGGGTTAGGGTTAGGGTTCGGGATGGGGTTAGTGTTAGGGGACGGGGACGGTTTAGGGCCCAGGGGAGGGTACGACAACGCTTTAGGGGGAGCGTACGTGTGAGGGCGCGGGTTAGTGTTAGCGTACGGGTTAGGCTTAGGGGACGGGTGAGGGTCAGGCATCGGGGAAGGGTTAGGGTTAGGGTTCGGGCTAGGGATAGGGTTAGGGGACGGGGACGGTTTAGGGTCCATGGGAGGGTACGATAACGCTTTAGGGGGAGCGTACGTGTGAGGGCGCGGGTTAGTGTTAGCGTACGGGTTAGGATTAGGGGACGGGTGAGGGTCAGGCTTCGGGGAAGGGTTAGGGTTAGCGTTCGAGCTAGGGTTATTTTTAAGGGACGGGGACGGTTTAGGGTCCAGGGGAGGATACGACAACGCTTTAGGGGGAGCGTACGTGTGAGGGCGCGGGTTAGTGTTAGCGTACGGGTTAGGATTAGGGGACGAGTGAGGGTCAGGCTTCGGGGAAGGTTTAGGGTTAGGGTTCGGGCTAGGGTTAGGGTTAGGGGACAGGGACGGTTTAGGGTCCAGGGGAGGGTACGACAACGCTTTAGGGTGAGCGTACGTGTGAGGGCGCAGGTTAGTGTTAGCGTACGGGTTAGTATTAGGGGACGGGTGAGGGTCAGGCTTCGCGGATGGGTTAGGGTTAGGGTTCGGGCTAGGGTTAGGGTTAGGGATAGGGGACGGGGATGGTTTAGGGTCCATGGGAGGGTACGACAACGCTTTAGGGGGAGCGTACGTGTGAGGGCGCGGGTTAGTGATAGCGTACGGGTTAGGATTAGGGGACGGGTGAGGGTCAGGCTTCGGGGAAGGTTTAGGGTTAGGGTTCAGGCTAGGGTTAGGGTTAGGGGACGGGTACGGTTTAGGGTCCATGGGAGGGTACGACAACGCTTTAGGGGGAGCGTACGTGTGAGGGCGCGGGTTAGTGTTAGCGTACGGGTTAGGATTAGGGGACGGGTGAGGGTCAGGCTTCGAGGAAGGGTTAGGGTTAGGGTTCGGGCTAGGGTTAGGGTTAGGGGACAGGGACGGTTTAGGGTCCAGGGGAGGGTACGACAACGCTTTAGGGGGAGGGTACGCGTGAGGGCGCGGGTTAGTGTTAGCGTACGGGTTAGGATTAGGGGACGGGTGAGGGTCAGGCTTCGGGGAAGGGTTAGGTTCAGGGTTCGGGCTAGGGTTAGGGTTAGGGGACAGGGACGTTTAGGGTCCAGTTGATGGTACAACAACGCTTTCGGGGGAGCGTAGGTGTGAGGGCGCGGGTTAGTGTTAGCGTAAGGGTTAAGATTAGGGGACGGGTGAGGGTCTGGCTTCGGGGAAAGGTTAGGGTTAGGGTTCGGGCTAGGGTTAGTGTTAGGGGACGGAGACGGTTTACGGTCCAGGGGAGGGTACGACAACGCTTTAGCGGGAGCGTACGTGTGAGGGCGCGGGTTAGTGTTAGCGTACGGGTTATGATTAGGGGACGGGTGAGGGTCAGGCTTCGGGGAAGGGTTAGGGTTAGGGTTCGGTCTAGGGTTCGGGTTAGGAGACGGGGACGGTTTAGGGTCCACGGGAGGGTACGACAACGTCTTAGGGGGAGCGTACGTGTGAGGGCGCGGGTTAGTGTTAGCGTACGGGTTAGGATTAGGGGACGGGTGAGGGTCAGGCTTCGGGGAAGGGTTAGGGTTAGGTTTCGGGCTAGGGTTAGGGTTAGGGGACGGGGACGGATTAGGGTCCAGCGGAGGGTACGACACCGCTTTAGGGGAGCGTACGTGTGAGGGCGCGGGTTAGTGTTAGCGTACGGGTTAGGATTAGGGGACGGGTGAGGGTCAGGCTTCGGGGAAGGGTTAGGGTTAGGGTTCGGGATGGGGTTAGTGTTAGGGGACGGGGACGGTTTAGGGCCCAGGGGAGGGTACGACAACGCTTTAGGGGGAGCGTACGTGTGAGGGCGCGGGTTAGTGTTAGCGTACGGGTTAGGCTTAGGGGACGGGTGAGGGTCAGGCATCGGGGAAGGGTTAGGGTTAGGGTTCGGGCTAGGGATAGGGTTAGGGGACGGGGACGGTTTAGGGTCCATGGGAGGGTACGATAACGCTTTAGGGGGAGCGTACGTGTGAGGGCGCGGGTTAGTGTTAGCGTACGGGTTAGGATTAGGGGACGGGTGAGGGTCAGGCTTCGGGGAAGGGTTAGGGTTAGCGTTCGAGCTAGGGTTATTTTTAAGGGACGGGGACGGTTTAGGGTCCAGGGGAGGATACGACAACGCTTTAGGGGGAGCGTACGTGTGAGGGCGCGGGTTAGTGTTAGCGTACGGGTTAGGATTAGGGGACGAGTGAGGGTCAGGCTTCGGGGAAGGTTTAGGGTTAGGGTTCGGGCTAGGGTTAGGGTTAGGGGACAGGGACGGTTTAGGGTCCAGGGGAGGGTACGACAACGCTTTAGGGTGAGCGTACGTGTGAGGGCGCAGGTTAGTGTTAGCGTACGGGTTAGTATTAGGGGACGGGTGAGGGTCAGGCTTCGCGGATGGGTTAGGGTTAGGGTTCGGGCTAGGGTTAGGGTTAGGGATAGGGGACGGGGATGGTTTAGGGTCCATGGGAGGGTACGACAACGCTTTAGGGGGAGCGTACGTGTGAGGGCGCGGGTTAGTGATAGCGTACGGGTTAGGATTAGGGGACGGGTGAGGGTCAGGCTTCGGGGAAGGTTTAGGGTTAGGGTTCAGGCTAGGGTTAGGGTTAGGGGACGGGTACGGTTTAGGGTCCATGGGAGGGTACGACAACGCTTTAGGGGGAGCGTACGTGTGAGGGCGCGGGTTAGTGTTAGCGTACGGGTTAGGATTAGGGGACGGGTGAGGGTCAGGCTTCGAGGAAGGGTTAGGGTTAGGGTTCGGGCTAGGGTTAGGGTTAGGGGACAGGGACGGTTTAGGGTCCAGGGGAGGGTACGACAACGCTTTAGGGGGAGGGTACGCGTGAGGGCGCGGGTTAGTGTTAGCGTACGGGTTAGGATTAGGGGACGGGTGAGGGTCAGGCTTCGGGGAAGGGTTAGGTTCAGGGTTCGGGCTAGGGTTAGGGTTAGGGGACAGGGACGTTTAGGGTCCAGTTGATGGTACAACAACGCTTTCGGGGGAGCGTAGGTGTGAGGGCGCGGGTTAGTGTTAGCGTAAGGGTTAAGATTAGGGGACGGGTGAGGGTCTGGCTTCGGGGAAAGGTTAGGGTTAGGGTTCGGGCTAGGGTTAGTGTTAGGGGACGGAGACGGTTTACGGTCCAGGGGAGGGTACGACAACGCTTTAGCGGGAGCGTACGTGTGAGGGCGCGGGTTAGTGTTAGCGTACGGGTTATGATTAGGGGACGGGTGAGGGTCAGGCTTCGGGGAAGGGTTAGGGTTAGGGTTCGGTCTAGGGTTCGGGTTAGGAGACGGGGACGGTTTAGGGTCCACGGGAGGGTACGACAACGTCTTAGGGGGAGCGTACGTGTGAGGGCGCGGGTTAGTGTTAGCGTACGGGTTAGGATTAGGGGACGGGTGAGGGTCAGGCTTCGGGGAAGGGTTAGGGTTAGGTTTCGGGCTAGGGTTAGGGTTAGGGGACGGGGACGGATTAGGGTCCAGCGGAGGGTACGACACCGCTTTAGGGGAGCGTACGTGTGAGGGCGCGGGTTAGTGTTAGCGTACGGGTTAGGATTAGGGGACGGGTGAGGGTCAGGCTTCGGGGAAGGTTTAGGGTTAGGGTTCGGGCTAGGGTTACGGTTAGGGGACGGGGACGGTTTAGGGTCCACGGGAGGGTACGGCAACGCTTTAGGGGGAGCGTACGTGTGAGGGCGTGGGTTAGTGTTAGCGTACGGGTTAGGATTAGGGGACGGGTGAGGGTCAGGCTTCGGGGTAGGGTTAGGGTTAGGGTTCGGGCTAGGGTTAGGGTTAGGGGACGGGGACGGTTTAGGGTCCAGGGGAGGGTACGACAACGCTTTAGGGGGAGCGTACGTGTGAGGGCGCGGGTTAGTGTTAGCGTACGGTTTAGGATTAGGGGACGGGTGAGGGTCAGGCTTCGGGGAAGGTTTAAGGTTAGGGTTCGGGCTAGGTTTAGGGTTAGGGGACGGGGACGGTTTAGGGCCCAGGGGAGGGTACGACAACGCTTTAGGGGGAGCGTAGGTGTGAGGGCGCGAGTTAGTGTTAGCGTACGGGTTAGGATTAGGGGACGAGTGAGGGTCAGGCTTCGGGGAAGGGTTAGGGTTAGGGTTCGGGCTAGGGTTAGGGTTAGGGGACGGGGACGGTTTAGGGTCCAGGGGAGGGTACGACAACGCTTTAGGGGGAGCGTACGTGTGAGGGCGCGGGTTAGTGTTAGCGTACGGGTTAGGATAAGGGGACGGGTGAGGCTCAGGCTTCGGGGAAGGGTTAGGTTTAGGGTTCGGGCTAGGGTTAGGGTTAGGGGACGGGGACTGTTTAGGGTCCAGGGGAGGATACGACAACGCTTTAGGGGAAGAGTACACATGAGGGCGTGGGCTAGTGTGAGCGTACGGGTTAGGATTAGGGGACGGGTGAGGGTCAGGCTTCGAGGAAGGTTTAGGGTTAGGGTTCGGTCTAGGGTTAGGGTTAGGGGACGGGGACGGTTTAGGGTCCAGGGGAGGGTACGACAACGCTTTAGGGGGAGCGTACGTGTGAGGGCGCGGGTTAGTGTTAGCGTAAGGGTTAGGATTAGGGGACGGGTGAGGGTCAGGCTTCGGGGAAAGGTTAGGGTTAGGGTTCGGGCTAGGGTTAGTGTTAGGGGACGGAGACGGTTTAGGGTCCAGGGGAGGGTACGACAACGCTTTAGGGGGAGCGTACGTGTGAGGGCGCGGGTTAGTGTTAGCGTACGGGTTAGGATTAGGGGACGGGTGAGGGTCAGGCTTCGGGGAAGGGTTAGGGTTAGGGTTCGGGCTAGGGTTAGGGTTAGGAAACGGGGACGGTTTAGGGTCCACCGGATGGTACGACAACGTTTTAGGGGGAGCGTACGTGTGAGGGCGCGGGTTAGTGTTAGCGTACGGGTTAGGATTAGGGGACGGGTGAGGGTCAGGCTTCGGGGAAGGGTTAGGGTTAGGTTTCGGGCTAGGGTTAGGGTTAGGGGACGGGGACGGATTAGGGTCCAGCGGAGGGTACGACACCGCTTTAGGGGAGCGTACGTGTGAGGGCGCGGGTTAGTGTTAGCGTACGGGTTAGGATTAGGGGACGGGTGAGGGTCAGGCTTCGGGGAAGGTTTAGGGTTAGGGTTCGGGCTAGGGTTACGGTTAGGGGACGGGGACGGTTTAGGGTCCAGGGGAGGGTACGGCAACGCTTTAGGGGGAGCGTACGTGTGAGGGCGTGGGTTAGTGTTAGCGTACGGGTTAGGATTAGGGGACGGGTGAGGGTCAGGCTTCGGGGTAGGGTTAGGGTTAGGGTTCGGGCTAGGGTTAGGGTTAGGGGACGGGGACGGTTTAGGGTCCAGGGGAGGGTACGACAACGCTTTAGGGGGAGCGTACGTGTGAGGGCGCGGGTTAGTGTTAGCGTACGGTTTAGGATTAGGGGACGGGTGAGGGTCAGGCTTCGGGGAAGGTTTAAGGTTAGGGTTCGGGCTAGGTTTAGGGTTAGGGGACGGGGACGGTTTAGGGCCCAGGGGAGGGTACGACAACGCTTTAGGGGGAGCGTAGGTGTGAGGGCGCGAGTTAGTGTTAGCGTACGGGTTAGGATTAGGGGACGAGTGAGGGTCAGGCTTCGGGGAAGGGTTAGGGTTAGGGTTCGGGCTAGGGTTAGGGTTAGGGGACGGGGACGGTTTAGGGTCCAGGGGAGGGTACGACAACGCTTTAGGGGGAGCGTACGTGTGAGGGCGCGGGTTAGTGTTAGCGTACGGGTTAGGATAAGGGGACGGGTGAGGCTCAGGCTTCGGGGAAGGGTTAGGTTTAGGGTTCGGGCTAGGGTTAGGGTTAGGGGACGGGGACTGTTTAGGGTCCAGGGGAGGATACGACAACGCTTCAGGGGAAGAGTACACATGAGGGCGTGGGCTAGTGTGAGCGTACGGGTTAGGATTAGGGGACGGGTGAGGGTCAGGCTTCGAGGAAGGTTTAGGGTTAGGGTTCGGTCTAGGGTTAGGGTTAGGGGACGGGGACGGTTTAGGGTCCAGGGGAGGGTACGACAACGCTTTAGGGGGAGCGTACGTGTGAGGGCGCGGGTTAGTGTTAGCGTAAGGGTTAGGATTAGGGGACGGGTGAGGGTCAGGCTTCGGGGAAAGGTTAGGGTTAGGGTTCGGGCTAGGGTTAGTGTTAGGGGACGGAGACGGTTTAGGGTCCAGGGGAGGGTACGACAACGCTTTAGGGGGAGCGTACGTGTGAGGGCGCGGGTTAGTGTTAGCGTACGGGTTAGGATTAGGGGACGGGTGAGGGTCAGGCTTCGGGGAAGGTTTAGGGTTAGGGTTCGGGCTAGGGTTAGGGTTAGGAAACGGGGACGGTTTAGGGTCCACCGGAGGGTACGACAACGTTTTAGGGGGAGCGTACGTGTGAGGGCGCGGGTTAGTGTTAGCGTACGGGTTAGGATTAGGGGACGGGTGAGGGTCAGGCTTCGGCGAAGGGTTAGGGTTAGGTTTCGGGCTAGGGTTTGGGTTAGGGGACGGGGACGGCTTAGGGTCCAGCGGAGGGTACGACACCACTTTAGGGGGAGCGTACGTGTGAGGGCGCGGGTTTGTGTTAGCGTACGTGTTAGGATTAGGGGACGGGTGAGGGTCAGGCTTCGGGGAAGGGTTAGGGTTAGGGTTCGGGCTAGGGTTAGGGTTAGGGGACGGGGACGGTTTAGGGTCCAGGGGAGGGTACGACAACGCCTTAGGGGGAGCGTACGTGTGAGGGCGCGGGTTAGTGTTAGCGTACGGGTTAGGATTAGGGGACGGGTGAGGGTCAGGCTTCGGGGAAGGGTTAGTGTTAGCGTTCGGTCTAGGGTTAGGGTTAGGGGACGGGGATGGTGTAGGGTCCAGGGGAGGGTACGACAACGCTTTAGGGGGAGCGTACGTGTGAGGGCGTGGGTTAGTGTTAGCGTACGGGTTAGGATTATGGGACGTGTGAGGGTCAGGCTTCGGGGAAGGTTTAGGGTTAGGGTTTGGGCTAGGGTTAGGGTTAGGGGACGGGGACGGTTTAGGGTCCAGGGGAGGGTACGACAACGCTTTAGGGGCAGCGTACGCGTGAGGGCGCGGGCTAGTGTGAGCGTACGGTTTAGGATTAGGGGACGGGTGTGGGTCAGGCTTCGGGGACGGGTTAGGGTTAGCGTTCGGGCTAGGGTTAGGGTTAGGGGACGGGGACGGTTTAGGGTCCAAGGGAGGGTACGACAACGCTTTAGGGGGAGCGTACATGTGAGGGTGCGGGTTAGTGTAAGCGTACGGGTTAGGATTAGGCGACGGGTGAGTGTCAGGCTACGGGGAAGGGTTAGGGTTAGGGTTCGGGCTAGAGTTACGGTTAGGGGACGGGGAGGGTTTAGGGTCCAGGGGAGGGTACGACAACGCTTTAGGGGGAGCGTATGTGTGAGGGCGCGGGTTAGTGTTAGCGTACGGGTTAGGATTAGTTGACGGGTGAGGGTCAGGCTTCGGGGAAGGGGTAGGGTTAGGGTTCGGGCTAGGGTTAGGGTTAGGGGACAGGGATGGTTTAGGGTCCAGGGGAGGGGACGACAACGCTTTAGGGGGAGCGTACGTGTGAGGGCGCAGCATAGTGTTAGCGTACGGGTTAGGATTAGGGGACAGGTGAGGTTCAGGCTTCGGGGAAGCGTTAGGGTTAGCGTTCGGGCTAGAGTTAGGGTTAGGGGACGGGTACGGTTTAGGGTCCAGGGGAGGGTACGACAACACTTTAGGGGGAGAGTACACGTGAGGGCGCGAGTTAGTGTTAGCGTACCGGTTAGGATTAGGGGACGAGTGAGGGTCAGGCTTCGGGGAAGGGTTAGGGTTAGGGTTCGGGCTAGTGTTAGGGTTAGGGGACGGGGACGGTTTAGGGTCCAGGGGAGGGTACGACAACGCTTTACGGGGAGCGTACGTGTGAGGGCGCGTGTTAGTGTTAGCGTACGGGTTAGGATTAGGGGACGGGTGAGGTTCAGGCTTCGGGGAAGCGTTAGGGTTAGCGTTCGGGCTAGAGTTAGGGTTAGGGGACGGGTACGGTTTAGGGTCCAGGGGAGGGTACGACAACACTTTAGGGGGAGAGTACACGTGAGGGCGCGGGCTAGTGTGAGCGTACGGGTTAGGATTAGGGGACGTGTGAGGGTCAGGCTTCGAGGAAGGGTTAGGGTTAGGGTTCGGGCTTGGGTTAGGGTTAGGGGACGGGGATGGTTTAGGGTCCAGGGGAGGGTACGACTACGCTTTAGGGGGAGCGTACGCGTGAGGGCGCGGGTTAGTGTTAGCGTACGGGTTAGGATTCGGGACGGGTGAGGGTCAGGCTTCGGGGAAAGGTTAGGGTTAGGGTTCGGGCTAGGGTTAGTGTTAGGGGATGGGGACGTTTTAGGGTCCAGGGGAGGGTACGACAACGCTTTAGGGGGAGCGTACGTGTGAGGGCGCGGGTTAGTGTTAGCGCACGGGTTAGGATTAGGGGACGGGTGAGGGTCAGGCTTCGGGGAAGGGTTAGGGTTAGGGTTCGGGCTAGGGTTAGGGTTAGGGTACGGGGACGGTTTAGGGCCCAGGGGAGGGTACGACAACGCTTTAGGGGGAGTGTACGTGTGAGGGCGCGAGTTAGTGTTAGCGTACGGGTTAGGATTAGGGGACGGGTGAGGGTCAGGCTTCGGGGAAGGGTTAGGGTTAGGGTTCGGGCTAGGGTTAGGGTTAGGGGACGGGGACGGTTTAGGGTCCAGGGGAGGGTACGACAACGCTTTAGGGGGAGCGTACGTGTGAGGGCGCGGGTTAGTGTTAGCGTACGGGTTAGGATTAGGGGACGGGTGAGGCTCAGGCTTCGGGGAAGTGTTAGGTTTAGGGTTCGGGCTAGGGTTAGGGTTAGGGGACGGGGACGGTTTAGGGTCCAGGGGAGGGTACGACAACGCTTTAGGGGGAGATTACACGTGAGGGCGCAGGCTAGTGTGAGCGTACGGGTTAGGATTAGGGGACGGGTGAGGGTCAGGCTTCGAGGAAGGGTTAGGGTTAGTGTTCGGGCTAGGGTTAGGGTTAGGGGACGGGGACGGTTTAGGGTCCAGGGGAGGGTACGACAACGCTTTAGGGGGAGCGTACGTGTGAGGGCGCAGGTTACTGTTGGCGTACGGGTTAGGATTAGGGGACGGGTGAGGGTCAGGCTTCGGGGAAGGGTTAGGGTTAGTGTTCGGGCTAGGGTTAGGGTTAGGGGATGGGGACGGTTTAGGGTCCAGGGGAGGGTACGACAACGCTTTAGCGGGAGCCTACGTGTGAGGGCGCAGGTTAGTGTTAGCGTACGGGTTAGGATTAGGGGACGGGTGAGGGTCAGGCTTCGGGGAAGGGTTAGGGTTAGGGTTCGGGCTAGGGTTAGGGTTAGGGGACGGGGACGGTTTAGGGTCCAGGGGAGGTACGACAACGCTTTAGAGGGAACGTACGTGTGAGGGCGCGGGTTAGTGTTAGCGTACGGGTTAGGATTAGGGGATGGGTGAGGGTCAGGCTTCGGGGAAGTGTTAGGGTTAGGGTTCGGGCTAGGGTTAGGATTAGGAGACGGGGACGGTTTAGGGTCCAGGGGAGGTACAACAACGCTTTAGAGGGAACGTACGTGTGAGGGCGCGGGTTAGTGTTAGCGTACGGGTTAGGATTAGGGGACGGGTGAGGGTCAGGCTTCGGGGAAGCGTTAGGGTTAGGGTTCGGACTAGGGTTAGGGTTAGGGGACGGGGACGGTTTAGGGTCCAGGGGAGGGTACGGCAACGCTTTAGGGGGAGCGTACGTGTGAGGGCCCGGGTTAGTGTTAGCGTACGGGTTAGGATTAGGGGACGGGTGAGGGTCAGGCTTCGGGGAAGGGTTAGGGTTAGGGTTCGGGCTAGGGTTAGGGTTAGGAGACGGGGACGGTTTAGGGTCCACGGGAGGGTACGACAACGTTTTAGGGGGAGCGTACGTGTGAGGGCGCGGGTTAGTGTTAACGTACGGGTTAGGATTAGGGGACAGTTGAGGTTCAGGCTTCGGGGAAGGGTTAGGGTTAGGTTTCGGGCTAGAGTTAGGGTTAGGGGACGGGGACGGCTTAGGGTCCAGCGGAGGGTAAGACACCGCTTTAGGGGAGCGTACGTGTGAGGGCGCGGGTTAGTGTTAGCGTACGGGTTAGGATTAGGGGACGGGTGAGGGTCAGGCTTCGGGGAAGGTTTAAGGTTAGGGTTCGTGCTAGGTTTAGGGTTAGGGGACGGGGACGGTTTAGGGCCCAGGGGAGGGTACGACAACGCTTTAGGGGGAGCGTACGTGTGAGGGTGCGAGTTAGTGTTAGCGTACGGGTTAGGATTAGGGGACGAGTGAGGGTCAGGCTTCGGGGAAGGGTTAGGGTTAGGGTTCGGGCTAGGGTTAGGGTTAGGGGACGGGGACGGTTTAGGGTCAAGGGGAGGGTACGACAACGCTTTAGGGGGAGCGTACGTGTGAGGGCGCAGCATAGTGTTAGTGTACGGGTTAGGATTAGGGGACGGGTGAGGGTCAGGCTTCAGGGAAGGGTTAGGGTTAGGGTTCGGGCTAGGGTTAGGGTTAGGGGACGGAGATGGTTTAGGGTCCAGGGGAGGGTACGACAACGCTTTAGGGGGAGCGTACGTGTGAGGGCGCGGGTTAGTGTTAGCGTACGGGTTAGGATTATGGGACGGGTGAGTGTCAGGCTTCGGGGAAGGGTTAGGGTTAGGGTTCGGGCTAGGGTTAGGGTTAGGGGACAGGGACGGTTTAGTGTCCAGGGGAGGGTACGACAACGCTTTAGAGGGAGCGTACGTGTGAGGGCGCGGGTTAGTGTTAGCGTACGGGTTAGGATTAGGGGACGGGTGAGGGTCAGGCTTCGGGGAAGGTTTAGGGTTAGGGTTCGGGCTAGGGTTAGGGTTAGGGGACGGGGACGGTTTAGGGTCCAGGGGAGGGTACGACAACGCTTTAGGGGGAACGTACGTGTGAGGACCCGGGTTAGTGTTAGCGTACGGGTTAGGATTGGTGGACGGGTGAGTGTCAGGCTTCGGGGAAGCGTTAGGGTTAGCGTTCGGGCTAGGGTTAGGGTTAGGGGACGGGGACGGTTTAGGGTCCAGGGGAGGGTACGACAACGCTTTAGGGGGAGCGTATGTGTGAGGGCGCAGGTTAGTGTTAGCGTACGGGTTACGATTAGGGTACGGGTGAGGGTCAGGCTTCGGGGAAGGGTTAGGGTTATGGTTCGGGCTAGGGTTAGGGTTAGGGGACGGGGACGGTTTAGGGCCCAGGGGAGGGTACGACAACGCTTTAGGGAGAGCGTACGTGTGAGGGCGCGGGTTAGTGTTAGCGTACGGGTTAGGATTAGGGGACGGGTGAGGGTCAGGTTTCGGGGAAGGGTTAGGGTTAGGGTTCGGGCTAGGGTTAGGGTTAGGGGACGGGGACGATTTAGGGTCCAGGGGAGGGTACGACAACGCTTTAGGGGGAGCGTACGTGTTAGGGCGCGGGTTGGTGTTAGCGTACGGGTTAGGATTAGGGGACGGGTGAGGGTCAGGCTTCGGGGATGGGTTAGGGTTAGCGTTCGGGCTAGGGTTACGGTTAGGGGACGGGGACGGTTTAGGGTCCAAGGGAGGGTACGACAACGCTTTAGGGGGAGCGTACGTGTGAGGGTGCGGGTTAGTGTTAGCGTACGGGTTAGGATTAGGGGGCGGGTGAGTGTCAGGCTACGGGGAAGGGTTAGGGTTAGGGTTCGGGCTAGAGTTAGGGTTAGGGGACGGGGACGGTTTAGGGTCCAGGGGAGGGTACGACAACGCTTTAGGGGGAGCGTACGTGTGAGGGCGCGGGTTAGTGTTAGCGTACGGGTTAGGATTAGGGGACGGGTGAGGGTCAGGCTTCGGGGAAGGGTTAGGGTTAGGGTTCGGGCTAGGGTTAAGGTTAGGGGACAGGGACGGTTTAGGGTCCAGGGGAGGGTACGACAACGCTTTAGGGGGACCGTACGTGTGAGGGCGCGGCATAGTGTTAGCGTACGGGTTAGGATTAGGGGACGTGTGAGGGTCAGGCTTCGGGGAAGCTTTAGGGTTATCGTTCGGGCTAGGGTTAGGGTTAGGGGACGGGGACGGTTTAGGGTCCAGGGGAGGGTACGACAACGCTTTAGGGGGAGCGTACGTGTGAGGGCGCAGGTTACTGTTGGCGTACGGGTTAGGATTAGGGGACGGGTGAGGGTCAGGCTTCGGGGAAGGGTTAGGGTTAGTGTTCGGGCTAGGGTTAGGGTTAGGGGATGGGGACGGTTTAGGGTCCAGGGGAGGGTACGACAACGCTTTAGGGGGAGCCTACGTGTGAGGGCGCAGGTTAGTGTTAGCGTACGGGTTAGGATTAGGGGACGGGTGACGGTCAGGCTTCGGGGAAGGGTTAGGGTTAGGGTTCGGGCTAGGGTTAGGGTTAGGGGACGGGGACGGTTTAGGGTCCAGGGGAGGTACGACAACGCTTTAGAGGGAACGTACGTGTGAGGGCGCGGGTTAGTGTTAGCGTACGGGTTAGGATTAGGGGATGGGTGAGGGTCAGGCTTCGGGGAAGTGTTAGGGTTAGGGTTCGGGCTAGGGTTAGGATTAGGAGACGGGGACGGTTTAGGGTCCAGGGGAGGTACAACAACGCTTTAGAGGGAACGTACGTGTGAGGGCGCGGGTTAGTGTTAGCGTACGGGTTAGGATTAGGGGACGGGTGAGGGTCAGGCTTCGGGGAAGGGTTAGGGTTAGGGTTCGGACTAGGGTTAGGGTTAGGGGACGGGGACGGTTTAGGGTCCAGGGGAGGGTACGACAACGCTTTAGGGGGAGCATACGTGAGAGGGCGTGGGTTAGTGTTAGCGTACGGGTTAGGATTAGGGTACGGGTGAGGGTCAGGCTTCGGGGAAGGGTTAGGGTTAGGGTTCGGGCTAGGGTTAGGGTTAGGAGACGGGGACGGTTTAGGGTCCACGGGAGGGTACGACAACGTTTTAGGGGGAGCGTACGTGTGAGGGCGCGGGTTAGTGTTAACGTACGGGTTAGGATTAGGGGACAGTTGAGGTTCAGGCTTCGGGGAAGGGTTAGGGTTAGGTTTCGGGCTAGAGTTAGGGTTAGGGGACGGGGACGGCTTAGGGTCCAGCGGAGGGTACGACACCGCTTTAGGGGAGCGTACGTGTGAGGGCGCGGGTTAGTGTTAGCGTACGGGTTAGGATTAGGGGACGGGTGAGGGTCAGGCTTCGGGGAAGGTTTAAGGTTAGGGTTCGTGCTAGGTTTAGGGTTAGGGGACGGGGACGGTTTAGGGCCCAGGGGAGGGTACGACAACGCTTTAGGGGGAGCGTACGTGTGAGGGTGCGAGTTAGTGTTAGCGTACGGGTTAGGATTAGGGGACGAGTGAGGGTCAGGCTTCGGGGAAGGGTTAGGGTTAGGGTTCGGGCTAGGGTTAGGGTTAGGGGACGGGGACGGTTTAGGGTCAAGGGGAGGGTACGACAACGCTTTAGGGGGAGCGTACGTGTGAGGGCGCAGCATAGTGTTAGTGTACGGGTTAGGATTAGGGGACGGGTGAGGGTCAGGCTTCAGGGAAGGGTTAGGGTTAGGGTTCGGGCTAGGGTTAGGGTTAGGGGACGGAGATGGTTTAGGGTCCAGGGGAGGGTACGACAACGCTTTAGGGGGAGCGTACGTGTGAGGGCGCGGGTTAGTGTTAGCGTACGGGTTAGGATTATGGGACGGGTGAGTGTCAGGCTTCGGGGAAGGGTTAGGGTTAGGGTTCGGGCTAGGGTTAGGGTTAGGGGACAGGGACGGTTTAGGGTCCAGGGGAGGGTACGACAACGCTTTAGAGGGAGCGTACGTGTGAGGGCGCGGGTTAGTGTTAGCGTACGGTTTAGGATTAGGGGACGGGTGAGGGTCAGGCTTCGGGGAAGGTTTAGGGTTAGGGTTCGGGCTAGGGTTAGGGTTAGGGGACGGGGACGGTTTAGGGTCCAGGGGAGGGTACGACAACGCTTTAGGGGGAACGTACGTGTGAGGACCTGGGTTAGTGTTAGCGTACGGGTTAGGATTGGTGGACGGGTGAGTGTCAGGCTTCGGGGAAGCGTTAGGGTTAGCGTTCGGGCTAGGGTTAGGGTTAGGGGACGGGGACGGTTTAGGGTCCAGGGGAGGGTACGACAACGCTTTAGGGGGAGCGTATGTGTGAGGGCGCAGGTTAGTGTTAGCGTACGGGTTACGATTAGGGTACGGGTGAGGGTCAGGCTTCGGGGAAGGGTTAGGGTTATGGTTCGGGCTAGGGTTAGGGTTAGGGGACGGGGACGGTTTAGGGCCCAGGGGAGGGTACGACAACGCTTTAGGGAGAGCGTACGTGTGAGGGCGCGGGTTAGTGTTAGCGTACGGGTTAGGATTAGGGGACGGGTGAGGGTCAGGTTTCGGGGAAGGGTTAGGGTTAGGGTTCGGGCTAGGGTTAGGGTTAGGGGACGGGGACGATTTAGGGTCCAGGGGAGGGTACGACAACGCTTTAGGGGGAGCGTACGTGTTAGGGCGCGGGTTGGTGTTAGCGTACGGGTTAGGATTAGGGGACGGGTGAGGGTCAGGCTTCGGGGATGGGTTAGGGTTAGCTTTCGGGCTAGGGTTACGGTTAGGGGACGGGGACGGTTTAGGGTCCAAGGGAGGGTACGACAACGCTTTAGGGGGAGCGTACGTGTGAGGGTGCGGGTTAGTGTTAGCGTACGGGTTAGGATTAGGGGGCGGGTGAGTGTCAGGCTACGGGGAAGGGTTAGGGTTAGGGTTCGGGCTAGAGTTAGGGTTAGGGGACGGGGACGGTTTAGGGTCCAGGGGAGGGTACGACAACGCTTTAGGGGGAGCGTACGTGTGAGGGCGCGGGTTAGTGTTAGCGTACGTGTTAGGATTAGGGGACGGGTGAGGGTCAGGCTTCGGGGAAGGGTTAGGGTTAGGGTTCGGGCTAGGGTTAAGGTTAGGGGACAGGGACGGTTTAGGGTCCAGGGGAGGGTACGACAACGCTTTAGGGGGACCGTACGTGTGAGGGCGCGGCATAGTGTTAGTGTACGGGTTAGGATTAGGGGACGTTTGAGGGTCAGGCTTCGGGGAAGCTTTAGGGTTATCGTTCGGGCTAGGGTTAGGGTTAGGGGACGGGGACGGTTTAGGGTCCAGGGGAGGGTACCACAACGCTTTAGGGGGAGCGTACGTGTGAGGGCGCGGGTTAGTGTTAGCGTACGGGTTAGGATTAGGGGACGGGTGAGGGTCAGGCTTCGGGGAAGGGTTAGGGTTAGGGTTCGGGCTAGGGTTACGGTTAGGGGACGGGGACGGTTTAGGGCCCAGGGGAGGGTACGACAACGCTTTAGGGGGAGCGTACGTGTGAGGGCGCGAGTTAGTGTTAGCGTACGGGTTAGGATTAGGGGACGGGTGAGGGTCAGGCTTCGGGGAAGGGTTAGGGTTTGGGTTCGGGCTAGGGTTAGGGTTAGGGGACGGGGACGGTCGAGACTGAGTTTGGTTCACAAGCAAAGGAAACTTTATATTTTGATCAGAGAATGGAGTGGTGAGAGCATGCACTACCCCGTGGGCTGTGGGCTGGGCTGCTGTGTAGAGATCCTGTCAGAGTCAGTGGGAGGGAGGGGACAGAGCTTTCAAGGGCTGGGTTGGCTGCAGCTCAGGCTCTATATCGTGGAGTCTGCACTGGGCCCCAGGAGCTGAGGTGTCGACCCAGCCATTCTGCACTAGGAAATCTGGTCTGAAGTGCCGGGTGTGGAACCTCTGCATGCGGGACCCTAGGAGCACGTGAAATTAGACAAAGCACAAAGGATAAAAAAGGTTAGACTTGACTTTATTGCACAGATTCTATTTTTATCTCCCAGAGATTTTTAATGGGCTTTGCTGGGGACAAACTCCTCCTCTGCCTTTTGTCCCGTTCCTCATTCTTGGAGTTCTGAGGGTGCAGACCCTTCTTCTGTAACTGCTGAGTGCTGAGTTGGGAGCCCTCATACCCAGGGGCGAGGGTCAGAACTTCTCCCCAGCAGCCTCCAGGTGACGTTGATTGTCCCCAGGCCCCCTGCCTCCTTGCTCGTCCACCTGAGCACCAGCATTGGAAGTGTTATAGATTCTAATGACCTTTAAGGGTCCAGGAAAGAGATGTGCAGAGACGCTGTGGGGGCTGGTTTCACTCCACCCCACATTTGTTCGGCCACCTTAGGCTGACCGTTTCTGCCAGCCTAGATGCTCTGAACAGTAGTCTGTGCTTTCTTCAATTAGGCCCCTGAATTAACGTACAAACAGCACCAGGTGTCAGAGCCCTGCCCACTCAACTCCCAGACAGTCCAGGGTCAGTGGTGATCAAGGACCATGATGGCCACTGAGTCAACAGCCTTTTGAAATAAACAGGAGTCCAGCCGGTCTTATTGGCCACCATCATCACGGTGTCTGTAGGCTTTTCTATGGTCACAGTGTGATATACGGTTCCCCCCGCCAAGATTATTAGCTCCCCTCTGGGTGCAGTAAGTCCTGCAAGCAGTAGTCTACTCTTTTGGGACACACTCTTGTTGTTTTATGAGAGAAACTCCAGGTCAAGTGATGTTCACACGAGTCGTCATGGTGTCCTGTTGCCCCCGGTTATCTCTCTGGATGTTGGAGTTGGAGGGCCTCCTCACTCGAGGTCGGTGTGCCAACGGAGCGAACCCTGCAACTTCAGGGCATGGTTGGTGGTTAGGATCACCACGTGGGGTCCTTTTCCCTTAGGAGGGAGGTGGCCTTTTGGGCTGCTGATTTCCAGGTTTTTAGATACCGCCAGTATCTTGGCCAGATGTGGCAGTGGGCCAAGCCCCTTGGTGACCGTAGTTTATCCTACCTGGATGGCATTCTTGCATTGTTCCATTTCAAGTGGTCCCAGTTTTTGCACTAATTCTCCAATGGCGATTCACCTTTCACCGGGAATGTAAAGGTCAAAGGGTTTAGCTAAATTAGGGAGTTCCAGGGCAAGGGTCTGAATTGACTGCTCTTTCCATTCTTGAAAGGCCACTTCTGGATTCTATTCAAAAGGATCATCATCTTTTCCTTTCAGTGTTTCATATAGAGGCCCAGCTAGTAGACTGTAGTTAGGGATCCAGAAGCAGCAAACCCTGGCCTCCCCAGGAACCCCTAAGCTGTCTTCTAGTTTTAGAAAGGGGTAAGGCTGAAAATGGTTTCTTCCCTTTCCTGGGATGGGCTTCTCCGACCTTCTGTGAGAATGAAGCCCAGGCAGGTCACCGCAGTCTGTGATATTTGAGCTTCTTTTTGGACGACTTCTATCCTTTATTGGTTTGGTAGTTCAGAGGCCTCCTTAGTAGGGCTGGCGATCAGAATGTCGTCTGCGTATTGAAGGAGGGTTTCCTTTTCCAGAGGCAGAACTTTTAGGTCTTTAGCTAAGCTTTCCCCAAAGACGGTGTGGGAATTTTTGCACCCTTGGGGCCAGACGGCCCGGAAGTATTGTTTTAGTTGTATGTTGAGTCCTGCCACTCACAAGCCAAAATTTCTTGTGACTCTGGGACTAATGGAATACAAAAGAAGGCATCATTGAAGACTAATACAGAATACCATGTCCTGGTGGTTGGTAGAATGACCAGCAGGGTGTAGGAATTAGGAGCAGCTGGAGGTATATCCTCGGTGGCTTCACTGACTGTCCTGACATCCTTTACCAGGTCCCCAGCAGCCCATGGGGCTCTCGTGGTCAGACCAATCCCCGGATACAGAGCTACCCTTGCAGGTACCGTGGCAGGGCTGGGCACACAGGAACCATGCACATAGCCCTCATTGCAGAGCACCCCCAGCTCACCTGTCACTCAGAGCTGACACAGAGCACCTCAGAGCAGGACTTGAACTAACAAACAGCAGCTGCGACAGGTCTGTGACCCTGGGCATCACTCTGTACGGCCTCCCTCCACCTGGTCTTCCAGAGACTTCCACTGCACCCGGGGCACCAGGCCTCTGTCTCCAACCACCACCCACCCCTCCTCTCCCTGACTCCTGGGTTCCTCTCATTAGGAGAGTGTTTTCTTGAAGTTGTCTCCCACTCATGGGCCAGATAAAATGATTAGAAAACAAGCCAAAGCTGCAGCCCCTTGTCTATCTTGACTCTCAGGAGCCCACACCTGTTCCTTGGACCTGGCCGGTTCAGCAAGTTCCATTTTCTGCAACTGTGAGCCCCTGAGGGGTGATGATTGGCTGACCTGGGCAGCCTTACCGTGCCGGCCAGCCCTCCCCAGGTGTGCCTGGGTTGAGATCAATATAAATACCACTCCAGGCAGCAAGAGCCCCTGCAGCCGTGCCTGACGCCATTTTCTCTGCCCTGTCAGCAGTCTCGGGGCTGGGCTGGTGGGAGGGAGTGAGAGGCCACAGCTTTGTGGGTGGCCCAGTGTGAGTGGGGCTCTGCTGAACTTTCTGCAGCAGTTGCCAGGCTGCCACCTGCTAAGGAAGAGGATGTGTCACCCATACCTGCTGCTGGAATTTCTCCCTGGGCAGAGGTGAGGAAGGAAAAAAGCAGTGGGGGCAGGGACAGGACGGGTATCTCAGGCAGGGAAATGGAAATCTTCCAGAAGAGCACCCAGGGCCAGTACCATCCTGGCTGGCCTGCAGGCACCAAGTCGGCCGGCATGCTGTCACTCGTGTGGCTCCATGGCCCTTCCTCTAGGCTTTCAAGTCCTTGTACATATTCAGGTGTTTTACCTGGGAAGGTTGGGAACAGTTCAGCAGCAGCTGGCCTGGGGCTCATCTCACGTTTACTCACAGATGCCTCGGCACGGTCCCCCAGGCTTGTAATGAGGACACTCCTTGCGGGGGGGCTGCTGGCTGCATGCTAGATGATTCTCCACCTCTGACCAACTTCAGAATTGTCTACCACTGAAGCAAGTGCCCTGATAGGGTTTTCATCTGTATAACTGGTGGGTTCTGTTTTGTTTTTTTCTTTTTTGTTTCAAGGTAGGTTTTATTCCTCTTTTTTGTACTTATGGATGTAAGCATGGAAATAATTCATTCATATAAATACATGTATGTGAAGGGAATAACTTTTTTCCGTTTTTTAAAAAATTTTATTTTTCATTTTATTTTATTTATTTTTTATACAGCAGGTTCTTATTGGTTATCTATTTTATACATATAAATGTATACATGTCAATCCCAATCTCCCAACTCCTCCCACCACCACCCCCCATGGCTTTCCCCTCTTTGTGTCCATACATTTGTTCTCTACATCTGTGTCTCTGTTTCTGCCCTTCAAACCGGTTCATCTGTACCATTTTTCTAGGTTCCACATATATGCGTTAATATACAATATTTGTTTTTCTCTCTCTGACTTACTTCACTCTGTATGACAGTCTCTAGATCCATCGACGTCTCTACAAATGACCCAATTTCATTCCTTTTTATGGCTAATAGTCCATTTTATATATGTACCACATCTTTATCCATTCGTCTGTCTGTGGGCATTTAGGTTGCTTCCATTACCTGGCTATTGTAAGTAGTGCTGCAATGAACATTGTGGTGAATGTGTCTTTTTGATTTATGGTTTTCTCTGGGTATATGCCCAGTAGTGGGTTGCTGGATCATATGGTAATTCTATTTTTAGTTTTTTAAGGAACCTCCATACTGTTCTCCATAGTGACTATCAATTTACATTCCCACCAATCGTGGAAGAGGGTTCCTTTTCTCCACACCCTCTCCAGCATTTGTTGTTTGTAGATTTTCTGATGATGCCCATTCTAACAGGTGTGAGGTGATACCTCATTGTAGTTTTGATTTGCATTTCTCTAATAATTAGTGATGTAGAGCAGCTTTTCATGTGCTCCTTGGCCATCTCTACGTCTTTTTGGAAGAAATGTCTATTTAGATCTTCTGCCCATTTTTGTATTGGGTTGTTTGTTTTTTTAATATTGAGCTGCATCAGCTGTTTATATATATTGGAGATTAATCCTTTGTCCATTGATTCAGTTGCAAATATATTCTCCCATTCTGAGGGTTGTCTTTTGTGTTTGTAGTTTCCATTGCTTTGCAAAAGCTTTTACGTTTCATTAGGTCCCATTTGTTTAGTTTTCTTTTTTATGTCATTACTCTAGGAGGTGGATCAAAAAAGATCTTGCTGTGATTTATGTTAGAGTATTCTTCCTATGTTTTCCTCTAAGAGTTTTATACTGTCCGGTCTTACATTAAGGTCTCTAATCCATTTTGAATTTATTTTTGTGTATGGTGTTAGGGGGTGTTCTAATTTCATTCTTTTACATGTAGCTGTCCATTTTTCCCAGCACCACTGATTGAAGACACTGTCTTTTCTCCATTGTATAGTCTTGCCTACTTTGTCATAGATTAGTTGACCATAGGTGTGTAGGTTTATCTCTGGGCTTCTTTCTTTTTTATTTTCCTTTTACACCTTTATTGGAGTATAATTGCTTTACAATGGAGTGTTAGTTTCTGCTGTATAACAAAGTGAATCAATTATACATATACATATATCACCATATCCCCTCCCTCTTACATCTCCCTCCCACCCTCCACATCCCACCCCTTTAGGTGGTCGCAAAGCACCGAGCTGATCTCCCTGTGCTATGTGGCTGCTTCCCAGTAGCTATCGATGTTACATTTGGTAATGTATATATGTCCATGGCACTCTCTCACTTCGTCCCAGCTTACCCTTCCCCCTCCCCGTGTCCTCAAGTCCTTTCTCTATGTCTGTGTCCTTAATCCTGTCCTGCCCCTAGGTTCTTCATAAACTTTTTTCTTTAGATTCCATATATCTCTGTTAGTACACGGTATTTATTTTTCTCTTTCTGACTTACTTCACTGTGTAGGACAGACTCTAAGTCCATCCCCCTCACTACAAATAACTCAGTTTTGTTTCTTTTTATGGCTGAGTAATATTCCATTTATATATGTGCCAGATATTCTTTATCCATTTATCTGTCGATGGACACTTAGGTTGCTTCCATGTCCTGGCTATTGTAAGTAGAACTGCAATGAACATTGTTGTATATAACTCTTTTTGAATTATGGTTTTCTCAGGGCAAATGCCCAGTAGTTGGATTGCTGGGTCGTATGGTACTTCTATTTTTAGTTTTTTCAGGAACCTCTATACTGTTATCCCTAGTGGGTATAGCAATTTACATTCCCAGCAACAGTGCAAGAACGTTCCCTTTTCTCCAGTAAATGCCTCTCCAGCATTTATTGTTTGTATTTTTTTTGATGATTGCCATTCTGACTGCTGGGAGTTGATACCTCACTGTAGTTTTGATTTGCATTTCTCTAATGATTAGTGATGTTCGGCATCCTTTCATGTGTTTATTGGCAACCTGTATATCTCCTTTGGAGAAATGTCTATTTAGGTCTTCTGCCCATTTTTGGATTGTGTTGTTTGTTTTTGTGATATTGAGCTACACGAGCTGCTTGTAAATTTTGGAGATTAATCTTTTGTCATTTGCTTCATTTGAAAACATTTTCTCCCATTCTGAGGGTTGTATTTTCGTCTTGTTTATATTTTCCTTTGCTGTGCAAAAGCTTTGAAGTTTCATTAGGTCCCATTTGTTTATTTTTGTTTTTATTTCCACTTCTCTAGGAGGTGGGTCAAAAAGGATCTTGCTGTGATTTATGTCATAGAGTGTTCTGCCTATGTTTTCCTCTAATAATTTTATAGTGTCTGGTCTAACATTTAGATCTCTAATTCATTTTGAGTTTATTTTTGTGTATGGTGTTATGGAGTGTTCTAATTTCATTCTTTCACGTGTAGTTGTCCAGTTTTCCCAGCACCACTTACTGAAGAGACTGTCTTTTCTTCATTGTATATCTTTGCCTCCTTTGTCATAGATGAGTTAGCCATAGGTACGTAGGTTTATCTCTGGGCTTTCTATCTTGTTCAATTGATCTATATTTCTGTTTTTGTGCCAGTACCATATAGTCTTGATTAATGTAGCTTTGTAGTATAGTCTGAAGTTAGGAAGTCTGATTCCTCCAGCTCTTTTAATTTCCCTCAAGACTGCTTTGGCTATTCGGGGTCTTTTGTGTCTCCATACAAATTTTAAGATTTTTTTGTTCTAGTTCTGTAGAAAATGCCAGTGGTATTTGATAGGGATTGCATTGAATCTGTAGCTTGCTTTGGGTACTATAGTCATTTTCACAATATTGATTCTTCTAATCCAAGAACATGGTTTATACCTCCATATGTTTATATCATCTTTGATTTCTTTCAGCAGTGTCTTATAGTTTTCTGAGTACAGGTCTTTTACCTCCTTATGTAGGTTCATTCCTCCGTATTTTATTCTTTTTGTTGCAATGGTGAATGAGATTGTTTCCTTAATTTCTCTTTCTGATCTTTCATTGTTAGTGTATAGGAATGCAAGAGATTTCTGTGCATTAATTTTGTATCCTGCAACTTTACCAAATTCATTGATTAGCTCTGGTAGTTTTCTGGTGGCATCTTTAGGATTCACTATGTGTAGTATCGTGTCATTTGCAAACAGTGACAATTTTACTTCTTCTTTTCCAATTTGTATTCCTTTTATTTCTTTTTCTTCTCTGATTACTGTGTCTAGGACTTCCAAAAACTATGTTGAGTAATAGTGGTGAGAGTGGACATCCTTGTCTTGTTCCTGATCTTAGAGGAAATGCTTTTAGTTTTTCACTATTGAGAATGATGTTTGCTGTGGGTTTGTCATATACTGCCTTTATTATGTTGAGGTAGATTCCCTCTATGCCCACTTTTTGGAGACTTTTAATCATAAATTGGTGTTGAATTTTGTCAAAAGCTCTTCCTTCATCTATTGGGATGATCATATTTTTATTCTACAATTTGTTAATATGGTGTATCACATTGATTGATTTGTGTATATTGAAGAATTCTTGCATCCCTGGGATAAACCCCACCTGATCATGGTGCATGATCCTTTTAATGTGTTGTTTAATTCTGTTTCCTAGTATTTTGTTGAGGATTTTTACATCTATATTAATCAGTGATATTGGTCTCTAATTTTCTTTTTCTGTAGTATCTTTGTCTGGTTTTGGTATCAGGGTGATTGTGGCCTCATATAATGAGTTTGGGAGTGTTCCTTACCCTGAAAAGTTCTGAAGAGTTTGAGAAGATTGGGTGTTAGCTCTTGTCTAAATGTTTGATAGAATTCACCTCTGATGCCATCTCGTTCTGGACTTTTGTTTGTTGGAAGATTTTTAATCACACTTTCAATTTCATTACTTGTGATTGGTCTGTTCATATTTTCTATTTCTTCCCGGTTCAGTCTTGGAAGGTTATACCTTTCTAAGAATTTGTCCATTTCTTCCAGGTTGTCCATTTTATTGGCATAGAGTTGCTTGTAGAGGTCTCTTAGGATGCTTTGTATTTCTGTGGTGTCTGTTACAACTTCTCCTGTTTCATTTCTAATTTTATTGATTTGAGTCCTCTCCCTCTTTTACTTGAGTCTGGCTAAAGGTTTATCATTTTTGTTTATCTTCTCAAAGAACCAGCTTTTAGTTTTATTGATCTTTGCTATTGTTTTTATTTCATTTATTTCTGCTTTGATCTTTATGATTTCTTTCCTTCTATTAACTTTGGGTTTTGTTCTTCATTCTCTAGTTCCTTTAGGTGTAGGGTTAGATTGTTTATTTGAGATTTTTCTGGTTTCTTGAGGTAGGCTTTTATTGCTATAAACTTCCCTCTTAGAACTGTTTTTGCTGCATCCCATAGGTTTTGGATCATCGTGTTTTTGTTGTCATTTGTCTCTAGGTATTTTTTGATTTCCTCTTTGATTTCCTCAGTGATCTCTTGGTTATTTAGAAATGTATTGTTTAGCCTCCATGTGTTTGTTTTTTACGTTATTTTCCCTGTAATTGATTTCTAATCTCATAGCATTGTGGTCGGAACAGCTGCTTGATATGATTTCAGTTTTCTTAAATTTACTGAGGCTTTATTTGTGACCCAAGATGTGATCTATCCCGGAGAATGTTCCGTGTGCCATTGAGAAGAACTGGTAGTCTGCTGTTTTTGGATGGAATGTCCTATAAATATCCATTAAATCTATCTGGTCTATTGTGTCATTTAAAGCTTGTGTTTCCTTATTAATTTTCTGTCTGGATGATCTCCATTGGTGTAAGTGAGGTGTTAAAGTCCCTTGCTATTATTGTGTTACTGTTGATTTCCTCTTTTATAGCTGTTAGCAGTTGCCTTATGTATTGAGGTGTTCCTGTGTTGGGTACATATATATTTATAATTGTTATATCTTGGATTGATCCCTTGATCATTATGTAGTGTCCTTCCTTGTCTCTTGTAACATTCTTTATTTTAAAATCTATTTTATCTGATATGAGTATTGCTACTCCAGCTTTCTTTTGATTTTCATTTGCATGGAATATATTTTTCCATCCTCTCACTTTCAGTCTGTATGTGTCCCTAGGTCTGAAATGGGTCTCTTGTAGACAGCATATATATGGATCTTGTTTTTGTATCCATTCAGTGAGCCTGTGTCATTTGGTTGGAGCATTTAATCCATTCACGTTTAAGGTAATTATCAATATGTATGTTCCTATTATTATTTTCTTAATTGTTATGGGTTTGTCTTAGTGGGTCCTTTTCTTCTCTTGTGTTTCCCACTTAGAGAAGTTCCTTTAGCATTTGTTGTAGAGCTGGTTTCGTGGTGCTGAATTCTCTTAGCTTTTGCTTGTCTGTAAAGCTTTTGATTTCTCCATCAAATCTGAATGAGATACTTGCTGGGTGGAGTACTCTTGGTGGTAGGTTCTTCCCTTTCATCACGTTAAAGTTATCATGCCACTCCCTTCTGGCTTGTAGATTTTCTGCTGAGAAATCAGCTGTTAACCTTATGGGAATTCCGTTGTATGTTGTCATTTTTCCCTTGTTGCTTTCAATAATTTTTCTTTGTCTTTAATTTTTTCAATTTGATTACTGTGTGTCTCGGCATTTTTCTCCTTTGGTTTATCCTGCCTGGGACTCTCTGCACTTCGTGGACTTCGGTGGCTATTTCTTTTCCCATGCTAGGGAAGTTTTCAACTATAATCTCTTCAGATATTTTCTCGAGTCCTTTCTCTCTCTGTTCTCCATCTGGGACCCCTATAATGCGAATGTTGTTGCATTTAATGTTGTCCCAGAAGTCTCTTAGGTTGTCTTCATTTATTTTCATTCTTTTTCTTTATTTTGTTCCATGGCAGTGATTTCCACCTTTCTGTCTTCCAGGTCACTTATCCGTTCTTCTGTCACAGTTATTCTGCTACTGATTCCTTCTAGTGTATTTTTCATTTCAGTTATTGTATTGTTCATCTCTGTTTGTTTGTTCTTTAATTCTTCTAGGTGTTTGTTCCTTAATTCTTCTAGGTCTTTGTTAAGCATTTCTTGCATCTTCTCGATCTTTGCCTCCATTATTTTTCTAAGGTCTTGGATCATCTTCACTATCATTATTCTGAATTCTTTTACTGGAAGGTTACCTATCCCCACTTCATTTCGTTGTTTTTCTGAGGATTTATCTTGTTCCTTGATCTGGTATAAAGTCCTCTGCCTTTTCATTTTCTCTATCTTTCTGTGAATGTGGTTTTCCTTCCACAGGCTGCAGAATTGTAGTTCTTCTTGCTTCTGCTGTCTGCTCTCCAGTGATTGAGTCTATCTGAGAGGCTTGTGCAAGCTTCCTTATGCGAGGGACTGGTGGTGGGTAGAGCTGGGTGTTGTTCTGGTGGGCAGAGCTTTAATCTGCTTGTCTGTGGATTAAATAAAAGTTTAATAAAAAGTTTAATCCACTTGTCTGCTGATGCATGGGGCTGGGTTCCCTCCCTGTTGGTTGTTTGGACTGAGGCGACCCAGCACTGGAGCCTACCTTGCTCTTGGTGGGGCTAATGGTGGACTCTGGGAGAGTTCACACCAAGGAGTATTTCCCAGAACTTCTGCTGTCAGTGTCATTGTCCCCATGGTGAGCCGCAGCCACACCCCACCTCTGCAGGAGACCCTCTAAAACTAGCAGCTAGGTATGATCATTCACCTATGGGGTGACTGCTCCTTCCCCTGGGTCCTGATGTGCACACTACTTTGTGTGTGTCCTCCAAGAGTGGAGTCTCTGTTGAGACTCTGAGTCTCTGAATGCAGTTGAGACTCTGAGTGGAGTCGCACAGACTCTGGGTCCTGTGAAGCTTCGATGTTTTGTGGTTCTAGAAATCCTATAGGAGACGGTCCACAGCAGGTGAAGCTAATGCTGTCATAGAGGTGGTGAAACCAAAGATCTGCAGTTCCGACTAGAGGTGCTGATGTACAAACAGGACAAAATCATCTCATGTGAATGTAGTTCAGGCATGTTTAAAGTGAATGCAGTCATGTTAATGCCTAACATCTTCTATCTTGTGCCTCTCCTCAAGGACCCCCTCCTCAGTTCCTGAGGCTCCTGTAAGTCATGTACAGGGGAATGGAGAGTGGGCTCTGTCCAGTCTGAGCCCTGAGTTACCCTGTGTGTATCTTAGGATACTTTGTATTTCTGTGGTGGCTCTTGTAACATCATCTCTTTCAGTTCTGATTTATTTGGCCCCTCTCTTTAAAAAAAAATACTACTGTTGTCTTTTATTCTTTACAGAAGTTTAATAAGTGTTTGATCTACTACCCTTACTCTATGTATACTTTTTGCCGTGAGATTTTTACTTTTGTTTGTTTTCTTGTTACTGTCAATAATTAGTGAGAATTCTTTTAAGCTACCTTCAACATTGCTTATAAAGCTGCTTTATTAGTGATGACAGAGCTTTAATGGAAGTCGTGTTCTGGTTGTAAATTAGAATGCAATGTGCCAGCAAAAAGCCCCTTAAGTGTATGTCTCATTACTTCTCGTTCTTTTTTTTCCCTTTTTTGCTCTCTTTTTTTTCTTGTTCTTTTTTTAATGTTTATTTTTTATCAGAGCAAATTTGATTAAAATGTTTTGTTTGTTCTAGGTGTGTAAGATGTGGTTCTTTTACACATATACATGTATCTATACTTCTTCAGATCGTTTTCTCATGTAGCTTGTGACACAATGTTGAGTAGTCTTCTCTTGGTATTCCGTAGGTCTTTGGTGATTATATATTTCACATGTGTTTCTATATCTATGTTAACCCCAATATCCTAATGTATCCAGTCCTCACACCTTTCCATTTGGTGAACCATAACTTTGTTTAATGAATCTGTGATTGCCTTTCTCTGTGGAAATATCTTCATTGGTATCAATTTTTAGCTAACACCTATAAGTGATATTATAGGATATGTGTCTTTTGCTGTCTGACTTAGTACAATTTGCCTGATTACCTCTAGAATCATCTACGGTGCTGCAAATGGCATTGTTTCATTTTTTTCCCTAGATAATATTCCATCTGTACATGTACCAGTTCTTCTTTGTCCACTCACCTGTTGATGGACTTTTTGGTTGCCTCCATGTCTTGGCTATTGTAATACTGCTGCACTGCACATTTGCCTGCCTGTGTCTTTACAATTCTGTCTTCTTATGTTATAGGCCCAGGAGTGGGCATCCTGTATCATATGGTATCTCGGGGTTTACCATTTAAATGCACCACGATTCTGTGCTCATTATTGGCTCTTTCCAGGTTACATCCCACTTAAAGTTGAGGGTATGCATTTCTCCACAACACCTTCAGCATTTATTTATTTATTTATTTTAAATATCTTTATTGAAGCATAATTGCTTTACAATGGTGTGCTAGCTTGTGCTTTACAACAAAATGAATCAGTTATACATATACATATGTCCCCATATCTCTTCCCTCTTGCATCTCCCTCCCTCCCACCCTCCCTATCCCACCCCTCCAGGCGGTCACAAAGCACCGAGCTGATCTCCCTGTGCCATGCTGCTGCTTCCCACTAGCTATCTACCTTACGTTTGGTAGTGTATATATGTCCATGCCTCTCTCTCCCTTTGTCACAGCTTACCCTTCCCCCTCCCCATATCCTCAAGTCCATTCTCTAGTAGATCTCTGTCTTTATTCCTGTTTTACCCCTAGGTTCTTCATGACATTTTTTTCCCTTAAATTCCAGGTATATGTGTTAGCATACGGTATTTGTCTCTCTCTTTCTGACTTACTTCACTGTGTATGACAGACTCTAGGTCTATCCACCTCATTACAAATAGCTCAATTTCGTTTCTTTTTATGGCTTCAGCATTTATTGTTTGTAGTTTTCTTGCTGATGGATATTCTGACTGGTGTGAGCTGATACCTCTTTGTGGTTGAATTTGCATATGACTCATAATCCTTTGAAATTGAGCTTTAAGTCATGTCCTTTTTATTTTTCAAACTGTGATTACAGCTTAGCTCTTCAAAGTGTTTTCTAAAGTATGTGTTACATTTTGAAATTTATTGGCCATTACCCCCCTCAAAATATTTTGAGGGCAGGTTTCATTTACAGCCCTGCAGTACTTGTTCACATGAAGTGACCATTAGCACAGGCTTTAAAGCTGCTTTTGCAGGTAACGGCCAGATTGCGGCAGCCTTTCTTTGTTCCCCATGCTGGTACTAGGGAAACAGAGCTTCCGGCCGGTGGTCTTCCTCGGTTATAAATTAGAGTGGAATGTGCCCGGATAAACCCCCAAAGGCTGATGTCTCCTTACTTTTGTTTGTTTTTTTAATTTAATTTATATTTTTATCGGAATAATATTCCATTTTGTATATGGACCACTTCTTGGTGCATTGCTCTGTTGAGGGACATTTTCGTTGCTTCCAAGTGTTGGCTATATTAAATATTGCTGGAGTGCAAGATTGCCAGCTTGTGACTTTTTGATTCTCATTTTCTCAGGTGATAGTCCCAGCAGTGGGTATGACTGATTGACTAGTAGCTCAATGTTTACCTTTTCAAAGCACCTCCATTGTGTTTTCATTAGTGGCTCTTACCATGTCTCCCTTAGAGCCGAGGGTACGAACTTCCTCACAATCCCTTCAGCATTTATAGTTTGCAGCATTTTTGCTAATGGCCAATCTGACTGCTGTGACCTGATAGGTTTTTGTAATTTGGGTTTGCATGACTTTAAAAATTCCTAAAATTCATCATTTTCCACGCCTTTTTCCTTTCTGTTAAAAATCAAGTGTGAGTACAATCTATCTCTTGAAGCTGTCTTCTTGGAAGGTTGCCCTCTTTTGAATTTTTGGTGGATATTCGACCCCAGGATTTTTTTGGAGGGCAGATGTCATTACAGAACTGCAAGTTTGGTGAATATTTAGTGACCATTAGCACTGGGTTTAAAGCTGCTGTTGTGGGAAACGGCCACAAGGAGGCAGCATTTGTCCTTTCCCAAATCTGGGTACTAGGGCAGCAGAGCCTTTCTGGAAGTCGTGGTTCTAGGTTTTAAGTTAGAATGGAATGTGCCAGGAGGAACGCCCATAAGTTTATGTCTCATTACATCTTGGTTTTTAAAATTTATTTAATCGGGGTAATGATTAGATATTGTTTGTCCAGATGTACACAATCTGGTTCATTTGTACAATATATATGTCTATTCATGTTCAGATCCTCTTCCCATGTAAAATATTACAGTGTTCCATAGACCTCCCTTGCTATATGGCCCGTCTTTTTGATATATGTTTATTATATGTATTTGTATACGTATGGTAACGTTAATCTTAATTTATCCATTCTGCCCACCTTTCCTTTTAGATAAGCATACTTAATTTCTAAGTCTGTGAGTGTCTTTCTCTGTGGAAATATGTTCATTTGTGTTAGTTATTAGATAACGCCTATAAGTGATATCATAGGATATAGGTCTTTTGCTTTCTGACTTACCTCATATTCTGTGATTATCTCCAAGCTCATCTATGGCACCTCAAATAGCAGTGTTTCATTGTTTTCCATGGCTAATATTCTATTGTGAACGTGGACCACTTCTTCTTCATCCATACATCTGTTGATGGACATTTTGGTGGCTTCACTGTCTTGGCTATTGTGAATAAGGCTGCAGTGCAGCTTTTGCAGCCCGCGTCTTCTCGATTCTGGTCTTCTCAGGTGAGAGGCCCAGTGGTGTGACTGCTGCATCGAATGGTACCTCAACTTTTACTTTTAATCGTAGCTCCTTTCTGTTCTCATTATTGGCTCTTACCACGTTACATCTCACCAGCAGCTAGAGGGTACACAGTTCTCTAAAACCCCTTCAGAATTTATTGTTTGTAGACCTTTTGCTGATGGTCAGTCGACTGGTGTGAGTTGAAACCTTTTTGTACATTAGATTTGCATGAGTCTAATAATTCCTGAGGTTGAGCTTTCACCCATTTTCCTTTTTTTAAACAAGAGAGTGAGTCAAACTTACCTCTTCATACTATCGTCTTGAAAAATTTGCCAGTTTTGAATTTTATTGTCCATTCCCTACCTCAGCACAGTTGTTTAGGGCAGGTGTCCTTTGCAGCCCTGAGTCCTTGTGAATGTTAAGAGAACATTAGCTGTGGGCTTAACGCCGCTCTTGTGAAAAACGGCCACAAGGCAGCAGAATTTCTACATTTCCAACTCTGGGTTTTTGGGCAGCAGAGCCTTCCTGGAAATCGTGTTAGTAGGCTGCAAATTAGAGTGGAATGTGCCAGAGCACATCCCCAAGAGCTTATATCTCCTTACTTCTTGTTTGTTTTATAAATTTAATTTTTATTAATTATCAGAGCAAACTTGATAAAAATATTTTGTTTCTCCTAGGTGTACAGAATCTGGTTCATTATATCAATGTATCTGTCATTTATCTTTGCATTCTTTACCATGTAGGTTATTACAGAGTGTTGCCTAGACCTCTCTTGGTATTCCATAGGTATTTTGTGATTATATATTTCATATGTATTAGTACATGTCTGTTAACCCTCATATCCTAATTCACACATTCCTTACACTTTTCCATTGGTTAAACATAATTTTTTTTTCTTAATCCATGCTTTTCCTTCTCTTGGAAATAAGTTCATGAGTATCAACTTTTAGGTAACACCTAGAAGTGATGTCATAGGATATCTGTCTTTCACTTTCTTTCTTTAATTTGAGTGATTATCTCTAGGTCCTTATATGGTGGTGCAAACGGCACTGTTTCATTGTTCTCCATGGCTTATATTCCATTGTTTACATGGACCACTTCCTCTTTGTGCATTTTTCTGTTGATGGACATTTTGGTTTCTTCCAAGTCTTGGCTATGTTAAATATTCCTGCAGTGCAGGATTGCCAGCCTGTGTCTTTTCCATTCTGCTCTGCTCAGGTGATAGGCACATCAAAGGACCTACCAGATCACATGGTAGCTCAATTTTTACCCTTAAACGCACCTCCATTATGTTCTCACTACTGGCTGTTACCAGTTTACATCCCCCCCAGCAGCTGGAGGGTACACAGTTCTCTGAAACCC